>NC_062561.1:202980125-203301471 GCF_022837055.1 Prionailurus viverrinus
TAAATATTTGGTTATTCCAGTAATGATGGAGACTGAGGCTGGTACCTAGTTATATATCTTTGAGAATTCAATTCCAACCCATTTTTGAATTTGTTTTAACGTTTATTTATTATTGAAAGACAGAGTCAGAGCATGAGCAGGGGAGGGGCAGAGGGAGAGGGACACACAGAATCTGAAGCAGGCTCCAGGCTCTGAGCTGTTGGCACAGAGCCTGACGTGGGGCTCGAACTCACAAACCTCCAGATCATGACCTGAGCCCCAGTCAGACACTTAACTGGCTGAGCCACCCAGGAGCCCCAATTCCAACCCATTTTTAAAGTCCCAGTTTCAGTTTCAACCTATTTTCCATTGATCTTCTAGCATCCTTAAAACAATCCCAAATGCAAAATACAGCCTTCATGTCAGCATATTGTTTTCAACTACTTGTAATGGTTTCCATCAATCTTCAGATTATACGTTCTTTGAGCACAAGAGCGGTGGTTCAAAATCTTCCTTGCACCAGTATAAGACCTAACACTTTGCTTAACAATATGTACTTGCACAGTGGATCTTCCCTTGATTTTTCTTTGCTTCCATTTGTTTATATTTGTAGCTTCCAATTATACTAGTTCAAATTTATCTCTAGAAATGAAATAAATTACAAAGTTTAATCCATGAATACTATATTTGGTTTCCAAATATAAGTTGTGAAACTGTCTCATATATATGAGGAGACTAAAAATACCATCATGGAATACAAAATCATTTTGGAACCTGGGATAAAAAGAGCTAACTTATTTCCAAGTGATCTTGGTAAACAATAGGACACAGATTGGTACAGAGCCCTGAATGAATTTTAGCAATCTTGATGGCAATACAGCACAAAGAAAGAAAGAACTGTAATCATGTGCATGATGAACAAGAAGTTAATGTTTCTATTTTACTTACTATGAAAACAGTTTGAGTAGTTGGGCAAAAGCTAGGATGTTTCTTATCTCTGACTAAAATAAACAATGGGGACCTATGTCTACATTATTTACCTGTGTTTGATATAAACTCAATTCTTTTCCTTGATAATTGTAGATATCTCAGTGAAATCTCTCCCAAATATGATTACTGCTCCAATTCTCAATGTGAGAAATAAGAATAATATGGTCATAAAAGAGCACTTACTACTGAGTGTCCAAGGACCGAACAACTTGGGCAACTATAAATATACTTGAAATAAGTCTCTCCTTGGAAGAGATAAATTTAGCATAATCACCATTGTCATATCAACCTGTTTCCATCAATTGAGCATCTTTTATTTAATATGCAGCATCTTTTATTAAACCTTAGAGATAACTTCAAGAAGCAACACACATTGATTCTGCCCTCAAAAAATTCAGAGTCTTTTCAGTTAAAATAATGAAGCCTGTCCATAACACAACTCCAAGAAAGGACACTTGTATAGAATATAACACAAGTGGTGTCACCTCAAGCTTTGCAGTTTGGCAGCCCTTGATGGGACATGGTCAGAAAAGTGACAAATAACTATATCACATATGCTAAGAGATAAGAAATACTCATCAGGTTTGTGGCATACAGCAGGACTCAAAAATCATCAGTTGAATGAACTGTCAAATTGGAATTATCAAAGAGGACATCATGAGTTGGTGAGGTGAGGAGAGTCTTCAGATCAAAATAGACTCCCATATTCTTCAACCAGGAACCCTTTGACCAACAGTCATGCAGCGGAAGAGATTTGAGTATGATGAGTACTGGAGCCTCTGGCCAGAAGACTGAGTATCCCTTTGCATTCCTCTCCAGAAAAACTTTTCGCGATGATGTCAATTTCTTCCAGTGTCTTCCCAGAATGAAGCACTTCCACTGACTGTATTAATTTTGGACGATCATTGATCCCCACCCAGAGGGAGGTGATTTCCCTCACCTTGAGGGGAATTAAGATATCCTACGGTTGGCCCGTACTAAAAAGAAAGCTGTGGCTGTTGGAGAAGGCCTCCATCTAACAGCACACTTCAATGCTCACACTCTGCATTCACTTGTATATATGTGAATTTTTCCTCACATAAAGGACCCAGTCTTTTGTGAAACTAGGACACCCCAGCAGTAGGTCCAGTTCTGAAGGCACCACACAAGCAAAACTCTGACCTTTTTTTCCCTAGCTTGCCCAGAAGAGTCTCCGTATCCACAATCAGACTTCACCTTGTGCAGCTGCTTTATTTTTTCTTTCAATTTTCTCTCTCAGCAGGCTGGGCCTTGGCTGCCTGCCAGCCTGCCCTGAGAGGCCAACATGCTGACTTGGTGTTACTACATATTTGTTTTTGTACAGAATTGTCCAGAGAAGATGGGTTTCAGTTTGCTTACAGAAAGGCATTCTCCCCCACAACTAGACTATAGGTGCATTTAAACCATGGCAGACATGCTTTAGCTGCTTCTGACTGAAATATTTTCCAAACCATACTAGCTTGGAATCACATGATCTCCACATTGATTCCTTTGCATCCCTCACCAACTGAACTAAATAGACTAGTTTCTATTAAAAATCTCGTTTTGATCTAATGTGCATGGGCCTGAAAAAATCAAAATCTTTATTCACAGATACATCATTTTCTTATCTAATATAACTACAGCAACATCTTATAGTATTTGGAGGAAGAATGGGGGGGACTGACACACTTTTGGCATCAATTTGAGTATCAGATGATCTGCATCCTTAAAATATCAAAACAACTATCTTTTATTGTAATATCAAATAATAGTGATATTAGCAATCAGCCTTCATAGTTATTTGTTGTTAATTACTTGGCCATATTTCCATGGTCACTTACTTACATTGAAAATTATTTTTTAAAATATGAATATTTAAGTATTTATCATTGAATTGGTTACTTTGGATTCTTCTCTGAAGTGTGCATTTGGAAATAATTTAAGGTAGCTAGTTTTGCTTGTCTATGATGACAATGTGAATAAAATAATAATCATCTATGTAAAGGATATTGTCTTTCCTATGTAAAAAAAGATGCTGCAGGATATAACAGCTCATTGGGTACTAAGGGTTACTTATGTCCACTGATACTGAGATGACCTAAGAGTATCCTGGGCCTGACAATATCTAGGGCCCAGGTGACTGTCCTAATGCTAGATCATCCCAGGTGACATAGTCAGGAGTAGATAGGAGGTTCATATCTTAGTATGGAAATGACTAAGGAGACTTCTTCCCCCAGGGAACTCAGCTGCTGAAATGGAAGTAAAAAAGCCTATTTTTAAAGAAAGAAAAACTTGGAGTAGACTATTTCTTCCTCTTTGTTCTTTTATTTTAAACCTTACTTATTTATTTTTGTTTATACTTATCCTGTGGATACGTATAAGTATATCGCTGTGAATAGCTCTAACTAGACACTAGACAGGGAAAGCATGTAGTTAATAAGTCAAGGTATTGTCTGGCAACACTTCCCACCCACAGCAATGAATTTGTATATTCCTGGAAAGGACTTTCACTCTCATCTACGTGTTTCATCTGACCAACCTCCTACCTCTAGACATGGAGGTGGGGATTGGGGAGGAAATTGGATCTTTGTCCTGTACACACGTTTTCCAAGAGTTGTTCCATATACCATGATACATTTGAATGAGAGAGACATACTTTACTGGGTCCCCAAATGTAGAATAAGTGAAATCATGGATACCAGGTAGCCTTCCACTAATTGGATCTAAGGGTCACTACGTTGCCCAAGGTTAACTGCACAACAAGGAGGTTCCTCTACACCTCATCTCCTTGATCCAACCAAAGGGAGGTCCATGACATTCCTGCCCAAATATCAAGAAACTGGGGAAAAAGCTATTGTATCATTTTGGTGGCCTTATTAGGCATATGCTAAGAATGCCACAAGTTGACTCCTCCATCATATCTACTAATTATAATTTTTATGAGCTCTGTTAAATTTCACTGGCAGGGAGCTCCTTGCCCCTTTGCCAATGAGCTAAAAGGAGTATTCCTCTAACAGGTAGCTCTCAAATTTCCATTCTAGAGCTGAGTGACTTTTCACGAAAAAAACAGACAAGACACCCATCCTTCCAAGTACTAAACAACAGTATTTGACCTCTGATCCCATGAATATATTTGAACATAAGGGAAAAAAGCCATCAAGGGTGAATAGGAAAGAGATACTCAGTACTTGCAATTGCACCTGTCAGTATTGTTCTTTAATGAAAACTATGTGGAGAGCAAAAATCTGCACTTTGGAATTTAGTCATCTTGAGATCAAAAAGTAGCTGCGCTACGTTATACATAGGGGATGAATCACTGCAATCTACTCCTGAAATCATTATTGCACCATATGCTAACTTGGATGTAAATTAAAAATTAATTAATTAATTAATTAATTAAAATAAGGAAGTAACTCTGCTAAAAATTCTAATGCTCAGGTAGAGATGGGATAGTCAACTAAAAGAAGAAAAGATAAGGCAACGAAAATTATCTTTAAGCCCCTCTTCTCTGACTCAAGAGAGGGAAAACAAATCCTACCAGTAAAAACTTCGGACATAAAACTGAGACTAGTGAAAATTTAAAGAGACTTCTTAGCCAAGCCAGAAAGAAAACCCATGGTTTTCTGAAACTAAGGCCGGAACCATGTGGTCTTGAGATAATAATCTCAGTTCAACAACTTCTCTCTCATCCAGAAATTGAGGGGAAAAGGGAGGCCTGACAGGAGCTAAGAGTCAGATTACAGTTCCTTCTGCCTTCAGGCAGAGATGTCATTCACCTCTTCTATTGGTGATGCCCAACCCACAGGAGATTTGTTGCAGACTCTGCAGTTGTGCGGCTGGAAGAGGAATGGTCCCAGTACCGGAAGGGTACCAAAACCATGGGGTGTAGGATCTCCCATAGTAGGGACAGGACTTGTTACTTGATATCCACGATCCCCTGGTCAAATTTGGAGAACCAGGAATAAACAGAAATATAGATCTGATTCAGAGGCCTAACATCCACATTCTTGGAAGTGTAATGTGGGAAAAGGGAAAGGGGTAGAAAGTTTAATAGGAAGAGGGTGGAACAGGTATAGGATTTTGAAATACATCCAGTTGTAACCTCAAGGATGATTTATTAACTGGGCTCTTGATGGTAGAACATAGAAGACTATTCTGATCTGAAGTCTATCCTCACCTCACTGACTCATGATGACCTGTCTCTTTGATAATTCCAATTTGAAGTTCATTCAACTGGTGATTTTTGAGTCCTACTGTGTGCCACAGACCTCATGAGTATTTCTTGACTTTTAGCATATGTGATATAATTACTAGTCATTTTTCTCACCCTGTCCCATCAAGAGCTACCAAACTGTAAAGTTCGAGGTGACACCATTCATGTTAATCTCTTTTATATCTACATTCAATCAACCTTTAAATTTTAGTCATAAAACTGAAACTGTGAATGAAGAAGATGAGATAGAATACCAGAGAAGTGTTTGCTTTCTGATCTTGGTAGACAGCAGAGAGGAGGAAGACATTCAGGTCCTGGTAACCCTTTCTCAGGTTTAAGCACAGGTAATTGGGGGGTGGCAAGGGAATGTTCAAATACCAGTAAGTTCCAAAGGAAGGCTGAGTCATTTGTACTGTGCCACAGGGAAATAATTCAACCAGGAAAAAGACCAGTCAATACTTAAATCTGAGCTGTGATGTAAGCAGGATACAGAAAATCATCACCATGGAGACCAGAGAAAAGTACAAGGAAATCACATGGATCTCTGGGCCCTTTCTTCCTTGCTGTGATGAGGAAACAGTTCATTTAACCTGCCCTTCATATATCTGGTGCCATCCTGGTGAGCTGTAGGGGAAAGGGGGATGGAAATCTGGGAGATTGATTATTTTTACCCAAGGAGGCCAAGCTTTATCTAAAGTGACTGTTGAAATCACAATGAACTCAAGGTATTGGATTGGTTCATTAGATTTTTTTTTTTCTTTTTTGGCTCATAAGGGAGATCAGAGCCATTTGGCTCATTTTAGAAAAGAAAAAAAAAATCCTATTTTCTCTGTATATCTAAGAGTATGAGAAAACCTACATTAAAATTTATGGACTGCTTACTATGGGTCAGGCAATCATAACATCCATATAAAATAAGTATTATCATTTTTATTTTACAGTTGAAGTTACTAGGACCTGGGAAGAGAAAGTCGCTTGTCTCGAGTGACATGGTCAGTAAGTGAAAAGGCAGATTCTTAGCACAGGTGATTCTAATGTGACACCTTGTGCTCATAACTACCTGCTATATTGTCTTCTAGGTGGTGCAGTGTGGGGTGCCCAGAACTATTCCCAAGCCATGCCATGTAATACTACCAAGTGGTCTGTGAAGCAGAGGGTCTTGAAGAGACAGTTTCCACATTCCCTCTAATTTGGAGTTGGGGCACTGCTTGGAAGTTGTAAGGACTCTGCCTTTTGAAGAAATATTAATGATTTTTTAAAAAACGTGCTCTGAGTAAATTAAGACACTGATAAAACATTATAGAAAAAAAACTCAAAAGACTGACTAGGTAGCAAGTGTTGAGACAGTTCTCCCTATCTCTACAATGATTTTAAACAAGTAGCTTGGAAGGACTACTTTGAGAGAATATATCCATCAAAGCCATTTCAAGAGCTCCAGGAGGACCTTTTTCTGTAGTAACCTCCAGACACAATCGAGAGCAGTGCTGAGTTACCTAGCTGGGTAAGAATCTAGCTAAAAATTGCCAAGTAGGGAGCAAGAGACGCTGGAGACTCTGCACAGGCTGGCAGGGAGAGTGGCTACTGGTCAGGAGCCAAGAGCAGTAGACATTACAGGTTTAAATAGTTCCCACTGTTCAGAACTGCAGGAAGACACTGAGAGTCAGGGTCATTGAATCTCGCTGCCGAGAGAAGCTGACTCTGAGAATGGATGACTAATTTGAGAAATCACTACAGCAGGGCTGCCACTGCCAGAGAGAGTTGTCAACTGGCTACTCTGGAAGCTTTAGGAGGAAACACTGCTGAAGTTCAGATGGAAAAGGTACTGCTGACGGAAAGAATCGCAGGGAGCACCCAAGAGAAAGAGTGAAGACCCATGGAACAAAGAAAGGAGTGGATGGCGTCTCCATTGTCTGCTTGCCACTCACAGAGACAGTACAGGCTGTGATAGTCCAGTACCGCTCAATGGGAAGACAGAGCAATCATTTATGTATAAGGGTGCCTGGTCGAGCTGGGCATCCAGAAATTCTGGGAGTCATTTGAAGCATCCATAGAGGTAGCAGTTAAAATCCGACCATCTGAGGGGTGCCTGGCTGGCTCAGTTGGTAGAGCATGCAACTCTTGATCTTGGGGGTGTGAGTTCAAGTCCCACGTTGGGTGAGGAGATGACTTAAAAAGAATAAAATAAAATAAAATCCAACCATATGATATGCTGAGAGGAATGCAGACTGGACAAGAGAATTATAGAGCATTACAGTTTAAGAAAGACTTGCATTGTTGTAATAATTTGTATCTGACCATCACTGATACAACTACATCCATGGAACTCTGTATGGAGATCAATATAAGTAACACATTATATAAGCAGGGAAATGACCAGCACAGACCATGGTGAGAGCCATACTGTGAAGCAGGCCATGAATCAGTTACACAACTAATAGACCCCAGCTGCCATTTAGCAATAGAAAACAATCTCTGACAACATCCTAAAAGCTATTAGGATTTTCCCAGCTTTAGATAAATTTACCACCAGTAAAGTATCTTACACTTCTGAAGAACTGTAATTTAGTACAGTGACTAGAACTTGATATGTCCCATTGGTTTCCCAGTTGAGGAAAAAATGAAGATGTTTAAAATCAGCCTTGATATTACAATTGTCAAATAATACACTGTGAAATGCTGTGGAGAGGAAGGTCAGGAAGCAGTCCAGCTGAAGAGATTTTTATTAAAACAAAAAGAAAAGATGCAAAATTTTCACTTTGACCGTGGTCTTTAAAAAGTCACAAATATTATTACACAAATTTGTACTGTATTTTCTCCAATAAATATTTATTGTCTCAAATTTAGAAAACATTTATGAGGGTGCAGATGAAGTAACCACCTTATTATAAAATAACTTAGAAATGTATTTTTCCATGGCAAAAATATAAAGACTTACAGCTGAAGGTATCCTTATAGTTTATCTCATCCAACAACTTATCTCATCCATGAATCCTTGCTCCCTCTCCCCAAGGCCCTAAATGGACTGTGTCACCAAATCCAATGGACAATACTGAGTGTTGACTTCTCAGGCACATTTGACATTGTTGACTTCTTGACACTTCCTAAAAATACTCTTTTCTCTTTATTTCTAGTATGGAATGGGTTTCCCCCTACTACTGACTGCTCCTCTTTAGATTTCTTTGCAAATTTATCCTCTTTTGCCCAGCCATAAAATAGCGCAGCTTCTCAAGACTTGGTTCTCTTCTCTTTTCGTCCCACCGACTGTGTTGTTCATTCCCACTGCAGTGATTACAATCCTTTTAATTTGATTCACAAATTTTATCTTTGCTCCGGATTACTCTCTTGAGTTCCAAATAAGTATAAACAAATCCCTGCTTATATCTCTTATTTGATCCGGTAAAGACACCTCAAGACCCATAATGTTTTCTTGCCCCCCCCCCGCCTCAGATGTCATCTAACAGTCCCTCTACCTGAACCCTGAGCACTTCAGAATCACCCTGAAGCCCTCCTGTATCAGAGCCTACTGATGTACTTCTTAAGCATTTTTCAAATCTATTCTCGTCTCTCCATCTCCTGTGCCACCAGCCTAGTCCAGGCAGGCAACACCTCCCTCCTCTATTATTATATTATTCAAAATACCACATCCACTCTCCATACCTGCTTTTGCACCCTTCCAATGACTTCTCTACTTTGGCATCAGGAGAGTGATCTTGTCAAAACACAAATGTCATCTTAATACTCCTTTTAAAGAAAAAAAATTAAGAGGGTCCCAGTGTTCTTGGGATAAAAAACAAAAGTGAAAACAAATACCAAATAATTCTTAACATAGGCCTGTGAGATCATATGAAGTCTCACGGCTGATTGCATTTGCCACCTCCCACCATGCAGCCCCTCACTCTCCTTGCCCCCATACTAGCTCCTTGCAGGTTCTTGAATGCATCATGCTTGCTCCTACCTCCTTTACTTTGCCTCTGTTATTTCCTCTGCACCTAGTTAATCCTTTCTCAGCCTTCAGATCTCAACTGTCACTTCTTTCCCTGACATTTCAGACTTAGGCAGACCTATACATGATGGGTCCACCTAGACCCCCCTCTCGCCACTACTTCAATGTGTTCATTACTAGGGTAATTAGAACATCTACTCAATTTGTGTCTGTCTCCTCCACTAGATTTGAAGTGCCATGAGAGCAGATATCTCATCCAAACTTATTCATCATTTTATTCTCAGGGCCTACACAATGTCTGATATATATATATATATATATATATATATATATATATATATCTGAGGGCAGGCAATAAACATTTGTTGAGTGAATGAAAGAATTCTTTCTTGCCCTTGAATATTCCCAGTGAGAAAGAAATCACAGCCTCCTGAGTTCTAAGTCCATTCATCTTTTTTTCTTTTTTCTTTTCCTTTTTGGAAACTTTGATGGAAAATTCATCCCTGTATTAGGCTTAATCTATCTCTGGGCAACTTACAAATTTATTCTTGCCTTTGTGAACTATAAATTTAATCCATTTCTTTCTCCATGGGATAGTTTTTATAATATATGAGTTCAAAATCATGATGATTTTACTCTACCTTCTCATCTTCATTTTTTCCTCTGTGTTTCCTATCCTCTTCATGTTTTTTGATACATCCCTATTAAGATGAAGAAACATGTAATTTTAGTAAACACAATAAAAGCCTCATTTTTACATGGAAAAGCTTATTTCCATATTGGGAGATAGGATTTTTTGATTGGTTTCCTAAACCCTGTCAGTATCAAGAGTGTTTCATAGATTCAAGGATAATTTGAAAGCTAATTGCCATTTTAGAAGAGATATTTTTTATTTGAATTCAGAAAACTTAGATATATAAATTAAAATGTAGCCTCTAGGAAAAGCTGAATCAACTGGCCATATCAACATCTATTTAAATTAAACATATTCCACTTTTTAGGCTCTAGCAGTGAAATGAGCATTATTGGATAACCACATGTTTTGGAAAAATTCAGTGTGCTCGTTTTGGTTTATATGTATTTTCTATTACAAAAATGGAGGGTTTTCATTTACTGCCATACGCCTGTTCTGGTGCCTACTAGAGATCAGGATATCAATTCTCAATAAATGTTTGCTCAAGGGAGGAATGCACAATTTATAAATAGAATGGCTTCTTATCAGTGGAAACTTTGGTATATCTGGAGAACTGACCAGAGAAGATAAGGACCATCTTCTCATTTATGAATACCATTTATAAACAACGTTTGAGAAATAGTCATATTGGTAATGATTTACACAGTTCATCTTCAAGTTGCTCCTCTGTTATCAATGCCAGAGAATTCCATTTCTCAAGTTAAAAAAAAAAAAATGGCACTGAAAACACATCAAACTCTACCTGAAAAACTCCTTCTTTGCACCAAAACTTATCCTAACCTCTAGGAGGAATTCACTCCTTTACACTATGAATTTATTCCCAACAGAGATTAGAATTTGGCCAGATTTAGAAATTATGTATTTAAGATTAAAACATTCAAATGGAATTTTACAGGATCACTCCTTTGCATTTCTAAAATAATAACCCAAATCATATACTTGGGGTTTTTTTTAATGTTTATTTATTTATTTTGAGAGATTGCACACGGGTGAGTGGGGGAGGGGCAGGGAGAGAGGGAGAGAGACAATCCCAAATGGACTCCGCACTGTCAGCACAGAGTCCAACACGGGGCTCTATCTCACAAACCAAGAGATCATGACCTGAGTTGAAACCAAGGGTGGGACACTTAACCTACTGAGCCACCCAGGCGCCCCACCAAATCATATACTTGTAAAAAAAAATTTAAAGAGGAAAATTTAGTTTTGCTGATTCCACTCTCTCCCTTAACTGGCTCTCAAGTCTAAGCCCCTTTCTTACCCTACTCCCCACATAGGAGACTTCATACCAGAAAAAAATTAGCAGAAAGAAGCATTAGAAAAGAACTACTATTTTTGCATGTTTACTGTTTTGATTTAAACTGGAGTTAAAAGTATTCACCATTTCTGAAATTATGGTACTCTTGAATAGAGAAAAGGCCGGAAGAAAGACCTGGGGACATGCTGACCTGAAATAACAACTTCTCCTAATGGTGCCCTAAGCATCAACTTCTTAAAAAGATAAATTTCATTTATCTCAATTTTAAGTTCATACTATTTTGGAAAATAATTTTTTCCAATATCTTTTACTATTTCCTAGAACCTTTAGAAACCATATGCATTCATCTTCTCATGTACTCTGTATCCTTTTTAAAAGAATATTATTCAACACCTTTAAAACGCTGGGAATGTAAGGAGGCTAGATTTAGACTGAACAAGGATTACTATTGCTGAGGCTAGTCAAAGCACATCTGCCATGTTCACTAATGTCTGTTTAAAAAAAAAAAAAAAACAACACCAAAAGCCTTTTATGCTTTAGCTTAAACTGTGGTTATCATGGTCCTAATCATAGTGCTTATAATCAAGGCTTTTTTTCTCTCTCTAATTTTCTCTTTCCTTCGGGAAAACACCCTCACTTCAAGTCAAGTTCATTCCACAATCTCATATTTCAGATGCCTTGCTTGGAGGACGTGTCATGTTGTGTTGGAGATGAGAAGAGGCGGGGCTCATCAATCAGCAGTTTTCCGTGTGCTAATCCTCACCCCAGTTAGCTGATTTGGCCCTCTGGAGTCTGACCACTGCCATGGTCAATCACGCAGCTGCTCTATTCAGCCTCATCATCTCTCTATTCTTACAGATTATTGCATCATGGCCGCCAAGACAAAAAGAAAGAGAAAGGGGATCAAAATCATCAAAATCATGTGTCCTGAAAGAAATACTCAACCTGATCAGAATTTTTCTCACTTAATTGACATCGTGTAAAAGACTATATTTACTACTTGGAAATCAAATGCATACCATGATAAGAAATCGGAAGTTGTATGTTGCTGTTTTGGTGGGTTTTGCTGTTTGCTTTGGTTTCCATTCATAACGTCTCCCAACCTTGTCTTTTCACAGTGAGGCCCTTTCTGTAATGCTCAATAAATCCATTATGTACTTAAATTTCATACTCAGAGCAATGACTTCAGAAACAATCAGTGCCTCTCTACTCATAAGATGTCCAACATAGTTTTTTACTTGGAGGCTGACATGGATTCAATCATTTTGTAAAAATTATTTATCACCTGCCAATTGATTTTTATAGTAACGGGAATCATCTGACATCTGGCTACACATATCAAATTGCAAATAAATATAATGAGAAATCACTTATTATAATCAGCTTCATTATGTTTATTAAATATTTTTTAAACACTTTAACATTTGTGACAGTGTCAGGAGTAATTGCTCAAACACTGCACCGCATTGAACTGGTGGCAATCAATTTTTATTACATAAGATGACGTGAAACAGTGTTTTCTGTAAAAGAATGGTAAAGTCTTTTGAAATATGTTTCTATAAAAAAATTTACCTTTTTTATCTCCTTATATTGATGAAAGGAAATTCAGAGCTAAGTAGAAGTATTTGCTAAATTCTTCTCCTTAGTTATAAAATGATACCTATAAAGATAATTTTCAAGTGGAAACAAAATTTCCCTTCCATCTCAACTTCTCAGTGGTGAATTTCATATAATTGCAAATAATGATGAGAAGTATTGGGAAATCCCCTTCCTAGAAAAAATATTTAAATAAAATGACTGTAATTTAGTCATGGTGAGTGCACTTCTTCATTTCTTTGCATCTCCTTCTCCTGAAACTCTAGCTCCATGGTTTAAAGTAACCTGTATGAGTATGAGATTTACAGAGCATACTTAATCCACAAATTATGTTTTGTTTTCTTTTGTTTCCTTTCTTTTAAAAAAAAAGATTTAAAACAAGTGGCATTCTCTTAAGTGCATGTTACTCGAGGGTATGAATAGCATGCATTCTCAACAGTGAATTTCTTAGGGAGGTCAAGAAGGTAGAGAACTCCATTTCATCATGTTCTGGATGGTGACATCCCTATGCCTTAGTAGAAAAGAACACATCAGTTACTTCTTGAGGGTAAGTTTTATGAGCTGACAATATGGAGCAATCGAAAGGGCAGTCAACAAAGTTTCATACTAGGAGAATATATTTGTAGAATAAGGTGGCCCTGGTTTCCAAATTTTACATGTTTATGCAAGGTGGGCCATCCTAGATGTTTCCAGAAATTGACCAAATTCACATTTGAAATGTACTCACCTCTCTTTCAGTGTCCCCTCCCTGCTAACGATAACTCTGCTCTGGACCAGACGGCATCGTGTGCATTTATTGTATCGTTTCCTGGGCCTGGCCCCAAAGGAAGACATTTCCTAGTCTTCTTTGCGGTAAGGTGAACAATGAGCCTGAGTTCTGATCAACAGGATGTAAATGGAGGTGACGCACTTTGGCAGAGACCATAGATGACACTTTTTGAGAAGGCAAAACAGTAAGATGGAAGCAACCTGGATCCTTGAACAAACGTGTCTCAAGAGTCACCCTGACTTACTTCAGAAATTGGTGTGAGAAATAAATCTTGTGGTATAAAACCACTGAGTTTTCAGGATTCATATGTTATCATTGTATAGCCTATCCTACTCTAACAAGCTTGCCTCCTATTTCCAATTTTTTATTCACAAACTCATGTTTTTACTGATAAAGCGTAATAATTCGCCTCTTCTAAAAAGGTAGTGGCATCTCATTAAGATATTCATGAGAAGCCATAAGTACCATCAAGCCCTAAAACAAATTAATTTCTAATGGAAAAACTTGAGTGCGATGAAAAAGAGCGAAGGAAACTCATGTATGAAGAGATAACTTCTGAAGCTCCTCTAGCTAAACCATTTACTCCAACATTATGTAGTCTGTCCTTTTAAAAGTCGTATTTGTTCTCCATGTTTCTATAGTTCTTTCCTCCCATTCAGCAAAGTGCTATTTTAGTGAAGAGCAATAGAAGAAAGAATACATTTTTTTGTTTGTTTAAACATTTTTGGCAATTGTAATTCTATCAAAAGAAAGGATTACAAAGTGATTTATTCTAATAGGTACATACACTAAATACCTTAGCTTCTTAAAAATAGTTCATACTGAAATCATTTAGGTAATAGGCCTCGTGCATTGTGAGTTCAGTATTATGCTCAGAATCCTTTTGTGCTTCTCTCTGTGACACATAAGTTCTTACAAACAAAATTTCAGGCATCAGGTCACAGTTTTCGAGCTGTTTCTCTGTAGTTCCATTTATTTCAATTGCATCCACAAATTCCCAAGTGTGTTTATTTTGTCTTAGGAACCGTAAGAAGTATTGATTAAGAAAGTAAGACAGCTCTGGAAAAGCATGGGTTTGAGCATGAGTAGCATGAGCATTGGTTTAAATATCATTTCTGTCATTTACTGGTCACGTAAGTTTCATGGAATTTAATCCAAAGAGTTTTAATCTTCTTACATGTTAAAATAAGGAGGGAGAAAAGCCTACCCTGGAAGGACCTACAGATTTATTTATATATTCTACTTATGAAGCCGTTAGCACATTGCCTGCTATATAATAGAAATTCAACACACAAGAATCCGTCTAATTATACACACACACACACACACACACACACACACACATATATGTAATGTGTAAAAATGCACAGATTTTAAGATTTTCGTATTCATATCATCCATGAAACCACCCCCCAAAACAAGATGTAGAGCATTTCTATCACCCCACAAAGTTCCCTTAAAGCCCTTTTCCAGTAATCTCATCCTCCCTCCACTTAGACAACCACTTTCTAATTGCTGTCATCATACTCTTGCCTGATTTGGGACTTCATACGAGTTGAATCATAGACTATGTACTCTTCTGTGCCTGGCATCATTTTGAGATTCATTCACGATGTATGCTGTAGTTAGTGCTTTTTAACTGGTGTCTAGTATTCCATAGTATGACTATCCCATAACTTTTTTTTTTATCTTCTCACGTGTTAATAAACATTTCAGCTGTTGTCAGTTTTTGGTTATTATGAGTAAATTTGCTATGAGTATTCTTGTACAAGTTTTTTTGTGTGTGTGGACTTATGTTTTTATTTCTCTTTAGTGAATACCTAGAAGTTGAACTTCTGGGTGATCGGGGTAGATGGATATTGAACTTGATAATACACTATGAAATAGTTGTCTCCAGTGGTTGAACCACCTCATGCTCCTACCAGCAATGTATGAGAGTTTTAGCCGTCCTATAGTTTTGCCAATATTTAGTGTTATCAATCTTTTCGATTGCAGCCACTCTAATGGGTATGAAATGGTATCTCATTGTACTTTTATTTTGCTTTGCCTTGGTAACTGATAATGTTAAGCACCTTCCTGGGTGCTTATTAGCCTCTG
This sequence comes from Prionailurus viverrinus, assembly GCF_022837055.1. Lineage (NCBI taxonomy): Eukaryota > Metazoa > Chordata > Mammalia > Carnivora > Felidae > Prionailurus > Prionailurus viverrinus. Next base: position 202,995,662 of record NC_062561.1, read on the forward strand.
AAGCATTTATTTTGCTGTATTTGTATTGTTCATACTTTTGTTGTTGACTTTACATATTCTGGACACAAGTTCTTTAAATATGCAGCAAATATTTGTTCCAATATGTGGCTTGTCTATTTTCTTCATAGTGACTTTCGGTGAACACATTTAGGTGTGACGAAATTCAACTTATATATACATTTTCTTTTACAGCTATTGTTTTTAATGGTCTGTCCAAAAAATTTCTATCTACCCAAAGTTTTCTTCTCCATGCATTATATGGTTCTGGGTTTTACATTTATGTCTATGATCCATCTGCAATTAACGTTTAGGTATGGAGTGAAAGAGAGATCAAGTATTATTTTCTCCACACAAATAAAGATAATAATGATCTAATGCTGGGCTTATAAGCATGGGTCTTACATTTTGTGCTTTGACACTAGATACACCGAGGCATATTATTGTCTTCAGAGTCCCTACGGCAATGTTAAAAGATTTTCACAATTTTCAAGCCAAGTTTAATTGTATCAGTCAAATCCTTTCGCAAAAATGTTATGAAATATCAATGTTTAAGCAAAATTGTCAAGTCGGTGATGATTTCCACAGAACCTACATAATCACCTTCCCCTGACCCCTCAGTTGTTTCTTCCATCTCCAACCTTTCTTGCAAACAAGCACCAGAGAACACTCTTATCCTGTGTGAGAATCTGTATGGCTTAGTTCTCCACAGACAGGTTCTTATTCCAGATACAGCATACAGCAAGTCCCTTTCTTTCCTGGCCTCCACTATAGTACTTGAGAGCAAATCTATCTGATAATTCATAGAAGCAAATGTGTTGATGTTTATTACCTTATTTAGCTAACTTATCTCTAGCTAAACAAATCATATCTTCTGGACATGATGTCACCTCAAAAATATGAATTTAATGGTAGATATTTCAGGCACTATAAATTGACGAGAAGATAAGTTTGGGCTTCATCAGCTCTGTAATAGTCTCAAACACCTTTGTGGGGAGGTACCCATTATTTAACTTTGCTTCCGACTAGTCCTGGTGTTCTAATATAATAAGATCACCTCTATTTTTGCCTGTACATTCACTATGAAAGGTACTTATTCCAGATTTGATCAGAATACTAGTTTGATTACATATTACATCATTTATAGTCACTTTCTAAAAGGTCATAGCCCTCCAAAATGAAACAGCTATCACTTTAGCTGAGTCTGTAAAGTTTAAAGTGAATTCAAGGACTGTTAATTATCTCCCAATTGCTTATTATGTGGTGAATGGGAATACATAGAAAGTCAATCTGGATAATTTTGTACCTGTGCCAACAAAGGAATTTCCAAGGTTAGTCAGCCTCAAAAATCTGTGTGATAGGAGAACTTTCTCTAAAATGTTCACATCTATTGTCTATATAATCTTGATTCACCACATTGCTACATACATTTGTGCTAGTAACAGTCATTAAAATCAACAATTCATTCAAATTTTAATATTTTAATATTTAACATACCCCTTGCTAAAATTTCCAATTCCCTGTTTCATTTTAGTTCACAAATGATTTTATAATTTAGTGACTTTTTTTGCTGATAACATTTTCTTCATAAGCCTAAACTTTTGAAATTCTTTCTTTTCATGCACACTTTCTATTACATTTTTATTGCTCAAAAACCTAATCAGGCAGTCATTTCTTATCAACAACCTCTTTTCCAATTATGGAAGATTCAATTGAATGCATCCATTTGTTTCATTCTTTCTGAGGGAGGACATTTTACCATGAGCATTGTCTTCTGCAGCATTCTGAGGAAATTCTTTATAAATCAAATTCTGCTACCCAAACCCTTCTGGAGCTACGTTTGCACCAAGGGAAGAGCAAGAATAAGGAAAAGCAACTTCAATATTTCTAATCATTTGGATAAGAACCCACTCTAACTTTTATTCTGCCTACAGACTTTGCTCTACTCCCCAGGAGGTACAATTTTACTGTGTTGTTGCTACCAAGAAGGTAAACGATCGGATAAAATGATCCGTGTTATAATTTCCCTTGGGCATTATTACTCCTCAAAGAAAGAGATATACTTATTTTAAACTCCCTCCCATTTTAAGGGAAATCCATTGGAGAAGGGACTTCTAAACTCGGAGTCTCAGGGTGAATTTTCAGTCCCTGAGAATTCTATGGGAAAGGTAAGCATGGATTGTGGTGGAGTAGGAAAGATTTTTTTTTTTCAGCCAGACCTAAAATTACACAGACTACTCACTAAAATCACACTATACTACTATACAAAGCTAGCCACACTTAATATATACCAATTGTAAATGAGCATAGCTAGAATCTCACTGTACTGTCATCACATTAATAAATAATGCTGCTGATTACGTTAACACTAATGATGATGATGACATTTGTTGCCCACTTACTATGTGTTAAGCACGGTTCTGAGTGCTTTCGAAATGTTCTTCTTTTATCCTCAAAACAGCTCCATGATCAGATCATATCATTATCCCCTTTTTACAAATAAGGAAACCGGGGTACGGTGTAGTTAAGTGACTTATTTAAGGTGACGCAAGTAATACCAAAAAATGCTGTTATTGTCCGCTTTCTACAGGCACAAAGGGTAGTGCTTTCCAAGCATTATGTCCTTTGCTCTCAGGAACCCAATCAGTAAACACTGGAGGAAGCTGGGGTTTAGAGAGATTCAGTCATTTACCCAGCATCATCTCGGAAGCAGAGGAGACTGAATCCAGAAACCAGCTCTCTCTGGCACCTAAGTTTATCCTCCTAATTACTATGCTGCTTCACAATAATGTGTAAGACTATTGCAGATAATGTTGACAATATAAGAACAGGAAGTGGCAGTTTTGTCTTGGGCTCACAGAGGAGTATGTTAGGGAGCCGATGTAGGAAGCTGTCTTCTATTTCTCAACAGGAATAGGCTTTGTGGATACCACCACAGGATGTTCCCAAAAATGCCAGTTGCCGCAATGAGAAGTGTACTTTGGGATAAGACAGCAAAGGGGCAAGGAAGGAAGTGGCTAGAAATGAAGAGGACCGGAGTGGAGAAAAATTAACCTCCACTCTCTCCAGCTGCTTGACCTTTGATCCCCTCCAGCCTACCAAAATGAGAAAGACCTTCCTTGACCAGACAGAATGAAATTCAACTAGGGTTATGGTCAAGAACTTAGCCATGTGAGGCCAGTATAAACTGGACATTTTGAAAAATGGACGCTAGGGAAATTTATTCGTACAAGTTGGAAACTCTTATCTGATGGAGGGCTATTCTTCAAAAATACTTCATTAAGCACTGATAGATGTCAAATACATAAGATAATGCAAAAAGTCAATAAGCTAAGTATTAAAACACTGATGCAGATACATGGTATTGTTACATAGCCAAAAATATTCTCCCTGATTTTTTCACTCATCGTTTAGCCAAATATTTTCTCATGTAATTATTTCTTTTTTTTTCCTTTGTCTTCAAAACACAAGCTTCCGAGTAGCAAAAAGTCACAGTACACATTATCTCTCTTTCATGTTTTATGGTATAATTATTTCCAGATTTTCTATTTGATAAGTGTGTTAAAAATCATGTGTAGTCTACCAAATTTTTCATTGTTTATGTTCATTTGTTCTGATTTTGACACATTTTACATTTTCTTACCTGAGATGATACATTGTAGTAAAGAATTCTGTCAAGTTTTTGCTTTCTTTCTTTGTTCGGGGTATGTACAAATTACTTGTATTCATTTTGGGCAACCTTTTTGCAAATTGTGGCCTGGTTTTTTTTATTCTTATTTTTAGAGTTACATAGTGATTTTTTTTTTCCTGTTGGTATCTGTTCACACAAGCCATGCACATTGAGGCACTTGCTTCATGGCCCTATCAAGTTGAATCTCTTTATCTTGAAATATATAAACCATGAAAAAGAATATCTTGTGTGTTAAAAAGTGAAGTGCTAGAAAGTCACAAACATACAGAAAGCTACATGTTTTTTTCATCTCTGATGACTTTTCCATGTGTTATTTTCTTTTGTAGTTTAATGGAAGGGAGGAGACATGTAAGAGTCGGAAGGGCTCAGATCTGACAGAATTCTGTCTCACTAATCATTGTGACTCCTTTAAACCTCTGACCCCTCATCTTCAAAATGGGGGCTATAATACCTACATTGCAGATAGGCTACTTTGAAGGTCCGGGATAGTGTAAAGTGTGGCACCGTTGATGCTTAATAATTGTATTTAATAAAGCACTAATATTACAGCAATCCTTATTTATATAGTTACTCATCCATGAGTGTCCTATTGGTAGATTTTTTGTTTTCTTTATTTATTTATTTTGAGAGAGGCAGATACAGCACAGAGCCCAACACAGGACTTGAATCCACAAAGCCATGAGATCATGACCTGAGCTGAAACCAAGAGTTGGACACTTAACCAAATGAGCCACCCAGGCGCCCCTATTTTCATTTTTTATTTCAAGATGGAACCCAAATTCTAGGCAATAACTTTAAAATTATATTTTCCTATATTTGGGAATAGATAGTGTATGTGTTTCTTAAGGCTACCATAACAAAACATCACAAACTGGGTGGGCAGCTTAAAATGACAGAAATACATTATCTCACCTAGAAGTCCAAAGTCAAAGTATCAGCAAAGCCACGTTCCCCCTGAAATCTGTAGGGGAGACTCCTTCTTTGCCTCCTCCTAACTTCTGGTGGTTGCTGGCCATCCTTGCTGTTCTTTGACTTACAGCTGCATCACTTCTATGGCTGCCTCTCTTATCACATGGTGTTCTCCCCTTGTGTGCCAGTGTCTTTGTCTCTTCTCCTCTCATAAGGACACTAGTTGTATTGGGTTAAGGGCCCACCCACTTCAGTATGGCTTCATCTTAACTATAGCTACAACCTTCCTTCAGAATAAGGTCGTATTCTGAGATATGAGGGGTTAGGATTTCAGTATATAATTCAATCTGTGATAAACCCATCATATTAAATATTTAATATTTACCCATCTCTTACTTCAAAAATGCTTCTCCACAAAGAATAAGGATTCATAATACACATACCCTTTGTCCGTTTTTTCTGGAAAAATATTCCTCCCATAGGGGCATGTTCCCTCTAAAGTCCTAATTCCAATTTAAGTCAAAATCACATTATGACTTTGCAATCTGTTGCCATTTCCATTCTAATACAATGACCTCTCTCTAGTTGATTTTCTTGTAAGGTGTGTAGAAAATCACTTGACCCTTTCTAAACACTGTCAGTTCTTCATAATCAGTGCTATTTCTCTGAGTTCATAACACAATGGTCAAAATCATGTTCACTGGTCAGGTGAGCCTCTCAGGTGTGTAGTCTCTTCAGCAATTGTATCCTGTGTTCTATATCCTCATCAAATTGTGACCTGTTTGAGGTCCTACTTTTTGTTTTTTTAATTAACCATTATAATATGAATTATATGAGATGTTATAATGAAAATTATATTAAGGAGGTTCAAAACCATACTTTTCAAATATTATTATTTTTATTTATTTCTATAGTTATATTTTATATCTTTGTTTTATTTCCATCTCCAGCTACCATCCTCTCTTTCCTTCACTTTCCAAGAAAATTCCTTGGAGAATTGTTTACGCTTAATGTCTGCAATTTCTCTTTCCCTCCACTCTTTTAAACTACTCTTTTCTAGGTTTTATCCCCATCAAATGACCTTATCCCATCTCATGGCATTAAGTATCATCTATATGCTAATGATACTCAACAGTTTCACGAGCCTAAATCTCTCACCATATATTCTATCTTTACTTGAATATCCAAAGGCATCTCAAATTTAACACTCACAAAACCGAATAACTACACTTACTAGACCTGGGGAACGAAACCTTCGCTGCTATAATTTTCCCGATTTCTGTTAAATGGCAAACTCCTACTCTAACAAAACTAGCCCAAAATGTTGGGATAATTTTCTGACTCCTAAGTTTCCCTCACACACCATAGCAAGATTGCCATGCTATCTTCTTGTCTCCAACTTCAAGATATACTTAGGTGTTTGCCACCTCTCCACATTATCAAAGTCAACGTCATATCTGAACTCAATCATTGAGATAGACTCTCAACTAGACTCCTTGCTTTTTTTCTTGCCATTCTGCAGGACATTTTAAAAACAATAAAGTGATCCTGTTGAAACATAAGTGAAATCGCTTCATTTTTGAGAGAGAGAAAGAGAAAGAGAGGGAGGGAGAGAGAGAGAAGGAACAAGAGCAAGGAAGGGACAGAGGGAGAGGCGGGCAGAGAATCAGAAGCAGGCTCTGTGCTGAGAGCAGACAGCCCAGAGTTCCGTGGCTGGAATTCACCAACTGTGAGATCATGACCTGGGCCAAAATCGGACTCTTAACCGACTGAGCCACGCAGGCACCCCATTTCCAATCCATTACAAAGATCATTGATTCCTCATTGCCCTTCCAACCTCATCTCTTCTTCACTCCAGCTTGTCCTGTCCACAACCACAGGGACCTTTTTGCTATTCCTGGAACACTGTGGACACAATCCTACTTCAGGGCCTTTGCATTTCTATCGCCTTTGCCTAGGATTCTCCTTGCCCAGCTATCAGATACTCCCCAGATATAGCTCCGCCTACTTCCGTCAGCGGTCTACTAAAACTTCATGATCTCAGTTAATTTACACTGGCACCCTATCTAAAAGTTCACACATACCCTCCCTTAACATTTCCTATGCCAAATTTGGTTTTATTTAGATTTCCTCTTAGCAATTACCACGGTCTAACATATTATACATTTTACTTATTTATCTTTCATATTTCTGTCTTTATCAGCTAAATTATAAGGTCCATGAGGGATACTTTTTTCTATTCATAATGTCTGGAACATAATGGTGCTCAAAAATTGTTTTGAGTGGTCTAGTTAATTCGCCAACACATCCCCAGAATTTAGAACAGAGCCTGATACATAGTACATGCTCAGTAAATATGTTTGAATGAATGAATCCTAAAATACCTATTGTATTGTCTTATACTTAGTATTAGCTTGATAAATGTTTGTTAAATCATTAAGTGTACATTTTTAAGGTTTTCAAAAATAATTTTTATTTTTTTATTAAATAATAATTGTTTCCTTTAAAAGTTGTCTGAATATTTTTGAAAATTATGTTAGGTGGTTTTTCTCTCTATTATTCTGATTTGTCTCCAAAATTAGAATGATGCTGTTTCTTTTGCTAATCAATCGATACATTGAGTATTTAACTACTGAAGAAAATGATTACAAGAGCTAAAAAATTTTTTCTATTAAAATCACTTGGAGAGAGCAACATCATTACGTGACATTCAAAGGGGGCGGGGGGAACTACTTTAGCTGAAAAAAAAAAAATCAGAGGTTCTAGGGCCATCATCTAAAACCAGATAAATGAGATTTCAACCTGTAGAATGTCCCTGAAATAACATCTCAATTTCTCAGCAACATTCACTTTTAGACTTTTAATGGTATTTCAGACATAAATTTATAGCTGACTGAAAAACATGCAATGACAAAGACTAAGATTAAATTAATAAAATGAGTAATTATAGATTTTTCCTCCTTATTTAGAAATCCTACTTATACAGAATAGTGAGTACCTCAGAACATTCATCCTCTATTTCATTGTATTTTTTATTATAGGAACAATAAAAAGTGAAATAAGCATTGATTGTATCTGTCATTCCCCATACAGAGCATGAATGTACAATCTATCCCATTCCTGAAATGCCTACTCTGGAAATACATTCCTCTAAACATTTAGCAAATCAAACCCACTCACTCCACTAAAATAAGTTTACTTCGAGATGGTACATAGACAAGATTCATATAATCTATGATTACTAGATGCCACTGAATGTCTATCTTGAGAATTTAGTGCCATTACTGATTTTTTATTTAATCCCAGTGTTCTAGTGATCTCATTTTATAAACCTTTTCTTCACAAAAAAGAGGAATAACACAAAACACATTCTATAGTCTAGTCACAGAAGTATCTCTTTTGTTGTGTTTTATATGCAAATCAGGGAACAGCGATGACCTAGAAAAGGGGAAAATGTATTCTAAAACGCGACATGAAGAATGTGAAAATGGAGCCGGCTGAGTTTCTCAAGACACAGAGGTGTTTTTCCAGTCACAAAGTTAATACCAGGTCATTGTTTAAAAAACGAAAAGAACGATATAGATTTATACATTTGAAAAAATTAAAATTCTCCTTCTCAGCCCCTGCAGGCATTCCCATTTCTACCATTCAGCTTCCTTCTCCAGAGCTAACTATTGTATATAGTTTATTCTATACCTTTCTAGAATTTTCTCTCTGTATATATTTATATATTTCTTCATAAATGACTTCATGCTATTTTACATGAAATCTATTCCCAAACAGTTCTTAAACCAAAAAAGAAAATGTTTTGGCAGACCTCAGGAACCAAGTCAGCCAAATAATTAAACAACTTATATACCACATCAATCACTTTTCAAAAGAAGGCAGCAGTAAAATACGAACAATGTTAGCTGACAGCATTAAATTGTCAAAAATGACATTTATTTTTTACTACATAAACAAAAATTTTCAAATCTGCATGTTGAAGTATTGCATAGACCAAGTTAATGCCACAAGAATCCATTCTAAAGGCTCATTACTTCAGTTAACACAGGGCATCGTTCGGCAATGAACCTTTACAACACATCAGGAACTCCGGCTGCCCTGACAATCTGGGGGCATCAGGAGTCAAAAAAGACCTAGTTTTGTCACTTATCAAGCGAAATATCCACATAATGTTGTAAGATACATATATGATAGAATACACAAAAAGTATTTCAAGGTAATTGATATGGATTTCCAAAATCAGATTGGTCTTACAGGTTGGTAATTCGATGTAATAGGCAAAAGGGCACAGGTGATCCTGCCCAATTGCTAATTTTATCCATCAGTGATAACCCCATTTCCTTTATCTCCTCTAATACATATACACTTGCCCATGTGTGAGATTCTCTTTCAATTAAAAAAAAATTGCACATTTTGGTAGGGATGAGGGCTTCTTCCCATTTCAAGGTTACATGTAGGACTTCTCACTAGTTATGCTCTAACTTCAGAGACGGCATGCAAATAAATCCTACTTTCCTGGACAATGCTCTGACCACCTTGATTGGAGTTTGGCATTCCAAGATAAGTACAACTTCTATTTCTTGAGCTTACCAGAACTTCTCATGTAATTTAACAGTCTCAAAAGATACATATTATTATTAATCTTATTTTAGAAATGATAAAACTGAAGCTTACAGATGATGAATAACTTTCTCAAAGCAAAACAACAAATAAGTGGAAAAGCTGAGACTCAAAACCAGGTCTTTCTCCTGAAGTCCATTCTTCCACTAGAGTATTCTTCTAATATGTAACTACAATATTCTGCTTCCAAAACTGCTCAACTACCCATTTATAGATATTCACTTGAATTATTTTTAGATGATTCATTCATTTTTAATGAACCATTCATTAATACCTACTTTCCTAAATATCTTCTAAATTATATTGATTTCAATAACTTTGTTCATGTTTCTTACATACTGACCATATGTACCAATGTAGAACCAGTTAAAAATTTTCCAGGAGTATATAAATGATCTGTACAGAGACAGAAAAGAGTTCACATGCTGTGTGCTTGGCATAGACCTCACCCTATTTCTGATTAGTCCTACCCAAGTACAGATTGTATATGGAAGCAAGGGTTAGGAAAATGAGACTTTCCAAAGCACCAGGTCTATAGAGGTCTAAAGCTTTCATTGGTAGCTGCTAAAAACTGCCATGTATTATATAGGTATCTCCACCAAAGAAATGAAAACATATGTTCACACAGAAACAAGGACAAAAATGTTCATAGCAGCAATATTCATAACAGCCCAAAAGCGGAAATAACCCAAGTGTCCATCAATTGATTACCTAAGTGGCTTTTCATACCATAGAATACCATTCTGTCATAAAAGGAAATAAAGTACTGATACATGCTAGAGTGCTGACTTTCTCTCTTGTGAAAGAAGCCAATCAGAAAAGATCACATATATGACATAATTTCTATGAAATGTCCAGAATAGACAAATTTATAGAGACAGAAAGTAGATTGGTAGTTGCCTACGTCTGGGAGGAGTGATGGCCAGTGGGTACAAGATTTCTTATGGGGGTAATAAAAATGTTCTAATATTAGATTATGGTGATGGCTGCATAACTCTGCAAGTATATTAATAAGCTTAATTTTGAGTTGTGTATTTTGAGTTGCATATTTTGCTGTTACTCTTACAGGGCCATCAGCAGTGTGCTGGAAGCTAAAGATGAGATTTGTCAGGGTAGCCACGAGAAGGCTTTTCCTTGCACAATCAACGTTCAGTGCATTCTTGAATAATCATTGAATGATCTACAAGCTAATTGGACTCCTCGTGGGCTTCTGAATATGAGGAAAGATGGTGTTGGATGTGGTAACAGTCAGGCAGCCTCCTAGAGCTGGATGGGGGAGGTTTGGTTCTGTTAATTTATTATTCCTCTATGATACAAACTTCAGGCTTTTGGTACTCAAAATATGCAGGTTCATTTACTTCAAAGCTATAGATTCTGTTGTACTTGTCACAAGTTTATTTTGAAACTCACAGTGAGCAATTACTCAGCAGTTTTGCAATATCAACTATACCCTGAGGGCAGGGCATATAGAAAAGGCCTGGTTGATGCCTGAATGGTAATAGAATGTTGGGGGGGGGGGGGCGGAGAATAAAAGTGTAGATTGAAGTTATCCTTTTGGAACAAAAAAGTATTACTGCTAAGACTGACTTCATAGATAAAGTTTGCTAATCAGTGAACAAATGACTTCCAGGATTTTTTTTAAATTGTGTCATGGAGCATGGATGTAGCCTGATTTTATGAGTGGTGATGACAGAATCTTGGCGATAGCTCTTATATGGTATCAGAAAAAAAAAGACATTGAATAGACTTCTTAGGATAAGAATTCATTGTATTTTTTATTCATAACTTTAGAATCCTTTTTTATTTTTATTTTTTTAATATCATTTATTTTCAAGGTAGCTAACATGCAGTGTATACAGTGTGTTCTTGGCTTTGAGAGTAGATTCCCATGATTCATCACTTACATACAACACCCAGTGCTCATCCCAACAAGTGCCTCCCCCTCAATGCCCATCACCCATTTTCCTCTCCCCCCGGAACCCACCCCATCAACCCTCAGTTTGTTCTCTTTATATAAGAGTCTCAGGTTTGCCTCCCTCCCTCTGTTTGTAACTATTTTTTTTCCCATTCCCATTCCCTTTCCACATGGTTTTCTGTTAAGTTTCTCAAATTCCACATATGAGTGAAACATATGATATCTGTCTTTCTCTGTCTGACTTATTTCCCTCAGCATAATATCCTCCAGTTCCATCCACGTTGCTGCAAATGGCATGATGTCATTCTTTCTCATTTCCAAGTAGTATTCCATTGTATATATATAAACCACGTCTTCTTTATCCATTCATCAGTTGGTGGACATTTAGGCTCCTTCCATAATCTGGCTATTGTTGATAGCACTGCTATAAACATTGGAGTACATGTGCCCCTATGAATCAGCACTGCTGTATCCTTTGGATAAATTCCTAGTAGTGCTATTGCTGGGTCAGAGGGTAATTCTACTTTTAATTTTTTGAGGAACCTCCCCACACTGTTGTCCAGAGTGGCTGCACTAGTTTGCATTCCCACCAACAGTGCAAGAGGGTTCCCCTTTCTCCACATCCTTTACAACATCTGTTGTTTCGTGAGTTGTTAATTTTAGCCGTTCTGACCAGTGTGAGGTGGTATCACGAACAGCCAAAGTAATGTTGAAAAGGAAAATCAAAGGGGGAGGCATCACAATCCTGGACTTTAGCTTCTAACTACAAAGCTGTAATCATTGCAACAGTATGGTATTGGCACAAAAACAGGCACATAGGCCAATGGAATAGAATAGAGAACCCAGAACTGCACCCACAAATGTATGGCCAACTAACCTTTGACAAAGCAGGAAAAAGCATCCAATGGAAAAAAGATAAGTCTCTTTAGCAAATGGTGCTGGGAGCACTGGACAGCAACATGCAGAAGAATGAAACAGGACCACTTTCTCACACAAAATATACACAAAAATAAACTCAAAAAAGAATCCATTTTAAAAGTGGGATTTAATGATACTGCAGGAAATAGAAATTCTCCTTTGGTTTCTCTTCCCATTGCTATTCCATAAACCTTCCAGTACTTTTATTCATCTGTTCATCCATTAGATTTTGAGCTCCTGGTGAGTAGCAATCCTGCCTTTTAGAGCCTGAATAATTATCACAGATGTTTAGACAGTATTCAGAAGACAGGGGCTGCTATTAAAGGTACTGCCTTGTTAATTGATTAACCCAGGTCATAGAACAACTATAACAACAAACACTAAGCTCTGAATGAGCTCTTGTATTTGCTTACTTATTGCAAAAACTTCCTTTGGAGTTATTTGTAATTCAAATTTAAGCCAGAATACTAAAGACAATAAACACACAAAAGAAAAAGAATAGCTCTAAAGTCTTAGAAGATTACGCTGTTAAATAAAAATGTTCTCATTTTCCATAGGACAAATAGTCACATTAAGTAATAAAAGCACAGCAGCAATGAGTGACTAAATAGTTCACTCCTTCTCTGGATCTTTCCTTTGGTATTTAAATCTTTCCGATTTTCAAGCAAACAAGGAACAAACGAACAAAGTCTCTTTGACCTCCTTTCTCCTCTCTCCATTCTCCTTTTCACAAACTTTCCAAAGTGCTGTTTGTATTCCACCATTTCTGTTACCCCACAGCCCTCATCATCTCACACAAGCAGTTCTTGGTAGACCTTCAGAGTATAAGTGATGTCTTCAGACCCACTGTCATTTGACATCTCAGTTTTTATTTATACTGTAGACCATTCCCTCCTCTTGAAAACTCTTTCCCTCCTCTTGAAAACTCTTTTTTTCAGAATATTCTTTTCTTGGGCTCATGACACACTTTCTTACTTCCTGTATCTTTGGCTACTAAGTCTTCTTTGCAATATTATCTTGCAGAAACAACGTGTTGAAAAACCCGATACCATTGACAGTCCCATACATGCCCATGGCTTCAATTGCCTTTGGTAGGTCAACGAGTCTTTCTCTGTGTAGACCTACACTTTTAGTTTCAAATCAGTACATGCAACACCCCACCCAATATCTCCATGTGGTTGCCTCCAAATATTTTCTTAAATATTTTTCAGATTTCTTCCTTCTGGCCTTCACGACTGATACTCAACGGTATACTGCCCACTTCTTTCTCCAGGGATGCAACATTGCATTCCTAACTGTTTTCCACATCCACCATTGCCCTCTCCACACCCAGCCTCCAAACTGCACCTGGATCATCTTTCCATAAAAGCAGATCTGATCATGTAGTCATCCTTCTCTCTTCTCCACCCTACAACCCACATTTAAAACTTCCTGAGGCCTCAAGTTCTTAAGAAAAAGATCGGACACCTATAGGACCTGATTATCCCAATCCATTTTCTGTCTGAATAGCTATAGCCCAGCCAAAGGCATTCTTTCGGTTTCTGAATGTTCCACATTCCCTTCCACCACCAGGCCTTTGAGCAGGCTACTTCTTCCATCAGCAATGTTCTCCTTTCCTCTTATCTCCTTGGTAGACTCTGACTCTTCTGTGTACCACTTCCTCAAGGGAGTATTTCGTGACCTCTGCTGGGTAACAAATTACTGTGATACAGAGTCTTACAACAACACAAATTTATTACCTCACAGATCCTATGGGTCAAGATCACAGATCTGGGTACAAGTTGGCTGAGTCCTCTGCTTAGGGTTTCACCAGACCAAAACCAAAGTGTTGATGTATACAGCCTCACTGAAGGCTCAAGATCCTATTCCAAGCTGAGTCACATTGTTGGCAGAATTAATCTCCTTGTGGTTGTAAAGGTGAGGTGCTCTTTTTCTTGCTGGCTATCATCAACAAGTGAATGGATACACAAATCATGGTATATTCATACAGTTGAATACCAACTTCTCTTCAGCAATAAAAGCAATGAATGGTTAGTATACACATTAATATGGGTAAAACTCAAATTAACTATTCTGAGTGAAAAAAGCCAGATGAAAAAATAATACATGCTGCATGATTCTATTTATATAAACATCTAGAAAATGCAATCTATCATGACAGAAAGCAGATTGGTGATGCCTGGGAATAGAGCAGGTAGAAGTGGGAAGGGGAGTTACAGATAGGCATGAGAAAACTTTGAGGGAGTAATGGATGGGTTCATGATCAACTGTAAGCTTTAAGGAAGTACAGTTTATTATGTGTCAATTATTCCTCAATAAAGTTATAAAAAAGAAGAATCATGATCACCACCATTTTTGGATATCTTTTCCACCTTAAATCACTTTGTTTTCTCTCACCTGACCTTGGCCAGGGCCCCAGAGCTTCTTTTGAGTGCCTGGTGTTTCTTTGCTCCAGCGACATGGTTTGGGGGTACCCAAGGCTGACAGATGACCAACCTTTATATGAAATCCCAATTAGGGTATGGTGCCTGAGGAAGATCTGGAGAATTGATGAACATGTTTTAAACATGGCTGGTAAACTTTTATCTCTACCAAAGAGACCTTTTTGTTACAGGCCTATAAATCACATGGTGCCCTGAACCAAAAATAGAGTATGCTACAAAGCTTTGCTGAAGGTAACAGTGAAATCAAATTCAATTTTTAAAATTTATTGCACAGTGACCAATAAATCAATTCAAACTATGTTAAGGGTTTTCTAAGAATATATCAAATAAGTTAATTTTTTTTTTTTATTAAAAATTTTTTTTTTCAACATTTATTTATTTTTGGGACAGAGAGAGACAGAGCATGAACGGGGGAGGGGGCAGAGAGAGAGGGAGACACAGAATCGGAAACAGGCTCCAGGCTCTGAGCCATCAGCCCAGAGCCTGACGCGGGGCTCGAACTCACGGACCGCGAGATCGTGACCTGGCTGAAGTCGGACGCTTAACCGACTGCGCCACCCAGGCGCCCCTCAAATAAGTTAATTTTAATTGAAATCAAAGTTATACATTTTCTCAAACCATGGAGAGACACAGAACTAGACATATTAAAATGTTACCACAGTACTGAACTTGAACTTGAGTTTACTTGGTTCAAATGGTTCAAGTCCCTGAGCCTAAACTTCCTCCCTATGTTACAGGTAAAACAATGCCCAAGGTTTGTTGGACATCTCAGTGGAGCTCTGGATGATATCTTGATAGAAGAAAATTAATATAATTCCCCAAAGTGCATGGAATAAATCTCTAATAATAATAACACATTAAGTTCTAGTTACAGCCATACTGGGCTTCCAAGCACCACAATTAGTAGAGGGCATTTTCACCTCCCAAATGTGAAGAAAACTACCTAGATCAAAGAAAAGTCTAGTTACTGTCAACTACATAAATGAAAGTACTTATATACCACAGCATGTATACAATTAGCTAATAAATTTCAACTCAATAATTATCTGAAATTAGGAAAGCAGAAAAGAAAGAAAGGAATGTGCCGCATACCAACTCCACATTTTCCCCTAAAAGCATTGCTTTCCAGTGGTGACAGTCACAACATGTTTGGGAAAATGTTATTGGACCTTGTGGAGTTAACGATATAGTGTAGCTTTCAGCTAGGAGGAGAGCTTTAAAGCAGAGTCATAAGAATATTGTGGTAATTGTACTCAACACCAGGGAAAAGAAGTAAAACAGCGAGATGTTGAAAATAATACCTTTTAATGGAAAGAAACATAAAACAAACTTCACAATGGTGCCCTTTTAATGTGCTCACGATAGCTGTTAATTTTGAAAAGGTAAGTGGACTGTTTATAGCATATTCAGAAGTAGAAGGTAAATGTTAAGAAGGGCTATTTTGGGATAATAGAAAGTACAGTACTAAATCTTAAAGTAGTAGCTGCTTAAAATCTTGCCATTTTCCAAATTTAGTCTATGGCCTAAAAAATGGTAACAGCTCAAAGCCTTAGGCAGATCGAAGAATCAGTCATACATTTGGACTTTTTAATCAGGATAGTGGATTCTGACCAAGTTAAAGATAGCAAACACTAGAAACAAAGAATTATTAAAATGTTAAATGAATGGATTCACATAGATAGAGGTGATAGAGGACAGGTGATAGAGGACAGCTCCCTTTTCATACAAATAGAAAAAACAAGGCTTGGGAAATTATGTGCCTGGCTTAAAAGTACATATCAGAAAACCTTCACAATCATGACTTTCTATAAATGAATTAAGTGCCTGAAACATGGAGACCATCAATAAATATTTGCTGAATGAATATATAATTAAGTGCTTTAGCCTTTTCAAAACTTATTTAGTAAACATTTAGTTATAATGTATAGTATGTGATAACTATATAGTAACTATATAGTATGTGATTAATGGCAGTCTGCATATTAATTAAAATTTTTAAAATACATAATACCATTTCATTATTAATTTCATAACATGATTTTGTAACCTGTGTGGCCAAGGTCAGGAGCCTAGGCTGAGAGCAGCCACGTATTATCTGTATGATCACCAAAAGAAATATGCCCTGAGGATAAGATGTTCTTTGAACCCAAACCCCAATGCAGTCTCATCTCCTTGTGCAGTGTGCTGGACCACGTCCAAGTCCTTGCCCTCTTTTCTCAGTCCTCATCTTGGTCTCCATCAGGGAAATGTAAGAAGCCAAGAGCAGGATTCACAAAGCGAGGACTTCAAGGAGAGCATGTCAGATGGACAAGGAAAATATAAGGAGAAACAAGTGGAAAGGTTTTGGAGCACGTAGCACTGATATCCATATGAATAAATTGATGAATCTGTTTTTTCTAAAAACGGGTGGAGCCAGAAAAGTACTGATATTAAATGTTAAAGTTCTTTTGTTTCCTTTTCTTTTTTCTTTCTTTCTTTCTTTCTTTCTTTCTTTTTAAATATTTATTTATTTTTGGGGGGAGACAGAGAGACAGAGTGAAAACAAGGGAGGGGCAGAGAGAGAGACATAGAATCTGAAGCAGGCTCCAGGCTCTGAGCTGTCAGCACAGAGCCTGGCACGGGGCTCAAACCCACGAAGCATGAGCTCATGACCTGGACCAAAGTCAGACAACCGACTGAGCCACCCAGGAACTTCCCTTTTTCTTTCTTTCTTTCTTTCTTTCTTTCTTTCTTTTTCTTTTTTTTGAGGAGAAGAGGGAGAGGGAGAGAGAGAATCATAAGCAGGCTCCATACCATGGGCCTCAGCCTCACAAATCATGAGATCATGACCTGAGCCAAAGTCCAGACAGAGTCAGACACTTTAACCAACTGAGTGGTCAGGCACCCCTACGTCTTAAAGTTCTTAACACACTGTTGATATGGCCTAGAAAACATTGTGTGTTCGTTTGCTAGGGCTGCTGGAGGAAAGTATTTTAAGCTGGGGGACCCACACAACAGAAATGTATTATCTCGAAATTTGGAGGCTAGAAGTCTGAACTCAAAGTGCTAGTTCCTTCTGAGGGCATGAGGGAAAGATCTATTCCAAGCCTCTCTCTTTGGCTTACAGAAGAACATCGTCTCGTGTCTCTACACATTGTCTTCTCTCTACATGTGTTTATCTCTGTGACCAAGTTTGCCCTTTTTATAAAGACACCAATCATATTGCATTAGGGCTCACACTAATGACTTCATTTTAACTTGATTACATCTGCAAAGACACTATCTACAAATAAGGCCATGTTCCGAGGTATTTAAGGTTTAGACTGCAATATGTCATGGAATGTGGGGGGAGGCTTAATTCAACCCATAACACATGGATTACATAAAAAGTAAGATTTCATTTTTACTTTTTTCACTTGAAAAGTACAAATGAAATTGTCAAGTGGCTATAAGATAACATCTTTACTTTTGGAACTAGATATTACACCGCATTAATGGTTTGGAGAGGGAAGTTTTGCTCTTGAAAACTTGATCATCTCTAACTTGCCATTGACTTTGTGTCTGTACACAAGGAAGTGGTTATATGTGGTCCATGAAAAATCAATCTTCAAGTAGACAATTCAAGAGTCTTGTTTTTGTTTTCTGCTTATTTCACAAGATCTTGGATTTATGGCTAGGAAGCATCTTTCTTCTATTAACACTTTTGTTATGTATCAATGGCAAAGCCCTTTTTGTTTTTGGTCATGGTGAGAATCTCACTGAGGAAAAAAAAATTGTTTCCAACATTTTGCAGAGTGACTAGAAATCGAAGAAAGTAATAGCATATTTATTTGCTAAAATATATGTAAAGAATTATAAACAGGGTAGCACAGAAAATGGCTTTGGAGTCTGATGGATCCAAGTTAAAAACTTTCCTTTGCTCACCGTATGACCTTGAACAATTAGCCAAGCTGACTATGCCTCAGTTTATGCCTCAAATTCATTTGTGATAGCAATAACTAACCTCATATGCATTCCGTAAGAGTTAAATTAAAAAATGTTCATAAAATGTTTATAATAAACACCTGGCTCATAATAATCCCTCTGTATGTGACGGCTCTCGTTATTGAATCAAGAATGAAAACTGGAAAATGAAATTACTATGTCAGTATGACCCCAATATTATGATATTAATAAAGAATAGTAAGACTCAAAACTTGTGATAATACTCAAAAGGAAGACAACAATTTGGAACTAAATCCCTTTTACTTCACATTTCCTTCTTATTACAATAATTTGCTCAAGCAACACATAAATCATTTTTACCTAGATTATCAACTTCAAACCAATCATTTGTATTACTTTTTAGATAAAACTTCTTAACCTGTATTCCCTCATTTTTATTGGTAATTTTCCATCATAAGACAGTAATTATAAAATCATATATTGCTAGAAATTGGTCTTAAAGATAAATTTGTCCAATAGACAAAATTATCTTAGAGATAATTTTTCATTCTATTGATAAGAAAATTGACATCCAGAAAGTGTAAATGGTTTTCTTAATGTTATATATTTAGGTCATAATCAAGGCTTTTTAATTCCCAAGCCAATAGCTATTGATGGGCATAACTCTTCAAAATAATACTAACATGTATTTTATTGTGCCATATGGTGTTGAACTTCCAAACATTCTTACCTAATTTTCTAACTGAGGAAGAAAATGTCATTAAACTTGCTAGTTGGAAATTAATTACAGCACTAACACCTGATATTATTTGAAGTATCCCCATACGGCAAAAGCTTATAAACACCTACCTCTGAAGCATACAAACAGGTATAAATTATCCTATCCAACTGAAATTTAGAATGAAACTTCACTAACCTTAATTTATTGAAAAAGTAAAGACACTTCTAAACGGACAGTGTAACAAAATGAAATTAAGCTGATCCTGCAGCCTGTGGCTAAATTCATCTGATTGATCAACATGACAAACTCACTAAAAGATAAAGTTAAAAAAAAAAAAAAAAAGGATGGTTTTTAAGATAATCAGATCTGTCTACATTAACTCTTGGAGACAGCCAAACCCACAATGCTTTGCGTTATTTGTTTGTTTTTTCACTGATCAAAAGATTAGAAAGAAACTGATGTAATTTCTATTGACAAAATTTCTAATCCCTCCAACATCTCTGTTTTCCTCAGCGTTTTGAGGATAATAGCTAGAAAAACTCCTGAAGTGATGAAAAATTAAGTAGTGGTGCCAATGTTGTGACGGGTCTGTCTTCTTTGGGGAGAAGGGTTAGGAAAGAATATCCTGGTTCTTGTCAAATTCATGGTCCTAGGATAGATAAATTGTTGACATTCCAGATCCTTTCCCAGTGTTAGAGGAATTACAGAAGGAAGATATTAACAGACAGAGAAGTCAGTGGACACTAATAACAGGAACAGGAGAGAATGAGAGAAAAGACCTCACTGGAGAGATAGTGTAAGTAGGTCCCAAAGGCTCACTGGGATCATGTCACAGCATTAACTATGGACTTATGACTATGGAATAAGTCATATTCCCCTATGACCCTATTCCCCTATGACTTGTTAGGGGAAACAAACAAACAAAAACTCCATGTTGAATTGAAGAAAACAACCTGGATTTGTAAAACTAGAACTTGAATTGGGATATAGTATCACCAACTTATTGCGTGTGTGTGTGTGTGTGTGTGTGTGTTTGGAATTTGCCATTTGTCACGTTTTGTCTATAGATGTGTTTATAGTGAATCCACAGACTTAGCTTAGTTTGCCATCAACAGAAGCAGAAACTAGTCCTGGCTGTATGCATTTTACCTTTAGAAATATATAGTCAGACACATGTTGGTCTTTAAATTTAAGATCTTCCTAGATAACTTCCTTATTAATTTGGTCCAGTTGCCCTGAAGGCTTGGTGGAGCTGTCATTCTGAAACATAATTCCATGTTTCTTGGATCTGTTTTTCTCTCATTTTGGTTTATTTTCTTATTTTATTAAAGAAAATTTCTAATAGCTACCCATGAGAAAAGACAATGGGATGTTACTTTATCAGACCATTTATGTATTAAAATCTATTTCTGTAACTTTATACTTGCCTGCCAACTTGGCTGATTATAAGAAGGTTAGCTTGGAATTCATTTCCTTTCAAAATTTGGTGTCTTTTGCCCCACTATATTCTAGCTTCTAGAGTTGCTGCTGCTAAGTCTATTGTCATTTTGATTCTTTATCCTTTCTATGGGACAGAAAGAATCTATCCTTTCTATTTTTGTTGTCTTTGGAAGCTTAAAAAAAATTTTTTTTATCCCCATTATCTGAAACGTCATCATAACATGAGCCGGTGTGAGTCTTTCTCACTTAAGATATTGGGCTGTCAGAGAGTTCATTTGGGCTGGAAACTGATGCCTTCCAAATAAGAAATGTCTATTATTTTTTTATTATTATCACCATTAAGTTTCCTTCATTCCCTTTTATTTGGGAACTCCTATTATTTGGATGTTGGCTATTTGATCCATCATGTAGTGATCCAGTTTTCACTTATTTGGACTCTCCTACTTTCAAGCTGGTTTAGGTTTTAGTTTTTGAAAAATGACTTCAACATTATATTCCAAAACTGTATGAAATTCGCTTACAAAAGGTATCATACCTTTTATCTTTCAGAAGTTTTGTATTGTTGTTTCCTTATTTTTTTAAAGAGCCTTCGATTATTCCACAGATATAATACCTTCTTTTGTCTCCTAGGAAACTGATCATAATTCTGACGTTCCCTTACATTCCCAGCATTACCTCTGTTTCCTTCAAATTCCTTTTCCTTTCTATAGTTATTTTCATCTCTGTCTTTCAAGAAGGGGCTTTCCTAAAATTAATAAAACCCTAATTCAAAACCCTTTGTGCTTGAGCAGGACTTTGCAACTGGTAAGCTTCACCATGGAGGAAATGGATTAGAGATCTGGCCATTTTATCAGGGGATTTTTCCAAATACAAGTATCAATAGATTTTCCCCCCCTTTGAGGTTGTTTGGCTTCTCCAAAGAAGAAACTTACAATCGTCTGGCTGGAATATGTGCCTGGTTCACAGTATTCTTGAAACTGACGAACACAAGGTTGCTGGAGCTTCATCTCAGTTTGTAGAATTTCAATTCAATTCGTTCTCCTCTTTTCCATGTGGTGCCTCTTTCTTTCCTTCAATGTGTCAGGTGTCCCCTCTAGTTCTGAGCCCCTTTAGTTCAATATTTCTGCAGAATCCCCAGTATCCTGCTGGGGCAGGGAAAGAATCACCTGGCTACACAGCATGGGACCTGCACTGAGCTCCAGGCAAACATCCAAACAATGTCTCCGTATTCGGCCTCGTGCCTCACCCTGACCTCAGCAATAAATGCAGCGATATTTATTTGCATCTTCCTCAGTCTGTGATCAGAACTGGCTTGCTTCTCTCTTGTTATCTCCCTGCACCGTATGTTTTCCTTCACTGCTTGTGTGGCTTTAACACATCTCATAAGACTTCATACAGAATGTGGGCCTTTAGCAAGAGGGAAACCTAAGCTCAAATTTTTAAATAACGGAACAAAGGAAAGAGAGCTACGCCTGGAGAGAAATATCATGAATAGAGTCATGCAGCTGAAATAAACATGGATTGTATGGATGGATTGGGAGCGTGGGGGGCAGAGGCAACGGAAAACCAAAATGAGACAAGAAGAGTCCTTTTGAGGAACAGCAGGAAACCAGTTAATGGTGTCTTGAAGGCTGAGCCACAGAATCAGAAATAGTTACCAAAGGCAGGGAGGGGGAGCCATTCACAACTGATTTGCGGTAAAGATTTCATGAGATTGGCTAGGGAGGCAGGGGCATCCTGCAGGGCTTTTCCACAAGCCAGATAGCTGGGGGGTAGTGAGAGCCACTGCAGGACTGGAAAACCCCGAGCCAGCTAGATATGAAAGGTAAAAGGATGATATCGGGAGAAGTTTCAGAAATCTCAGCTTCTATGGCCACGTGCTAGGCATCACACTGTTATTGGAAGGTCCCTTTAAAATGAAGAGTAATGGGGCGCCTGGGTGGCACAGTCGGTTAAGCGTCCGACTTCAGCAAGGTCACGATCTTGCGGTCCGTGAGTTGGAGCCCCGCGTCAGGCTCTGGGCTGATGGCTCAGAGCCTGGAGCCTGTTTCCGATTCTGTGTGTGTCTCTCTCTCTGCCCCTCCCCCGTTCATGCTCTGTCTCTCTCTGTCCCAAAAATAAATAAACGTTGAAAAAATATTTTTTTTTAAAATGAAGAGTAATATTAAAGCCACTAAGGTTTGTCTTTATGATTCTGAGAGGTCTGCATGAAAAGTAGTGTTACTCAGTTGTCCAAATATTTCTGTGGAAGGATGGATATACAATCACACACTTGCAATAATAGCAGATTTACAATTATGTATGTTAAATGCCACCAGAAGAGAGAATACCTCACAGCTTTAGAAGAGAAAACTTTATGACCTAAAGGTCATCCTTCCACATGCAGAAAGGATTCCCAAATATATCCCTGGACCTGGCATAGAGGCTTTGCTGAAAAAATTTCATTAGAAAAGTAGCTTTGGGATAAACAAAGTTAATTCTTCTTTTTTTTTTTTTTAAGTTTTCCTATTTATTTTGAGAGAGACCGAGAGAAAGAGAGAGTGCACACAAGCAGGGGAGAGGCAGAGAGAGAGGGAGAGAGAATCTAAGCAGGCTCCACACTGCCAGCACAGAGCCCGATGCGGGGCTCAGTCTCATGAGCCATGCGATCCTGACCTGAGCCGAAGTCAAGAATCGGATGCATAACCGACTGAACCACCCAGGCGCCCCAACAAAGTCAATTCTTAAAACGCTATCACGGATAAGAGGATTGATCGCTAGTACAGTTTTAGACACATGGTTACTATTCCATGATGCCTATTTGATTATGGCTAAAATTAAATTGATAAATATAAATGTAATATATATCAATATAATCATTATAACCTGTACTTGTTGTTTTACAGCAACTACACAGATTTGGGGCTAGGCAGATTCAGGTACAAAAAAATATGAATCGCTATAGGAAGATTTTTTTTCTTGGGTTTTGTGCGTTTAGAGATATTCAGCCAAAAGTCCTAGTTCCGGTATAAACCTGTGCTTCTTAAAATACATTTTTTTTTTGCTCTGGCCAAACCAGTGCTTTTTCCCTGAAATTATACTGGTAATTTAGACAGCCATGGTGGCATAACTAAATTAGCATTCGGCGGGAACATTCAGACCAGCAGCTCCATCCCTGGGGCATATAACCATCAGTTATTTCTGGACCCGACTGCAGGTGCCCAGTTTCCTCTCCCCTGAAAGGCAACTGTCACAGCAACTCAGTGTCTCTTGACACCACAGCAGGACACTGATGAGTCTGATTCTGGAAAAGAAAATGCCACCCACAGAATAATCAGTTCTATTTTTTCCAGCGGTGGGCAAAAAGGGTATCTGCTACTGGTCCAGCTTCCTGGGAAGAAAGCCACTTCACAATTTTCTCTTCCTACGTGCCTGAGGCCACACTACCCTCCCCATCCCAAGGGAGCCAGAGAGAGTTCTAGGTAAGCTGCAGCAGCAGTCTGTTGCTCCCGAGGGAGTCTTTACTTACCTCAGACGCAGAGTCAGATGATATTTTGTAGATGGAAAGGACCCGGGCTCAGCTACGGTGAAGGCTGGTTCTGGGCAGACCCATTAGGTAGATGAAGTCAGCTATCAACAGCATCCCAACTTCCTCTCCCACAAACCCTCCTTGGTAGGGGTGCCTCGGTGGCTCAGTCAGTTAAGAGTCCAACTCTCTTGATTGTGGCCGTTCACAATCTGTTCACAATCTCACAGTTCGTGCGATCAAGCCCTAAGCCCTGCATTGGGCTCTGTACTGACAGCACGGAGCCTGCTTGAGGTTCTCTCTCTGCCTCTCCCCCACTCCCTCTCTCTCGCTCTCTTTCTCTCTCGAAATAAATAAATAAACGTTAAAACAAAAATCGTCCTTTGTTAAAGGATGAATCTAGTTCACTTTTTACATTACCCCAAACACATTCTTTCTGGGATTTATCTTTAAAAAAAAATCAATATGAGGGACGCCTGGGTGGCTCAGTCTGTTGAGTGAACAACTCTTGATTCAGGCTCAGGTCATGATCTCATGGGTCGTGAGATCCGAGCCCCGCATTGGGCTCTGTACTGACAGCCCGGACCCTGCTTGAGATTCTCTCTCTCCCTCTCTCTTTGCTCCTCCCCGCCCCCAAACTAAATAAATAAACTTTAAAACAAAATCCTCCTTCGTTAAAAGATGGATCTAGTTCCCTTTTTACATCACCCCAAAAACTTTCTCTCTGGTATTTATCTGTTTTAAAAGCCAGTATATTCATTTCACATTCGAAAGCATGTCATGGATGTCACCTCACTCTTCAGATGAAAATTCACAATTATTATCATGGCCTAAAAGACCCACACGGCCCAGCCGCTGACCCCCTGGCAGCCTCATCCTTGTTCCTCCCCACTTCGGTCAGTCCGTTCTGGTAGGAGAGCTGCTCTCCGTTCCTCCAATCCCTGTGCTCCCTCCCAGCTCACGGGAGCGGCTCCCTCACTGGCAAATTCCACTTTCCACCTGGCAAATTTTTACTCACTCCTAGATCTCAGTCTGTGCCACTTCTCAGGAAGGATGCATTTTACCGCCAAGTTCAGTTAGATTCTGCCAGCATGCCCTCTGATACTCTCTGTATTTTTCCTCCATGGCACTTGGCAAAATGGTTGTGGCACAGTCATTTGGTAGATGGTTATTGTTTACTGTTCCTGCCTCCCACCTAATGTAAGCCCCATGAGAACAGGGACAGAATCTTCTTTGTTACCACCGTACCTCCAAAGCTCAGCAGGGTGCCTCACCCATAATTGTGTAGTAAAAGCTCACTAAGTATTTGGTGAATGTAGAATGCCACCAAATCCTTACATTCCCCACCAGGCCCTGAAACGGTAGAAATATTGCTAATTTCCAAACACTCTCCCCAACCTGAGCCCTGAGCTCCCTAGACTCCATTTCTAATGGCTGTGTGGACATGCCCTGTCATGACAGGAAAGGGGAAACCTAGGCCAGTCCTCATTTAATGGCATTTATGCTCTCCTTGCAGCTTGTAGAATATCTATGAGACATTAAAGCAGTGTTACTTTGTGATCATTCCTTAAAAAGTTGACCCGGTGCTTTTTGTGTTGTTTTAACGTATTTTTTTTTCTTGCAAAAATTCCAGATGTGAGCATATCCACATTTTTGGTAAGATTTTGGGCAGTGTAATCATGAAGTGCATCAGGGCATCAGGTCAGTTCAACCAACTCTGATTTCAACCAGAAAGACAGGAATTCATTCCAAATGTATTCTGGTTGTCTCTACCTACCTACCAAACAACCCAAAGTTTAGTGGTTTAAAACAACAATTATTCATTTTGCTAAAAAATATGTCATTTGGACAGAGCTCTCTGTGGACAGCTCAACTCTATCCTTTGAAGCATCCCCTGGAGTGGCCTGACCAGGGCTGGAGATTCCACTTCCATGGTGTCTCATCTACATGGAGCTTGGACTGGTTGTCAGCTAGAAGCTCCCCTGGGGCCTACAGCCAAAGATCTTTCTTTCTCTCCCTATGGACTTCTCCATGGACTGCTTGGGCTTCCTCTCATAAGGCAGCTCAGTCTCAGATGTGAGTATAAGAGACAGTAGGAGCTGTAGTCCCTGAAAACACTGGCCCAGAAAGTGGTCCAGTGTTTCTTCTGCTGTATTCAATTGGTCAAGTGCTATAGACTGAATGTTTGTGTCTCCCAAAATTCATATGTTGAAACCTAATCCCCAGTGTGATGATATTTGGAAGTGGGCCTTGGGAGGTGATTATGTCATAAGGGTGCATCCCTTTTGTAAGGGTGCCCTTATAAAAGCCCAGAGAGCTCCCTCACTCTCTCTGCCATGTAGGTGCACAGCAGAAAGATGGTGGGCTATGAACTCCACCAGACACCTAATCTGCTGGCACCTTGATCTTGGACTTTCCAGCCTCCAGATCTGTAAGAGATAAATTTCTGTTGTTTAAGCCCACCAGCCTATGATATTTTGCTATATAGCAACCTAAATGAACTAAGACATCAAGGTAGTCACAGCATCCCCTCGATTCCAAGGGAAGGATGTATCATATAATTTTATGCAACCCTGTCCTTGTCCCTGGAAAGAAGCAGTTGAGTAATCCACACCTTTGTTAGTCTCCAAGGCATTTAAGGGAGAATCAAAAGCATAACTACCGCTGCTGCTGGCTTTGCCTTTGCCTTCTTTCCCACTCTCTTTGCTTGGAGTTTGGAAGAATCCTCTGAGGTAGATGGGAAAAGAGTATCGTCAACAATGTGGAAATAGGGACTGACTGTATTTAGTCCATCACTCCATCACTAGTAGGTCTAATGAAAAAAAATATCAACTAAAACAAAATTATTCTGTATTTTCACTCTGTACCACCTTTTGTTGCAAGTAATATGTTTTTTTTAGTTGGGCTTTAGGGAAAGGAGTCAAAAAAACTTATTTAAATGGTAGGATTTACAAAGTCTATAGCAGGACTCAAGTCTTGCCTTTGAACGTCAGCTGTGATAGCATTTCAGTGGCAGAAGCAGAGTGTAAAAAAGTAAAAGTTATTGCTGGCAAGAGAAAAGAGGCTATTGAGTCTGAGTGGGGTAGCAAGGCAAGGCTTCTTAGAGCAGGGGAGGTTTGGATTAAACCTTGCAACATGGCTAAGATTTGGACAGGTGCAAAAGGGGAGGGAAGACAGGGATTTTTCTAAGCGGTTATTTTAACTTTCAGCCTGAGCAATAACCTACCAGGGGGAGAGGCGGGCAACAAAGCTGGAGTAGATTGGGGTCAGACTGCTGAAGACCTTGGATGGCAGCCCAGGACTTCAGCACTGTGACTGCAGCTCTGACGGGAAGCAGAAGCCTGGTAGTCATACAGGCCTGAGCCGCAGAGGCAGAAGCATTGGGAACGGAGCCTGGAGAAGGGGCCTAATGACATTTGGGGACAGAAGCTACACCAGCGTCAGGTGGGAAGCTCTTCAGGGGAAGACAGATGCAGAATTGCAATACAAAGAGATCAGAACCCCAGGCTAATGCATTAGGTCATCAGACAGCCTCGTGGAACTCTCTAAAGAAACAGAGGAGAAAAGAAGTGCAGAGGACTCTATGTACATAGTTGCAAACTGCTGAGCTGACAATATTGAGTCTAAATGGTCTCTATGACTTTCATAGTAATCAGGCTTGAGGCCCCAGGTAACTGAGATTGCCTTTGTCAAGCAGTGGCAGCTATAGAAGATTTTGGAGCAAAGAAGAGGCACGCTAAGAGTGGTCCTTTAAGATTAATCACGTGGAGAGGCCAGTGGGTGACATATACTCTAAACAGAGATCTGCCATCACAAACCACACCGCCACCACCATCCTCCAAAGATGTTAAAGGCATCTTATATCTGGGTACTGTGCAGGGAGTGTGGAGTGATCCTCACATGATCCAATCAAATGATTAGAACCAACGTTATTCTTCCCTGTTGGTGAAGGGGGAAGATATGAAATTGACAGGGCAAATACCTTGCCTAAATTAGCAGTTCAAATTAGCATCAGAGCAGGAGGTGAAACTCTCTGTGGCTCTCAATGTATTTTCATTAAGCCGTGATCACTGTTAGGTGTAGGCTGGGGCCCATTAGTTTAAGGGCTATCTCACAAACGCCCTGAGGGGTCAGAGGGACCTTCCTCCTAGTCCCTCCATGTTGCAAAGCCCACAGTTGCCCTCTGCAGTTGCAAAAGCCTGAAACTTCAGTAGGGACTGGAGGTTGCCCTGGAGGCCAAGTCCACACACCTGTCATCATGATAATTAAAGACAAAAACATTATTTTGTGGAGAGTGGCCCCAGGAGCTCATAGTTACAGCTGAAAGAAAGATCTAGGCATGTAATATCTCACACGTTGTAGACTCTTCATTTTATAGAATAGAATACCAAGATCCAGAGAGATTAAGTAACCTAGCCAAGATCACACAGCTACTCACAAGTGGATCAAAACTATATTTTAAAGGGCAGTTTTGATGATGGACCTTTTAAAACTCTGTTTATTTTATCTTTTAATAGGTTTAAAGGCTAGAAAAGGAATCCATAGTCATTCTTTATTGATCCCTTAGATATCCCCTGGTCTAAATTGTGCTCTGTGTGGCTGAAATTACCAAAACAAATAAAAATCTTTACCACTTTTTGACTGATTTGCTTGAATCACTCTTACAGATGAAGAGTTAGTTGGAAGAGCACAACAAGCAGTCACAGATGGCTGGAAACTTTCCTTGACTTTGCTTTGGGTACTCTTTATTAGAAAGCCCTTGAGGTCAACCCATGGTGTTTTATGTTTTTTTATTACCTAATTTTGACTTTCTGGGACATACTCAATAAACAGTAACTAATTGATTAAGGTGGAGAAAATCACCCTGAACCCAGAGCTGGACAACAGTTACCTACAGGAATCTGGCCTGGTCCAAAGGTCAATGTCCCAAGGCTGTGAGCTGCAAGTGAGACAGCCAGCCATCTCTCCCAGTGGCTGTGTGGTCTGGTGCCTAACCCTGTGTGTGGAGAATGAAGGTGTATTTATTATAAGAATGTGAAACTTGGCAGTTCTCGAGAACTTAAAATTTATTTTGAACTATCATAAAAGCTGGGATGAGGTTGGGGTGGTGGTTTCTCCAATCACTATCATAAGATAGTGTCCTAACATAAAGTGCCTTCTCTAGTTTTCCATGACAGAGCATTCACTCAGGGACTAGCTCACAGGTCAATTTGAAGGGAACCGGAAGAAGGTGAAGCATCACTCAAGGGCCATTACCAAAGAGGCAGACTATTAGCATACTAATGGCTCTATGAAGTCCTGTGGATCATATGAGGTGTGGTGAAGAGAAGAGAGGTACAAAAATGGCGGGCCCACTTCTGCTCTGGGTTCTCTGATCAAAGTCCCAGGTAAGCCAAAGTGTTCTGGACTTGAAGTCCTAAGGCTGGGTTTGCAAAGGACTTAAAACTTTCTCCCTGTCAGATGCCAGATTTGTAAAATGTGCATAATAATATCAACCTCAGATGGAAAAGATGGCTTACTCTGGGGCCAGCAGTATACAAAAACTTACACATTCATCATCATTGTCCCTGCAACCTTTTGAGGATGAAGTAATATTGTCTCCGCAATACTCAATACATTGTTTAAAAATCTCCATTCTTCTCCCATGTTTATTCCACATGATTCTCAGTCTCTCTTATGGTAAAAATTAAATCACACTTATAGACATTCTGGCAGAATGCCTGATACCTTTTTGGCGTTCTAAATTTTCCTTCTTTCCTCTTCTTCTTCCTTTCTCTGTCTCCCTCCCTTCTTTCATTTACTATCTTAAGGCACTTAGTCCTTAACCTGCCATTACATTTATGTATTTCTGTAGAATACATGGGCATTGTGGCTCCAGCAAAGAGAATAATCCAGAAATGTTGAATAATTCTCATCCTACAGTAAGGGTTATGATTTTACAACTTGTTTTCAAGGCATATCCATGCATCCAGGATGGTGCTTTAACACATAAAAAATTATATCTTGGAAAAGAAGTCCTGTAGTTTTTAGAGCCCAATGGAGATACTTCCAAACACACTTTGCCTCCTTCAAGGTTTTCCTAAGGTTAGGTCGAAACTACCATACTAATTCCATGTAGGATAGTCCTTACACTATTTCTGACTCTCTTTGTTTCTCCAGTGGAAATCTTTTGTGCTGCATCCTTGGGTCTCTACTTCTTTTTTTTTTTTTTTTCTTTGACTCTTCTGCCAAACTAGGATTTATGATAGGCATAACCTTGCATAGCCTATCAAAGATTTAGGTGTATTGATCATACTTTCTCTTCCACTACTTCAGCAGCCTTTCATTTCTTAGGCCTCTATGGGGGCATTTCCACCACTGGTGAGAGTTTTAGGAAGGTCTCCACTCAAGGGGCTCCTGGAAAACTTCAGCAAACACAAATCAGGTTTTCAACAACAGCTATGCTAGTCTTCCCATGTTCAGTCACTGACATGTACCAGAGGCAAGTTTATAATAAATTTTGGGCCGCATACTTCATAGAGGAAAGATTCATTTCACCACACTATTTCTTTTTTTTAAATCTGTAGTAAAAAAAAAAACTATTGTTTTGAAATCCTGTCTTAAGAAAATTGTCCATTTGTACTTCAGCTTATAAGAAAGATTATGACAAATGCTGATTTATAGTAAAATACATACAGATAATAAATTGTAAGCATAGGAGAACACCAAAATAAATGAATGAGCCACGATAAAATATCTTTTGTGAATGCTTTTGAAGAAGGAGGAGAACAGATGTAGGATATTCTTAGTTTCACATAAACACAAGTTTCAGACCCCAAAACAACACACGAATCATCATGTCCAAATGCCTCATTTTACAAATAAGCACATGAGGTCCTGAGAAGGTAATTGATTTGGCCAAAGCTACCTAGTCATTGAGTGACACTTCTTATTTCAAGATCCAAGTCCATCTGGGATAGCAAAACAAAGCAAAACAGAACAACCATTATGCTTTAGTCAGTGCTTGCTGTTTGCAAGGCAGTTGCTCTGGAAACATAGCCCTTGCTTTTATATGGTTGCAAGTTTCCTTAGACCTGACCAATCATGGGCACTAAAGGGTCTCTTCAATTCTATTTACCCAATGTTCAATGACTCATACTCTCCTCCTCTCATGGATGCATACCTTACGCTCTTTTGTCTTGAGGTCTCCAGGCGTCATTCATAAGTCATCATCACTGTTTCCTTTTGGCAACTACTCACCTGATCCTCCAAGGGTCCTTATACTGCCACTGCTCTCTGGAACTTCCGTGAGACTACTGGTGTCTATGCCAGGGGTAGTTCCACATTAAGTGTAAAAATGACTTTACTCTCCCTGGGTCACCCTTTGTCACTGAGAACCATTGGGACACAACTTGTTACCTCAAGTTTCTGGTGTATCTACTTCACTCTTCTTGTGCCCTCTGCCAGCCAGCTCTCGCTGCTCTTCCCTCACATGGCACGCGGTATGGCTGTGACTACAATTCAATGGTTTATATGATTCAGTCCTGTGGAGAGACTTCCTGGACATCCTGGAATTTCAATTCCAGATTCTCAGGAAAGAAAATCAGAATAAGCTATCTTGAGTAGGATGCCTACTCCAGGTCCAATAGGCCCTGGCTAGGATTATATAATACAAATATGTCTGCAATGCGTCAGCCTCTAGGAAACGGGAGTAAACCTCAAAAAAGGGGAAGTGGCCAACAGACTGAGCAAATGTCCAACAGGTCTCCTATGGGACCCTTATCTGAATCAGACACCGTGGTGCCCACCCCATTTCTCCTCTTCCTATTTTTTTGAAGCAAATACTTCTGTGTGAACCAAAGAAGTGAATAAATACCTGTGTGCTGCTCATTTGATCAGCTTATCAGACATTCCTGAACGTTTCAGAATCCCAGCAGTGAGTGGAACTTGGGCTCACGCTTACATAACTTACTCTGCCAATATTTAAAATAATATCTATATAGTTCACCCAGAAAATTTCATCTTGTATAATAACTTGAACATAGGACTCATGTGCACAGTTTAGCTTTCTTGCTTTTCAGGGAAAACACCCAAAGCCAATGCTGATTGTATGCTAGGTAATGAAAATTAGCCATATCTTCACTCTAGAAAATCTTCCCCGAGATTCCCAGTTTTTGAACCATACATTTGAGCCATAGCTCGTCCTCATGTCCAAATACTTCAAAACTCCGAGCATGATTTTAAACACCAGTGGGTAATTGCCTACAAATTAATTCTCTTGTTTGTTTACTGGGGAAACATAATAGCTTGTTTTTGTTGTGCCAGAGAAAAGGAAATCTTTTCTGTATCTCAGAATTTGGACATCCATAATAACTGCATATTCCACTTTTTTATTTGAGGCAAACCTCAGTCTATCCCACCCAGAAGGTGCAAGTGGGGCTTTGTGGCTGCAGAACAGCAATGCTTTTGCCAGGGGTGCTGGGCCCTGGCTTTCGGCGGGGACTAGGCGGGCACTATGCAGGCCAAGTTGCCTCTCCAAGAAAAGAACAATTTGGAGAGAAATTCATCTCATTTATTGTAAAACATGAAAATGCGATTAGGTAATTTGCAATTAAAATGAGGCTTTCAGTCTTTAAATTTAAATTGCTGAATCACTTAACTTGGTGCTTACATAGTGCCTTATATATTTTGTATTTCCTGTGATTATGTCTCCTCTCCCCCGTGATGGCAGAGACCATGCACTGAACTTTTCAAATCTTCCACCGCTATTTTTATGGTACCTTATGCGGAGTAACATCTATTGCCTATTGACTTAAACTGGGTGCAAACACTTACGTTTTAATTGCATTTCTTAGATTAAATTGAATCCTCCCACTGAACGCTGAAGGTGCAAACACAATGTTATTTGCCATTCTTTATCTTGTGCAGAGTCTCTTTTGAATTTTGAATGATCTTTATAAAATGCTAAACCTCCAGCTTTCTACTAAATCTAAAATATTTTAGGTAAAATAAGAGAAAAATTAAACCATGCCAAAAGTAAAAGTTGCAGTCAGCGGTCTTAAGTTCTGTCACCAGCTTCACCTGAATTCATCCCTTCCTCTGAAACAATTTTCCCTAATCGGAACAATCTTCTAAGAAGATAAGTGGAAGCTCCCACTGAGAGATACTGATCCAGGATTCTTCTGGTAAATGCTGTTAAGGTAAACACTTGGTAGCTACTCTGTCACTGAAACTCTCGTTATCTGCTCAGGAACATTCTTTTCTTGGGTGTTTAATCATCACAGAGCAACATGGACCAGGCCACAGTCTAAGGCGAGACTCGGAAGAAATCCAGGGTCTTCTGTACAAAATCTTACACATTCTAAGGAGGTATCAAGGAGGCAGCTCTCTACTTACCTTCTTACTTTTATTTTTGTCTAAGCAGAAAAAAGAGTGTCAGGGAAGGGCCCAGTGTTCTTCTGCTAAGCAGGGGTGGCAAAGATGAGAGGGCCATGGCTACCACGATCTATTTTGTGCTGAATGGACCCCGATACTTGAGGTGGATGTTAGTTGCAGATAATTGCTCCTTATTTGAACCATCCTTCAGCTTAGGTCATAAGCAGATACCTCTGAAATTTGCTGTCTCTCTTTATCCATTGCTAATACTTTCCCAAGAGAGCCATTTCCTTGTCCATTTCTTCTTTATAGAATACTTTTTTAAATTCTACTTACAAAGGAATCTCCCTTTTAAGCACCAGCAAGGCCCCTCTTTTCCACAGCCTTCTCAGAAATTCAAAGAATTAAAAATAAAATACAGAAACAACTTACATCCATTCACTGATGAACGGATAAAGAAATGTGATAGTTACATACAGTAGAATATTACTCAGCCATAAAAAAGAAAGAAATTCTCCATTTGTGACCACGTGGATGAACCTGATCATGCTGAATGAAATAAGCCAGTCACAGAAAGGCAAATTCTGCACGATCTCACTTATATGGAGACCCTAAAAAAGACAAACTCATAGGCACAGAGAGTGGAATGGCGGTTGCCAGGGCCTGGGAAGTAGGGAAATGGGGACGTGTTGGTCAAAGGGTACAACCTTTCAGTTACAAGATGAATAAGTTCTACAGATCTAACATACAGCATGGTGACTGCTAACAACAGTGTATTGTATACTTAAAATTTGCTAAGAGAGTAGATCTTAAGTTTTCTCATTAAAAAAAGTATAGTAATTATGCAAGGGGATGGGTGGATTAATTAACTTGATTGTGGTCATCATTTCACAACAGATATGTATATCAAAATACCATGTTGTAAGCCTTAAATACATACAATTTTTATCTGTCAATTATACCTCAAGAAAACCGGTAAGAAAAAGAATTCAAAGAAATCCCTGATTTCCCTACTTTTCTACAGTACTTATTATCCGTTCTGTCAGTATAAGTTTTATTACAAATGACAGCATAGTACCTATAAATGTCTAAATTGTACATATAAATTGTACATATAAATGTCTAAATTTCTCAGAATGTAAACTCCCAGTTTAGTAAAACCAGGTATGATAAGTGTTTTTTTTCTCTTTGGTGTTTACTCTAGAGCCCTACCCCTGGTATTTAGGAAACAAATATTAACATATTTATAAAATGTTAAATTAATGATG
Source organism: Prionailurus viverrinus (assembly GCF_022837055.1). Classification (NCBI taxonomy): domain Eukaryota; kingdom Metazoa; phylum Chordata; class Mammalia; order Carnivora; family Felidae; genus Prionailurus; species Prionailurus viverrinus. The sequence continues at coordinate 203,030,374 of NC_062561.1, forward strand.
ATATACACACATTCTTTACTAAGACTAAAATATGAAAACTAATAAAACACTTTGAGTACGTATAATGCAAATGCATGTTCTTTCAAAATCTATTCCTGACAGTTATTGTGTTCCTTTGCCCAAATTTCCCATCATTTTTCAGGCACCAAATCAAGTTTTTTTCCAGTACCATAATGGCATTTGTAACAGAGTAAAAAATTGGAGATAAGATTGATTTTCAGAAAACCAAAATAATTGTTTTGCAACATCCTCCATGTTCTATGTGGCAGACATCCCCAGAAATCTTGCTCCTATGCTGTTCCTATGAACATCACTTCTGGGACTTCTTTTTTTAATGTTTATTTATTTTTGAGAGACAGAGACAGAGCATGAGTGGGGGAGGGGCAGAGAGAGAAGGAGACACAGAACACGAAGCAGGCTCCAGCTCTGAGCTGTCAGCACAGAACCCGATGTGGGGCTCGAACTCACGAACTGTGAGATCATGACCTGAGCTGAAGTCGGACACTTAACCGACTGAGCCACCCAGGCACCCCAATGGGACTTCTATATACAACAAAAACCCAGGATAGCATAAAGGAAATGGTTGTTCAAGAAAGCTCTTATATATAGTATATATACAAACCATTTAAGAAATATTAAAATAGCTATGTTCGTAGGGCAGGAAAAAGTGTTCCAAAGAAAACAATCTGAATTTTCTTTATTTAAAAAAAATGTTTTAATGTTTATTTATTTTTGAGGGAAAGAGAGACAGAGAGCGAGCAGGGGAGGGGAAGACACAGACACACAGATAGAATTTGAAGCAGGGTCCAGGCTCTGAGTTGTCATCACAGAGCCCAAAGCAGAGCTCTAACTCACAGAGAGATCATGACCTGAGCCAAAGTCGGGCGCTTAACCAACTAAGCCACCCAGGCGCCCCAACAATCTGAAATTTAGGGTATTTAGAGTTAGGGGATTTAAAAGGCTATTCAGGGAAAGAGAATTCTGCTACCTTGTCTGTGTCCCTGAATTTGCCTTCAGGTTGTGCCCTGTTGCGTTACTTTTCACCTTGCAGTTGATGTTAGGGCCAGCGGTCAGGAGACCTGGCTGGAGGCAATGGCCAGCAGAGTAGGACAGATCAAGCTGACCGCCCCCATATCCCAACCCACACATCTGGTGGAGTGGAGTACATCTTCCATTTACTCCATTTACTCTTCCATTTATTCATTCATTTATTTCACAATTATTACTGAATACCTACTGAATACCAGACACACTTCTAGGTGTTAGGTATATGCCGATAAGTACAAAGACCCATCGCCTGCTCCAACAGTGTAATGGGGCCAGTCAGGCGACAAAGAAGTAAATGGCCAACTATAAATAAAAACTGTCATCAGTTCAGGCCATGAAGAAGATTTTATTTTTGACTGTGTGGAGGGACTTTGCTTATGGCATTGTGGTCAGAGAAGGTTTTGTGGAAGAAATCACAGTTAAGTTGTTACCCAAAGGATGCAAGGAGTTGGTCATAATGGTGCTGACGGTTGGAAGAGTTCCAGACAGAGGCGTAAAAGCCTTGGGTGGGAGAAGAGCTCAGAGTTTCTGCAGAACTAAAAGAAGCCAGTGTGCTGGGTATGGAATCTGAGGGCACGATGGGGAGATGAAGTCAGGGAGCCAGAGGATAGATAAATGACGTGGGCTTGGCTTAAGTCATACACGGTAAGTAGCTTTGATTTTTTATTTTAATAAAGTGAAATGAAAAGTTACTGAAGGTTTTAAGTAAAAGAATAAGCTAATTCCCTTTATATTTTCAAAAGATTATTGAGGCTGTTTTGCTGAGAACAGAGAAAGGGGAAGGATGCTTGCAGAAAGGCCTACTGGAGGCTGTTACAGACATTGCGTCTAGGGGAGGAAAGAACGTGTTTTGGGGGAGGGGGTGGCAGTGAGGCCAGAGAGAGGGAGACGGGTGGACTTGAGCTCTGTTTTGAAGGCAGAAGCAATAAGACCCAGTGATAGATTTGCTGTGGAGGGTAGTAGAGAGGAAAGAATAAATGATGATGCTTTGGCTTCTGAAAGGATAGTGATCCCATTTCACCAAGGTGGGGGCAAACTAGTAAGGAATAGGCAGAAGTTTTGAGGTGAGATTAAACATCACTTATGCCTTTAAAATTAAATAGTCCTTTTGGGGCGCCTGGGTGGCTCAGTAGGTTGAATGTCTGACTTCAGCTCAGGTCATGATCTCACAGTTGGTGAGGTGTTTTTTTGTTTTTTGTTTTTGTTTTTTTTAACATGATTGGTGAGTTTGAGCCCCACATAGGGCCTACTTTGGATTCTGTGTCCCCCTCTCTTTCTGCCCTTCCCCTCCCACACACTCTCTCTCAAAAATAAATAAAACATTTTTTTAAAAATAAAAAATAAATAAATTAAATAGTCCTTTTACAAAAATAAATATAATGTAGCCTAAATAAACATAAATCTCTCTCTCTCTCTCTCTCTTTCTCTCTCTGTCCCTCGCTCACTTTCTTTCATACACAATAGATTTAGAACACTTTGAAGATCATTCCTTAATTGGTAGGATACGAAACAGGCATGATCCCTAACATAGAGGTTTGCAAATTCTCAGTTCATGATGCCTTTGGTGTCATTTTTTCATGGTAGAGGCAAAAGCAAATGAATTACCTAATGTTTTTTTAAATAGCTTAATCCAAACAAATGGGAAAAAACCCTATATTTTACTTCATCTTTAAATAACCACAACTACATACTAATGGGTGGAATGCATATGCCTCCTGGGCACAGCACAGCTTCTGAGACCTTGCAATCAGATTGGCCATTGCCACCTTTATTTCCTCTTTCATATTGATTTCTGCATTGCTACTCGCTTTTTATCACAGCAGCTTTGGAAAAATCCGCTTCTCAAAAATATAGCATCATTAAAAGGAACGTTGCGCTATTTAATGTTGAAACTGTGAATGTCCCTAAGCTAATAACTTGCTTGCGTCTGAAAGATGTTATATATTGCTGTTTCCCTCAAAAAGTCAACATATCCTGCTGTGCCCCTGTGAGTTCCCTGAGGTTCTCTGGGGGCGCCTGGCATTCAGTGTGGGAAATATGACCTTCGAAGGCTCTAAGAAATTTTACGTGAACCCAAACCTGTGTTCTCAGAGCAAATAGCATTCAGGGCAGGCGCCCTGATCAGTCCAGATCTTTTCTTGAATCAGCTTCTTCCCGCTCCCCAGTGCCAAGTTACCAAAACCATTTATTTCTCCAAAGTCATTTCCATTTCAGGCCTACCTTGTGCCTCATTTTACTGTGCTTCCCATATACCGCATTTTTTACAGGTTGAAGGTTGGTGGCGGCCCTGCATCGAGCAAGTCTATCGGCTCCATTTTTCCATCAGCATTTGCTCACATCATGTCTCTGGGTCACATTTCGGTAATTCTCAAAATATTTCAAACTTTTTTATGATTATTGTATTGGTTACGGTGATCTGTGATCGGAGATTACAGCTCACTGAAAGCTCACACAATGGTTTGCGTTTTTTATCAATAAAGTATTTTAAAATTAAGGTGTATGCATTGTCTTTGTAGACACAATACTATTGCATGCTTAATAGATGGCGGTATAGTATAAATGTGACTTTTATATGCACTGGGAAACCAAAACCTTCATTTGACTCGCTTTATTGCACTATTTGCTTTATTGCAAGGGTCTGGAACCAAGCCCGCAATGACCTTCAAAGTATAACTTGTATACACTTTGCACACTCATGAGCCTCCAGTGGGGTTCAATTAGTCCTATTGGATCAGGAGCCAAACTTGGCCTCAACTTGAGATCCTGCATAAATTGACTGTGGTTTCCATTTTTCTGCCCCTCGATGCTGTAACTGCCCCTGAGACACTGTCACTCCGGCTCTGACGGTCCTTTTCAGCCCTTAATTGTACCTTTGTCCTCCAAAGGGGGGGGGGGGGTGGTGAGTAGGGTTTAGCTGTTTCTGCTCCTGTAAGGCTTCCTGTCCTTTAACTACCTATCCACCTGCATTGCTCCCTCAATGACAAAGACCCACTTTGTACACACAGCTTTTCTCTGGATGCCTATGACTCCAGGTCCTTGAGTACCTAAGCTGGACTTTGTTGCCAGACTGCCTGTGTGTTAATATTGTCTCTGCAAGTATGAGCAGTGCCATCTTGAATTACTGAGCTTCCTGTGATGGTGTCTCCTTAGCTGCAAAATAAGCAGAATGTCACCTACCTCAGAGGGAGGTTAAAGCATCTCTTACTGGACACTGCTTAGATCAGTGTCTGATGCAGAAGCATTTAGTGACTGTAGCTCTGGCTGTCATTGGTGTTTTCTTTATTTTAATGACAGATTATCCCATTTAACTGTGTTTCTGTAACTACGGTGAAAGATCCTCCTCAAAAGCAAGTGCCACATACAGTGTTTCAAATTCTGAAATTGAGCTTAACTGAGAAAAGGGTGTACTTTCATAGATTATTATAAAACGGTCATGGTTATATAATCAGCATTCTTAGAGTTTGATGCAAATGAAGTTCTTTAAACTGGCTTTTCCCATAAGGGCGCCAAAACTTGTAAAAAAACAATGGTAATCAATCTATTGGGAAGCTTTCTAAAATACTCTTCTAAAGTATTTCCAGAATACTCTCCAAATACTTCTCTAAAATACTTGCTAACATGCTCAACCGCTCTCTAAAAGAGAGGCTACTAAATATAAATCAAATGAGTTTGACTCATTATTACTAATACAGACGTCCCTCGCTGTGCAGTAATTCTGTTTTGGGACCTCCACACCTCTGTCTTGTCTGTCATTTCTCTTCTAATTGCATGTTCCTGGAACTATATCTTCCCGTAAGTCAGAAGGAGAAGATCTAAAGTCTATCCACTGGATAAAATCAACTTCCAAGTAAGAAGCTTGCTCACCAACACCATACTGAATGTGGTGGCCTTAGAAAGCACATAATTGGGTTTAGTGAAGAATGGAAAAATAGGTTGAGACCAATGAGGTCACACAAGAAGGATGAAACAATAAAGTGCCAGTTAGAGGGCAGAGGATTTGCACTAGCTGTTTCAAGTTATCACAGAGTAGTTTAGCTTTATTTTCTTGTTTTGGAACTGTGTTCTGAAGACTTGATATTGGCTGTGTGTGAACTATGTAATTCCTTACATTTACATTATGATGTCAGTGTAATGACATCACATTACAGGTTGAGGTTGAGATTGGGGCGAGTAGTGAAGAAGCCACTTAAACCCAAGAACTGTTATCGTTCCATGTCATTGATCATTGTTTATGCTTCCAAACTTCATTCAAAGAAAGGGTTCAGAAACCCTCTACCTCCAAAATACGAACCATTGCTATAAAATTATGGGGTGGAAATCATGTCTTCTATGATATACAGGGGCCTCAGGCAGTTGAACACTCACAATGCATACTCATTCTTTGGGAGTGCCTTCTTGCACTCATTAGGTAGTTGTCCGTGGGGAAGAGATCGTTCCAGCACTGATCATTTCCATATTAAGATGGCTGTATTACAGATCAGTTGACATCACTACCTTCATTCGATGCCTAAGAGAGGTTAACTTACAGCAAAAACGTAAGCCATGGTCTTGGACATGGTGTCCACAATGAGCTGTCATCGATGTAGCCGCCTGTGATGTTTAATTTTATGTGTCAACTTGGCTAGGCTATGGTACATGGTTGTTTGTTCAAACACCATGTGGCTAGGTGGGGCCATGAAGGAATTTTTTTTAGATGTGATAAACATTTAATTCAGTATACTTTGAGCAAGGCAGATTATCCTCCATAATGTGTGTGGCCCTCTTCCAAACAGTTGACAGTTTTTAGAGAAAAGACTGAGGTCCCCAGAAAAGCAAGGAATTCTGTCTTGGACTGACCTTAAATCTAAGATGGCAATGTCAACTTTTCTCTGGATCTCAAGCTTGCCAGCCTGCCCTGCAGACTTTAGACTTACCAGCCTGGCAATCATGTGAGCCAACTCCTTAAAATAAATAAAGATAGATGACAGATGGATACATAGATGATACATAGGTAGATACATAAATACCTAGATTTTCTATTAGTTCTTATTTCTCTGGAAGGCTCTAACACAGTCTAATATACAACCAAATCTAGCAGATAGCTGCTTCTAATCTGGCTTCTTGCTCTGGTTAAGTGTAGATCTTCCTTTGCAAATATAGAAGTCTATAAACTGGTGTGTTGCAAATAGCTAGAAGACCAAGTCTTCAATATCTGACCTTAAACAGTCCTCCCTGCTGGGGACACTCCCTTCCAAAAGTACAGCGTATCACTTGAAGCAAATCAAAATAAATCAGAACAGTAACACTATAGGGGTGCCTGGGTAGCTCAGTCCGTTAAGCGTCTGACTCTTGATCTCAGCTCAGGTCATGATCTCATGGTTGGCAAGTTCGAGCCCCCCATTGGGCTCTCTGCTGACAGTGTGGAGTCTGCTTGGGATTCTCTGTCTCCTCTCTCTGCCCCTCCTTCACTCGCGTGCTCTCTCTTTCTCAAAATAAATAAGTAAACTTAAAAAAAAAAAACAGTAACACTATACCTACAGGGTCCTCTAGGATACTTAAGGATATTAACCCATCCTAGGACAAAGAGGAAAGCTCTTCTAATTTCCAATGATAATGCCACTCTTATCACAGATATGATAGAAAGGCTAATGGACATTTTAATGTTTATATGAAGAGAAAATCAGGTCCTACTAGAACAGATCTACTGTGGCTACTTGAAGAGGGCTCTACCAAAACACAGGTGTTACAGGCTGAATTGTGTTTCCCCAAAATGTATATGTTGAAACACTACCTCTAGTATCTCAGAATCTGACTTTGTTTAGTGATAGGGCCTTTAAAGAATTAAGTAAAAATGAGGTTGTTAGGGTGGGCCTTAATCCAACATGACTTGTAAGAAGACGAGGTTTGGACACACAGAGAAACATTAGGGTACACACACCCTGAGGAGAAACCAGGAAAGAACACGGCGAGAAGACCAGCTGCAAGCCAAGGAGAAAATCCTCAGAATATACCAAACCTGCCGACATCTTGATCTCGGGCGTCTGGTCTCTACAACAGTAAGAAAGTAAATTTCTGTGGTTGAAGCCAGCCATTCTGTGGTATTTTGTAACGGCGGCCTTAGCAAAGTAATGCAACAGGAAATCAAAAGTCTTGTTTAAAACTCTACCTCTATAGAGCATGAAATACTTCTCTTGCTTTTGGTTTTTGGTTTTTGGTTTTCACCAAGAGTTGCAATGTCCTTCTGACAGAATCCTGAGAATCTTTTCACATGATGGAATATTTTGTTAGATAAGTGTCAACTTTTTAGATTGTATCTTCTTAGAATAAGGTGGAAGAACAATGTGGAAAGAAGTTATAATGCCCTGTTCCAAAAAGCTGGAGGTCTCCTCCAGAAATAGTGTGCATTTGGACATAGAGGAGCAAATTGACCAAAGAAAGGTAGAGATTATGTGGTAGGGGAGGAGAGGTGAAAAGAGAAAATAAAAGTAAGAAATTAAGATAAAGCTGGAGCAGAAAAGCAATCGTTCATATCCATTCTAAATCTTTATGCCTGTAAGCACTTAAAGTGGGTTGTTTTGTTTTGTGTCAGACCAGCCATCGAGACCATATTTCTTCTTCCCAAAATATAACCATCAGTTTTGTTACAAATCTCCAAACTATGCAAGTAAATGGTTGGGTGAATTTCATTTAATCATTTAAGGGTTTATGCTGAAATTCACTTCAGGCAGATAAGTTTGAAGCATAAGGATATGTCAAATTCTCCAGTGACTTATGATAAATTCTTAGAGTGTGAAACCACTCCTCTCTGTTGTTTGTAGATAAGGACTTTTCAAAGTGGTCTGTGCATTTGAGAAATAAAGTGAGTGGAAAATTTCTCTAAGTAGGACATATTTCTGATGACTAAGATTGGTACATTATGTCTACTCCAAACTAAGTCAATAATGGATTGTTCCCAGATAAGCACACAAAAATGAATTATATGTAACTTAGAGCTGAAATAGCAGACATAAATTAACTAATTTAGTTCACCATAGAACTGGTCCAAAGAAACAAACAAACAAACAAAAAAGCCTCCCAGAAGAACCAAAAAAATCACAGACAAAGATAGCATGACTTTCATCAAGTGATCACATTAAGGTCATTAATAATTGCAGGAAATGACTAACACATTCATAGTTTCTGCGAAACAGCAAATGGTGTAGAATCTGAATTTTATAATGTCACTTATATTTTCAAGTTTTCTTTTCATGATCCAGGTGAAAAATTGAGCACTCATTATGTGAGAGGAAAATCAACCTAGAGAATGTCATAAATTTATAGAGAGCTATATTGAAAAACACATCTTGAAAGTGACACAGCTATGATTGATGGGAAAAATCTCAAATTCGCTTGCAGACTGTATTCCATTAGAGATTTTTAAATCTTGTGACTTTGTTTTTAACAAAAGTGCTACTGTTTGTTTTAAAAAGCTCTCAGAGAATAGGAGTTTAAACAGCAACTTCCAGAGAAATTGAATTCAAACCCAATTTTATCTGGCCTTGAAATCAGCATGGGATGTCTCCTGGGGAGCCCAAGACTGTGGGATCATGCATTTCTTAACGTTTTCAACTATACGCATTCGCAAGTGCTAGGGCTTTTCAAAGTGCGTTTAAAATTATAAAATGGAAGCGGAAAAGCACAACCTTTGTCTTGTGCAAACAGCAGTCACAGCTTATTTGAAACTACGTCACTTAGAATGTCTAGGATGCTTGTTGACAAGAAAAGAGGGAGCTGGATTTTGGGGGCAGAAGGTGGGCAGAGATGAAAATAAGCGGTCTCTCTGCCCAAGAAAGTAGTGCTTTCAGGAAACACCTCATGTTGTAAAAACCTGTTTCTAGGCCACCTCCTAGCATTGGCATAGTTAGTAATCCAGAGAAGACCCATTCTCCTGAACACAAAACAGAGAAGTCAGGGGAGGTGTCGAAATTCTTGTATTCTAGCTCTGTCTTCTTTATTGTGCTCTTCCTAGTGAACCCACACCAATGACTCCACATTTCTGTGGCTCCATATTTACATTGTCAAGGCAGACAGTAACCTGTCTAAATATTTTATTGAGGAAAAAAATTGAGATAACATATAAGGAAGACTTCTTAACGTTAAAAAAACAGGCTACTTCACTGCAATATTTTATTGCTCTAATTTGTTATTGTTCTAAAAACTTCCTGCATTTCAACAGTTATTTCGATCTTACAGTTTTTTGTTTTTGTTTTTGTTTTTTTCCTCACCTCAACAGCAAAGCAAATGCTCCAGGGGCTCCAATGAAGTAAAGAAACTTCTCTGACAAGTTCCTGAATTTTCTACTCAATCATGTTCTATCAAACCAAGGTAGGGGCCCCCTGGGTGGCTCAGTTAAGTGTCCAGCATCAGCTCAGGTCATGATCTCACGGTTCATGAGTTTGAGCCCCACATTGGGCTCTCTGCTGTCAGCACACAGCCTGCTGCAGATCCTCTGTCTCCCTCTCTTTCCTTCTCTCTCTCTCAAAAATAAAGAAACATTTTTTAAAAATCCAGGTAAAATTGCTTCTGTGAAGTTAGCGGCACAATTAAGGAGGGTGTAGCCAAGTGTTGGAGTGAGATTCCGGTTGGAGGGTTGTGCTCAGATGTCAAAGCAGCACAGATCACCAGCAGAGCACAGGAAAATTCTCTCCACGGCCTCTTCACTTAGGACCTGTGTACAGCTGCCATGTCTAATTCATTCAAATCTCCTCAATGCATGAAGTTTAGGATGAGAAACAAAATTACATTGTGTTCGTCAAGGTTGACATATTTTCTAATGGGAAGCCACTGCTCGTCAAGGTGGGGCTGTGAGAGCTGGCGGAAATCTTCCAGTCCTGTCGTTTCCAAATGTTGTCAGTGCAAACTCTTCTTTTGTTAGATGAAGTCTTATCCCAAATCCTGTTATGTCAGACGGTCTGGAAGTGGCTCTGTGTTGGTGGAAGCCGGGGAGGAGGAGGTCTACACACCCAGTTCCCCGCTTTGGAAACATTGTCCCATCTTCAGAAACATGGGGTCTGGGGAATGTACCTCGAAAATAACTAATCTCGGGGCGCCTGGGTGGCGCAGTCTGTTAGGCGTCCGACTTCAGCCAGGTCACGATCTCACGGTCCGTGAGTTCGAGCCCCGCGTCGGGCTCTGGGCTGATGGCTCAGAGCCTGGAGCCTGTTTCCGATCTTGTCTCCCTCTCTCTCTGCCCCTCCCCTGTTCATGCTCTGTCTCTCTCTGTCCCAAAAATAAATAAACGTTGAAAAAAAAAAATTTTTTTTAAATAAAAAAAAAAAAAAAGAAAATAACTAATCTCCTCTTTCATTTTACAGACAAGGAACGCTAACACGCTCTCCTGGTAGGAGGATTAGAGACCCCACCCCCACCCTACCATGGACTACATCCTGTGCTCTTTTTATTACACTAGCCTTTTTTCTTCATTTCTTCTGGTTTCTTATTTCTTTCGGGGCACAACTGAGTGGGTTACCTTTGTGGGTATGTTCCACATACCTGGGGAACCTGGGTTGGGTGCAGGGAGAAAGACGGGGTTTGTGGATGAAATAGGAAAGGAGAATGTGATGAGTACCTCATAACTAAGAGTCAGCTACCCGAAGGTTCTTTACAGAAAGAGAGGATTAAATGAATGCAGAAGAAACTCAGAACAGTTCTTCAGATTCTTGGTTTCACTTCAATGTAGTCAAAGCTACTGAGGGCTCCAAAAACCTTTAAGTCATACGGGCTTCATGTCTTGTAGTAACAAATAAAACTGAGAAATTTCAAAACAAGAATGCAGTCATGTGTTTAAAATCATGTTATCCATTACATAAATCATAATTAGCAAATTTTTAAGAAAAATAACTGTATTTTCCAAGTGAAAATAGCCACGGTAGGCTTGAACAGCTACGAGAGTACTGAAGGGAAGTGACATCTTAGTATCATCATGAAAATAGTTTTGACCTAACAGAGCTCACAAAAGGGTCTCTGGGACCTAAAAGGTCTTCTCTGTCCATCTTCCACGCAGTGAGATCTCTCCCTAGAAACGGATGTGAAGCTTGAATCAGAACCTAGAATAACAATATCCGAAATGGTGTTTGAAATTCCAGATGGCCCAGGTGATCTGTACTGAGAAAGGGGAAGCTATGTTTGCCTTATTTGCTTCAGACTGTGTAAAGAGAGTGAGGAGTAGATAGCATAGAAAAATGTCATTGCACTTAAACACAAACTAGGGTGAAGAGATACAGTTTATTATCACCAGTCTACTTGCAAAGTCCAAGAGAAGGTTGTTACTACAGGGAAGTAAAAGTAGCAGTACATCTTACTGAAAGGCTTCATATTCCTTGAATGTCTAGGTTTCCTAGACCAGGCTAGGTTGCTATGATCCCAACATGGAATTGCTGTGAGCAGCTACCGAATTGATAAGAAATCTACTTTACTCAGGGAGACACTGAACTCTTTAAAGGGTTTTGTAATTTGTTATAATACGTAATCATTTTTCTGTGCTCTGTGCCTAGTATGTAAAATTCGATAAAATTCAAAATTCAGTTCAGAGTGATCTGGAGGTCTGTCCGTGGGGACACAATAGACTGGACGCTATACATTCTGCCGTTCTCTTCCCTTTAAAATGGGGTGCATGCTGAGCTGATCTACTGTCACCATTCTCTTAATGTTTCCTGTGTGTGCTCCCCACATCCAGACTCTCAAAGCTATATAGAGACAGGTGCCCACACAACAATCTAGAGAGCTCTGTGCGGGAGTACAGGTTGTGAACAACTCAGCCCAGGAATGCTGAACACATCCCTAAACACACACACATAGACACAGGCTGGTCTTAGCCTCAGGATGTTTTTATGTTTTGCGGAAAGAGTACTTTCAAAGTCCCACTCAGTTCAAGAGAACAACTATAATGCGTTTTTTTTTTTATTATTATTTGATTTATTTATTTTTCAGAGCAGGGAAGGGGCAGAGAGAGAAGGAGAGAGAGAATCCCAAGCAGGCCCTATGCTGTCAGCCCGAGACAGGGCTCACTCTCAGGAACGCTGAGATCATGACCTTGGCTGAAATCAAGAGTTGGACACTTAACCACTGAGCCACCCAGGAGCCCCAACCATAATGCATTTTGAAATGAGAAACGTAGCCATGCTTTTTTTTCTGAGCTAATGGCTAAAATGATACATATAGGGAATGACACTGTATTAGAAATTCAACTCCTGCAACCCCAGGTAAGAAAAAAATCAATCTTATGAAACCATACCTACTTTTCAGCTTTTCCTTTACAAAGCACTGCAAAAAATATATCTCCAACATACTACAAATAATACCTTAAGGCAAATAAAAATAAAGGAAGAAAGAAAGGTGTGAGTGGGAGAAAAGTGCATATAGATAAAAACTTTCAAAACGATTTTTTTCTCTTGCTCCTACCTTTTTTCTCTGTAAAACCCACTTCAGCCAACAAAACAGTGAATGCTTTTAAAGTTGAAAGGTTGTAAGAGAAGTATCTCAACGATTACTTCTGAAGCTTGAAGCCTCGAATACTTATTTTTACAATTTGAATGTTATTGTGACAGTTGCGACATTAACATTTATCGGATCTGATGGAAGCACCCAACAGTGGCATGATGCAAGTTCCTGCGAACGGAATGTCCCCTCCCAAGAAACGTGTCAGGTGAACAGTGACACACAGCAGAATACCACTGGCATTTAGGGATTAGTGTAAATGGAAAAATAGTGAGGCAAGCAGGAAAAAAAAAAAAAAAAGAAAGAAAGAAAGAAAAAAAAAAGGTTAAGTAAATGTGTCCTAGAGAAATGCTAGTCTGGAAAATTTACGTTACCCTTTTCATTTTTCTAAACTAAAAATACATAGCGGAGTTTTACTGGAAAAATGTGCGTGCCTATTTTTAACAGGAGGCACCGGTGTGCCATGTAAATGACCCATCAGGGAACGTGGATGAAAGGACCGGCTACAGAGTTAAAATGACCTCAGTGGAAGCTGACACAACACAGAGGTGAGAATTTGCTGTGTTCTGTCATAGGTGCCCACTGATCACCACCAGAGGACTGTCCCCCTCCCGAGTAGTGCCTGGGGCATTGGCCCCAGAGTGGTCTTTCTTGGGGGGGGGGGAGGGGTGTTTAAGCAACTGGGAAAATCAGAGAGAATGATTAATGTTCTCTATCCAGAGGCATGGGGTCATGACCAGGACCTACTGTGGACCTAGTTTCTCTCTACTTCCCGTTCTGTTTTCTTTTTATACCTTGTTTGTCCCTCTTCTGGCTCCAGGGAGCTTTTTTCTTCTTTTTGCCAAATACTTTTAACATCACCCCTCCCTTCAGCTGTGCGTCTGTGTGTATGTGGGTGTGTGTGTTTGGGTCGGCACCTGAATTCTGTCTTATTTTTCATGTACTACTTACAAAGTGTCAATCTTTGTCTTCTATTTACATGTTTCTGTTCCCAGCTTGCAATAACTCCGGGACTTTGCTACCTGTTTCTCTTGTGAAGCATGAAACTCTCTTGCCGTTGAGTCACACACACGCACATTGCCCCAAGCCTGCACCAAAATCTGCCGTCTGGAGAATGGAATGCTTCTGGGGTGTGTGTGTGTGTGTGTGTGTGTGTTTCCCAAGTAATTCTTGGCATAGCTGAAGGCTCTAGTTGGCTCTAAAAAAATAAATAAATAAATACAGTCACCTGGGCTTCTTAGCAAGAGGCCTCTTTGAAAAGTACACCCAAAAGAAACAAACCTGTTCTGCTGATACTTTCTGGTTTCATCGGGTTTTAAACATCCCTCTCATAGTTCAGACAGAACAGCGAAAGGGCTACTCTGGGAAGTAGCAGACACTCTTTACCTTGCACTCTCTTCTATCTGGGCACTGCTTATGAAATAGCAAAGAAACTTATAAAGTGCTATAACATTTGAGTTACTTTTAATCCACCTTTGGGTTGTGTACCAATAAAAATGGAGGCAGTGATGAGGCAACGTTCAATACAACAATATTTCACTGCTATAGGAGGAACCTATGTAAACCTTCATCCAAAGTCACTATGTCGGTAACCCCAGGGAACGAGCCACAAAGTACATCAAAGAAACTCCTGCTTTTTTATATCTTATACATAATATAATAACCCTTCCCTCAGTAATAAAAATTATGAAAAAATAAAATAAAAGTTATGATATAATGTGAGGATATCTCATATGTATGCAACATTATAAATGGTGCAGAAAAGAGAGAAAAACCACCTCAAAGCTACTACCGCCATAATTCGAATTTATTCCCTAACATGGTGAGCAAACTATGTGCTTCCCGTCTTGCTTTTTGCACTTAATGTAGCCCCAGAAATATCTTCTATGCTTCTGTGAAGCCTTTATAATTGTCATGTTTAATAGCAGCGCTGATTTTTTTCTCACTTCGGCAATGAGATTCCTTTTATTTTTACTCTATTTCTGAGTTACCCTTGTTCAATAGAATTACGCGTTCTTTCTCTATAATTTGATGTATTAAGCAAAGAAAAAAATCATTGTTTTATTCAGTCTATGGCTTTGGTGAAGACATAGAAGCACATACAAAAAAAGAAAAAAAAAGACAAAGGCGATGAGCACTGAGGGATTTATTTTCAGTGGTGTAAGCACCACTGCAGAATCTCTTCCTGATTTTTCAAGATGGCAACACCACACTGGCCCATTTGTACTCTGGGAGATGATTATAAAGATCCCCAACCTCCAAAAGAGTGGCATGAAATAACCTCGGGTTAGCCCTAGAATTCTTTTTTTTTTCTTCTTCTTCTTCTGGGAGACAGACAGAGAGAGAGCACACACGCAAAGCAGGGGAAAGGGGCAGAGGGAGAGAGAGAAAGAGAGAGAGAGAGAAAGAGAATCTTAAGCAGGCTTTATGCTCAGCCAACACAGGGCTCAATTCCATGACCCTGGGATCATGACTTGAGCCAAAATCAAGAGTTGGTTGCTCAACTGACTGAGCCACCCAGGTGCCCCAGCCCTGGAGTTAACAAAGACTAACATTTGTGAAGGAAAATGAAGGAGGTATAGTGCACACCTGCTCATCTTTCAAAGCATCCTTAATTTCAAATCAAGATGCTTGAAGTAAATCACTTCATTAATATCTCAGTAGAGGTCATTTCTGTTGCTGGGCTTAGAATGGTATGTGGGGTGTTAGGAGACTTCGCAACATGGTTCAACCAGGATCCTCAGACCGACCAGCTCAAGACATCCACCATCATCCACACAGGGTTTCCGCATGGCCATCTTCCTGAGGGCGACATCTCAGGCAAAGTTCCCTTGCCCATCATCCTCAACATGAACCGAGATGAACGCAGACACACGGTAGAGAAGCACTGGGGCTGCTAACGCATGGAATAAATCAATGATACCGTCTGTAGTTATTGTAGCAAGACTTTGTACTCGAATTGAGGATAATTGGGAACATTTTCAAGTCTCCAACACAATCAAGAATTCTTCCTCTGAAACCATAGTTCAAAGAATTTCTCTTCTCACGCTATAGAACAATATGAATTTTAGGTGGATGAAAGTGTGAAAAGTAAAAACAAAAAAAAGATATAAAGTTTTAAAAATTACAAATAGTCATCTACAAATATCTACAAATGTTTATCTTATATTTGGATAGAGAAAGACTTTGTAAGCTTTATGTAAAGAAAACCTCACATGAAAAACTACCATATGGATTTGACTATCTAAAGATTAAAATTTCCCCATGTCAACATTATAAACAAAATAAAGTCCATCAGAATATGGTAAAATATCTACAACCATTATGACATCGTTCATAATTTTAAACTATAACTAGGTAAGAAATAAAAATAGCAATGATCATTCAATAGTTCGATATGTAGAAATCATAAGCAGAAAATTTATGGAAGAATAAAAACAAAAATCTCACAAAAATTGGAGAAGTGGACTTCTACTTCCCAAGAGATGAGGTAGACTTATTTTTCCTATTCTTCCACTATGTACAGCTGTAAACCTTGGCAGTCTATATAAAATAAACATAAGAAGTCTATGGAACATGGAGAGGAGGCAGCTAGACTGGCTAAGGACCTGGAGATTCAACGGACAAAATACTGGTGAGTTCTCTGGGGGATTTTTTTCCTTGTATATTCTAGGCTTGGATCTGAGGAAGCCAGAAACCCCGGTATGTTAACAGATAAAAAGCCCCAACTAAAGCCTGCTCTCTCTAACCAAAGGACCAGGAAAGGGGCGGCCTAGCCAAGAGAAGTTTTAGACAATGATCACTGTATTGTATTCAAGCACCACAGAAAACAAAACACGCACACAAAACAACCAACCAACCGACCAAAAAAACCCCACAACTGGCTCCACCCTTGCCCACACCCGCAAAGGCCCAGTGGTTTTCTCACGGCCTGGTGGTAATGAGGGCAACCTCCTTCTGTGGTTTTCATGGAGGTCATGTAGGGATCAAGTTACAAGGCACTCCTACTCCTGCTGACCTGGTAGACATCCATGGGGACCCATGGGGAACCATAACTCTCATTTCCACCCAACCGTAAGGAGGGATCCACTTGGTCAGAAACCTACAGAGGCTAAGGGGCGAACCAAGATTTCAACCCCCATCTGGCAACAAGGAGATGGCAGTCCAACATTTTTATCAGAGTCTCAAGGGAGCCAGGACCTAATGATGTTTAAACCACAGCAGTAACCTTAATGATAAGATCACTTATGTTGATCCCTTACACTGGCTTAACTTCTTTAAGCAGTTTCTTCCTTGTTACTGTTAGGATGACAGTTGGTGGATAAACTAGAATAAAAGGCAATCATATAAGAAGTTGGAAAATTTTATCATGCAAATTTCTTGGTGAGGAAGCTGAAATACAATGGCATGAATAGCCCATGAAGAGCCAGTGAGAAAACCCCAGGGGGAGAGAGCTGAAAGAACTGAACTACTAGTTTTCAATTTTTTTTCTTAATGCTTATTTATTTTTGAGAGAGAGAGAGAGAGAAAGAGACAGACAGAGCGCAAGCAGGGGAGGGGCAGAGAGAGAGGGAGACACAGAATCCGAAGCAGGCTCCAGGCTCTGAGCCGTCAGCACAGAGCCCAACACAGGGCTTGAACTCAGGAACTGTGAGATCATGGCCTGAGCCAAAATCAGATGCTTAACCGACTGAACCACCCAGGTGCCCCAGAACCGGACAACTTGTTAGTGCTGAGGGAGAAATCATTGGTGATGCAGTGCAGTACTGCCCCAATGTGTGTGTGGCAAGCGAGGGAACGGCTGAGCTCCGTCTCTGACTCTAAACATGGACGATGCAGAAATAGCACCTGTCAGGAACCAGGAGGCGAAGGTGACCTGTTCCCATGAGCAATCTACAGTTAGGTTTTGAATTCCCATAAGGTATCGACCTAGGCATTTAAGCCAATTGTATCTAAAGTTTGAGGAGCAAGGAAGTAAGAAAATAATTGTAAAAATCCTTTCAAAGTTGGTGGTACACAGAAGCTACGGGCTTCGGAGATCCAAGCCATCACGACTTGCCCTTTCTTACTCCTCCATGTGCACAGGTAATGGCTCAGGCATTGCTTCCAGCATTTGGGGCTGTATCTGTATATTAGCATACTTAGCAAAGGTTCCATACCAATATGGTTGTAAAAACACAGCATCCTGATACTCTGTAGTCTTCTCTTCTCATTTTTGGATAATTCTCGATGTAGATGACATTTTTTGTGGGGTTTTAGGCAACTGGCACATGGCAGCCATCTGGCAGCCGGTAAGGAGGCACACCTCTGACATTGTAAGGTGATGCATCAGTGGTTAAAAACAAAACAAAGCGTGGTTGATGTTTATTCTAATGGAGCAGCGTAGACCCTGAGGTTCTTAACTCATCAGTATTCATGAAGGCATCTTCACATGAAGCATCCACTGTCATTGAAAATCATCTTTAACTAGACACAATATGTCAGCAACTGTTGCTTTTTGTGACAAAAATAAACAATGGACAAACAAAGAAAGGTAAAAATTAAGTAATCTGAAATGCTTGCTTTGTTTTTGAAATGGGCATATTAGGGATATCGAATTTTGGGGGGTGTTCTTGTAATTTCCTCGCTTGAAACTTGTTCAATGATTTTGCAGGATAAATCCAAAGTCTTTAGTTTGGACATGAGGTCTTTTGTGGTCTAGAGCTGATCATTTTTAATTTGATTTCCATAATTCTCAGTCACTTCACATCCCACGCTTGAAGAAATACTCCATAGATCCCTTCTCCTTACTATCTCTTTATCTCTCTTCCTGTAGATTCTGACTCTTGGAAAGTGCCTTACCTGTTGTTCACCTGAAAACTCCTCCTTCAAAACTCAGTTTCCCTAGACTCTCAAAACATGCCAAGCACTTCTTTTTCTGTTCTTGTGCATGTCCATCTTATCATACTTACGGTATATATTATAAACATCTGTACACTTGTGTCTCCCCCCACTAATCAGTTTGCTCATTTAACAAATACCGACCAATAAATATGTGCACTGCTCTGTTCTGAGCACAGGGAAGATAGCAGTTGTGTTAGTCAGGGGCTAAAATAGAAAGCACTGTGAGTATTTACAACAGAAGAGATTTAATTCAGGGTATTGGTTACTCAGGTGGTAGAGAAGATAAGAATCCAAACAAGGCAAGGGGACACAGTCCAGAAGTGAATAATACCAGGAAGGCACCATTCTGGGACTGGAGAGGCTAAAAGAGGCAGAGACCTACAAGATTCCGGGGGTGGAGGTCACCTTTCAGAAACTGGAACCACACAGCCTGGCCTGCAGGTGCTAGCTGGAGCCACGGGGGAGAGACAGCTTCTGCTAGAGAGGCCACCAGGGAAACAAATGGAAGGAGAAATTCCTGTCTCCTCCCTTCTGTTCCCCAGTCTCCTGCTAGCGCTTCCCATTGTCAAGACCGTCTGGAAGTCAGTCAAAACAGGAGCATGAGAAATCTAGGAGGTTTGGCTCCCACTGTGACACACAGCCGAGCAGTGGAAGGGTGCAAAATGAATCTGAGGGCAAAAACGCCTAGGATTGGCACAGCAATGAACAAATTAAAAAAATTTTTTCCTGCCCTCATGAGTATAGGAGCATTTCATTGTATTTCACCTCTGCATTCCCAACTGTTTGCCTAGGGATTGCATGTAATACGTGGCCAACATCCATCCTCGATGACTTCATTGATGGATAAAAGATCATATAGATAAATAATCTTTATAATCTCATGGCTCCCTCCACAACTCTGACACACTGCTCCGTGAGAAAATACTTTGGATGGCAGCTCAATCTCTTGATAACCAAATACAGAGTATAGCCTCCACTTCCCATAGAGGTATCTATGAGTCCTATATACGTATTGAGTTTTCTGTGATGTTTTGCTTTGGACCTCATAAGTCTGATATTATTCCAAAGCTTCATAGTGCAAAGGATGATGAAGGTCACTGCACCCCAGGCCATGTGAGTTGGTACGACAATTTCTGGGTTTTATTCTGCTGCATTTTGCAGAACCTAGCCTGTTCCAGTGGCCCCTCGTGGAGATGCTCATTCAACATTCTGTGAACGGAGCATTTGATTTGCCATCAGCAGCCTGGGCAGAGGATAGGGCACTGGAATTGATCTCAAGGCCTTCTAGAGCAGACATTCCCAGGATTCTGCTGGACTTGTTGGCAAAACTCTCTAAGTGTTGTGAGTAGCATTTATATTAGCAGCTGTTCTTTTCATTCCTATGAGGTCCTCTCACTGGCCAAGGTCTTTTTCTGGGCCATTATAAATGCCAAAATTAATTCAAAAGGCATGGATAAAAACTTTTTATAAGCACTGCATAAAAGTGATTCAGTTCAGCAAACCCTTTGGCATGTGGATTCTGTGCTTAGCATTGTGTTGATCAGAGAGAGGGAGACAAAATCACAGGGCAGGTAAGAGTCTGAAGTCAAGTTGGATGGCCTTGGTTCCACCATTCAGTGAATATGTGACCTTGGCCAAATCCCCATGCCCTTTTGCCTCATTGTTCTAATATGTAAAATGGGATAATAATGGGATCAACCACAAAGCTTATTGTAAGTATTGAGAACAATGCCTTGTACATAGCATTAATAATCATCATTATCATTATTATCGATAAGGACCTCACAGACTGTATAGCCCTTCAAGGTGACCTCCTTTGTATCCACCCAGTGTCCAGCAGAGAACCTGAAGCGTAGTTAGCTGCTTACTTTTTTTTTTTTAGTTCTACTCAGTACGGAAATGCATCAAGTTGCTTATTATGTCCTATTAGAAAATTGCCTTATTTTCAGCCCTGATTCATTTTGCTGGGGAAAATCTATACCTTATGTACCATGTAAGCATCTAGGGTGGTTGGATGGGTAGATACCCATCTAGGGTATCTCCTGGTTCTTTGGCTCTCTGTCTACCCTCAGTTTGCATTTCAGGATTATTGGAGTTTAAGAGGGAGAGTGGAGAAGATAAGGAAAGCAAACAGAGATGAGAAAGGCAAAGTCAAGGTAAAAGGAAGGGAGGCCAAAAGAAGACACAGCTCCAAGCACCAAAAGGGAATAACATTAATGGAAAGCTATTCCCTTCCCCTGCACACTCACTCTGTTTCACTCTCGTGTGGCCCTCGTGCAGTTCCCCTGCTTAGAAGGCCTGCCTCCTCCTTTCCCCACGCACCCGAATCCTTGGTCCGAGGAGGTGTTTCTACTGGGCCCACTGGAGTATTTTCATCACAGGGCAGACTTCCCTGATCGGTGTGAGAGGCGTTGCTCAGAGGCCCAATGGGACCTTGCTGCTTTCACTCATGAATTCGTGAAAGGCCCTGGGAAGTCGGCACGTTCACGAAGGCGTACTGAGTGCCTACTCTGTAGCAGGCACTGGACTAGAGCTAATGAGGCAAATGAATAACATCAGGGCCTCAGTCTCAGAAGACATAAGGAGACATCAGTGTGAATGAATAGTCGGATCAGGGAGATAACTTTAGACGGAAGGACATATGGGTGCTGGGTAGACAAAGTAGGAACGACTAAGTAATGCTATATAGGACTTTTCTTGGCTACATATCCAGTCTTCCTCAAACCTCATTCTCTTCTCACAACACTCAATTATCTTGGTCAATTATATTCAATAATTGTTTATTGAGTACCTACTGTATGTTAAACTTCGCAGAAAGCTAAAGTATACATGATATTTCCTTTCTCCTTGGGTCTTTACAGAATATTAGGCAGACCAAATCAAACCAAATCAAAACCAAAACCAAAACAACCTCACGATGTATCTCTAAACAATACAGATCACAGCGTGGAAGGAGTTCATGAAGGAGACAGAGCTTAGCTTGGGCTTGCAGATATAGATAGATTGGGATTGGTACCCAGGGCCTTCTGAGCAAGGATGGAAACTTGGGGCCTGAGAGCAGACAGGCTCATGGTGGGTGGAAAGGACATGAGAAAAAGAATGGGTGAATTCCGAGTGCCGGGAAAGGACAGCTAGTGGGCGATAAGGTTGGATTGATGGGAATAGTCAAATTATGCAGAGCCTAAAAATCCCAGGGTGAACAAGTCTATTTAATTAGAGTCTCCACTATATATTCTGTGCTCAGGACCCCATTCTGCACTTTCTGGGAAAACAAAGGGTTGATGAAGGAATTACAGGCTTTTTTTTGTTTGTTTGTTTGTTTGTTTTGCCAATTAAACACACTAGATAGTTCTGTTGTGAAGAACAATTGATATCTTACAGCCTGGGCTTAATATTTAACTTCTTGCCTTTGCCAATCTTATTAAATGTCAGTTCCTGTCACTGCTTTTAAACCTCTTCACTTTGATCTCTCTGCTGTTGTGAGGTCTGCTGGTGGTTACGTGGAAAATGGTGGTTTCCTAGATTCCTAAATCGTGCTCACTTCCCTCACCGTTTGTCTGCAAGCCCCAAGAGGATGACAGCTTGTCAGCAGTGTCGCAACCCAGTGTGGGCCAGCCTTTCACCTTCTCGCCTTCCAGACTGACGTTTCTGAAAATATGTCAGCACACATGGCTTGGAGGACGCTTGTGGAGGTGTGGGTAAAAGCTCAGCTGCAGTCAGGCTGAGGAAAGCACTTGCATGGATAAATAAAATGAAAAACAGCAGATAGATATTATATATATAACATATATTTATATTTACAATATATTTATAATATATAATGTTTATAATAATAGAATTTGTAACATATATATTTATAATATTTATAAATGAATGAGATATATATATATGCGTGTATATATATATATATATATATCCACCTGAATAGCTAGACTACTTGAAAGAGGTGATGGTGACATTGCTACAAGCAAAACCCAACTAAGTGGGCATTTAAACAAGCTGAATATCATTTCTAAAAAGTAGCACGGGAAATAAGAGTCAGGGTTAACATGAGGCCTCTAGCTAGGGGGCTGAGAAATCAACTTCTCTTGAGACTCGTCTTGGGATCAGAGGGCTCCAAGATTGTTACCCCACTTTCCCTGCTGCTTTTGACCTGGACTCCTTTGCCCTGTTGGCTATGGAAGGAATGAAAGGCAGCTTCCTACTTTCCCTCCTGGTGCCCAACTCCTCAACCCACATCAACAGAGGAAAACGCATGGCTAATCTTCCCAGATTCTCTGAGGACTCTCCCAACTGGGAAAGAGGACTTTAGCTTATTTTGGATCCCTTCCCAATCCTCTTTCTTTTTTGCCCATAGGAAAAAAAAAAGTAGTCCCAAGGATAATCAAAGGAATCAAGTATCTTCATCTAATATGGCAAAGGAAATTTCACTTTGTGTGTCTCCTGGGAATTTCATAAATGAAGCCAAAACAGTAAGTTTATCCCTACAGAGAATGAGAGGAAAGACAGCAGAGCCTGGGGGCTACAGTTCAGAGGGAAAGGAGAGTCTTACGGGTTTACCCTCCCTTTTTGTTTCATTACTCTAGCCAACAACCACACTAATCCTGACCCCGCCTGGACGGGCTTTGACGCAAAAAAACAGGTGGTGAGGAAGGTATCAAGATAGCTGTATTTTCAAGACAGAATAGGAAACAGAGAACCAGGATCCCAAGTTGAGGTTTAACTATTTTCCTTTTTCCTAGAGGGGATTTCTAGTTGCTAGGGGCACAAATAGCATCTTGTTGTACTGAATTTGTAAAACGAGATTTAGACATACTAATTTATCCCCAGTTCGTGGTTTGGTGCTATTGGGATGGACCGGCAGAAACTAGTTAAGGAAGTGCCCTTAGCATACAACAATACTGCTCTGCCACAGAATCTTCAAATTGTATGTTGTTATTCATTCAAAAATATTTGCTAACTTATTCAGGTCTTGGAGGATGCCAAAAAAAATAAACAGGGTGTGTGTGTGTGTGTGTGTGTGTGTGTGTTTTAATCTGGAGGAGCTTCCAGTCCAGTGGCAGAAATGAGGCAAGGCTGTTGCTCTTAACTATAGCAGAATATGACAAGAAATGTTCAAACTAATGGCTGTAACATTATTTAGAAGAAAAAAGATTCATTGCATCTGGAGACAGGCTTCAGAGAAGAGGTAGGATTTCCTTTGAGATTTTTTTTAAAGTTTGCTTATTTACTTTGAAAGAGGAGGGGCAGAGAGAATTCCAAGCACTGATGGTGCAGAGTCCAACTGGGGGCTCGAGTCCACGAACCATGAGATGATGACCTGAGCCTAAACCAAGAGTTGGATGCTTAACCAACTGAGTCACCCAGGTACCCCTGCTTTGAGATTTTTAGAGATTAAAACCAACTGATGGGATGGTGGTAACGGGTAGAATGATTTGAGTCACAGGGAAATGGGGGTGAGGAAAGACATAGAATTAACAAAGTCCAAGGGTGTGGTGGATTCAGGGATTAATGGGGATCCTGGTTTGATTGGAAATAAAAGTCATCTGAAGTGATACATATGTCCAGGTGGAAAACTGTTCCGTCTCTTCAGAGCTTGGATGCTGTGTTAGAATGTGTGGTCCATGCAGTAATGAGAAACTACAACAGGGCAGGGCAAGGGCAGGACAGGACCTTGACAAGGAGGTCTATGAGTCGATGAGAGGTTTCCTTCCATGTCCCCACCTGTCACATCCTGCAGCATCCTGAATTGTAACTGCCCCAATCTGTACTCTCTTAGTGATTGTGGACTCTTAAGGCAGGAACCACCTCTTGAAGATAAAAACAAGCATCTGGAGAACATGTGTCACAGAAACTGGTGTCCACACTGGGCTAAAAAATACACGTTTTGAATAGATAAAGTATTAGAACTGACGAATATTGTTGCATTCCAGGGGAGCAGAGATATTTTGCATGGAGATTTGACAGTTCTTGGAGACTGAGTGGATATAGTGGGCAAGGGAAATTGTTTTCGACATGGTCACTTCGGGAATGGAGGTGCCTTGGACAGAAATAAGGTAGTCAGCGAGCCATCGGCACTGCTATCTCGATGGGAAAATGGGAAAATGTGCTGGTGCACCATTCCAAACCCTCATTCTTAGAATTATGCAAGCTGAACTAGCATTCTTGATCTCTGGAAACAGATGTCACTCACACAATAGTAGAAAACAAAAATCACTGTTTATGAAATTACTATCCGCTTACATACTTTTTAAAAACTTGTTTACTAAAAAGCAAATCATGCATTTGTCTGATGATTTTTGAATGTCTATATGTAGCTTGGTATCTTGCCTCATGCGCAACATGTGACCAGTCCCTTTCACCCTCTACAAATTAAGGTAACTCCCATAAGGAGAATGGAAAGTGGTAGATCAATATTGTTCATTGTTCTATTACGTAGCTAAATGGTAACACTGTGCTGTTCCTTCTCCCAAATCATCCCGGTTAGGTAGCAGAAGTGGAAAAGGTCTGATAGAAATGGGGAGGGACTGCGGTCACCTTCCGTCCAAAGTGATGGGCCTCACTCTTTGTCACTTTCTTCAATAATGCTAGCAGAAATTTTAAAATGCTATTTAATTACAAGGCTTTATAAAATTAAACACTGAATGTTTACTAGATTAAAGTTAGGAAATTAACCTAACATTAGCAAAGAGGGACTAATGGTGGTGGTACCTAGAGTATGATGTTCAGGAATGCAGTTTTTTTTTACACAAAAAGCACCAGAAACAGTGTTAACTATGTCAGTGCTCCAAGAAAACTATAAAGCATTGCAGGAATTTGGAGCAGGGAGACATCATTTATGGCTGGGTGATCCAGAAAGTATTCATGTACTTGAGGGTACATGAGTTTGGCCTTGAATTATGGATAGATTTGCAATAGGCATATACTCAGGGGAAAAGATTCCAAATAATAATAAATTGCAGAAAGCTACACTGCTTTACGGCTGCTGGAGCTCAGCACTAGAATATTGATTATGCTATAAGCCTACAACTATTAAGAAATACGTATCCCAGAAGTTAACCTAGAAACACATAAAGAATAGAAATGTTCCCAATTACACAGCTGCAAAAATTTAGTTAGATGTCACAAAGTAGTAAGTATAATAAAATTCAGGTTCGTTACAATTTATACCATGTTAGAAGCAAGCAATTCCTTTAGAAGGAACCTTATTTCACCATTGCTTTATAATTATAGATGTACTTAATTCCATCACTGATTTATTTTTATTGGTAATGAGGATTAGTACTTTAGCTTAAAGTATCTCTCTTCTATGTATGTCAAGTAGTTAATGACCTGTAAATGAACTCTTAAATATGCTAAAGAAGCTCATTATTTAAGGTAATTATTTAGCAAAGCAATGATCCTTTGATTATGCAAATTACTGACATTAAATTATAAATCTGCAAGTATCCGGTCTTCTGTTTCATTCTGAGGCCTCTAAATGACCTTCCAATCCAGGTATTGCTTGGTCCAAGGGTCTTGTCAAGGGTGACAAGAGAGAGTAGATGTTAGCAACATCCAGGGGTTTCTAGATTTTCTTCAGCTGATGGAGTTGGAGCTGGCGCCCATGATGACGATGATAACGATGACGGTGATGGTGATGTGGCTTGTTAGATTCCTCCTGCTGAGTAGCTGTTTAGACTTATGAATATATTATGTGCCAACTATAAGACATATTCTAAAGATTTTTGGCTTTAAGGTCACTGTATTTGAAGACGATCTTCATCAGATAGACGTTTGTAAGTTAGTTTTTATGTACATACTAAGGCACTGAAAATAATCTGTGCCTGGTAGCAAGGAAGAGGGGTGACTAGGGGTAAGAAAGAAGCAGGCAGTCAATAAACCTTTTCATTGTGTGCTAAGTGAGATAGATGAGCTCTGGTCAGATACTCGGAGATTTAGAAGAATCATCTGGTCCAGTCTGGGAGTAAGAGGGAAGGTGTTGAAAGAAGTGAGAAGAGATTAAAGCTAAGAGGGTAAAAATTGGAAATGGGGAGTGGGGCTGTCTTGGGCAAAGAGAAAGCATGTGAGGGGAAGTGAGTAGCAATGGGCTGTTCTCTGGACTGCGTATAATTCAGTGTGGCTCCAGTGCTGAGTATAAGCATCACAGGGGTGGTGGTGAAAAATGAGGCTGGAGAGGGAATAAAGAGAAGGGGTCAGAAGTTTTATTTTGAAAGATGTGTTAGGAGACGTTGAAAGATTTTAAGTAAAGGGCTTACAAAATCAAGTGTGCATTTTAGAAAGATCACTTTAGGGGCACCTTGGGTGGCTCAGTCGGTTGAGCGTCCAACTTCGGCTCAGGTCATGATCTCGCAGTTCGTGATTTCGAGCCCCGCGTCGGGCTCTGTGCTGACGGCTCAGAGCCTGGAGCCTTCTTCGGATTCTGTGTCTCCTTCTCTCTCTGCCCCTAACCCGCTTGCATTTTGTCTCTGTCTCTCTCAAAAATAAATAAACATTAAAATAATTAGAAAGATCACTTTAACTAGAGCCGGTTGTGATATTAAAAGTATCTAGTAGCCTATTTAGCGGGGATCTAAGGGCAGGAGGGTCTGATGTTTCCCGAGTTAACTCTTTAGTTGCTTTCTCCAGACATGTGCCACTGGAGTGTCTATTTACTAACATACAGAGGTATTCAGTATCCTAGCAATCATAAGGCTGTACTCATATGTGCTGGCTGGATATCTGTTCTGGGTAGAAGGCGCCAGATTCAGTGAAGGAGAGCCACTGGAAGTTACTGATATAACCCACGTAAAAGTGAACAAAGGAAGTCACAGGAGAGATCAAGATACTTGAACGCACTCAAGACACTTACAAAGAGAAATTAAATGGCTTGGTTATTAATTGGTGGGGATTGAGTGAAAGGGAGGATAACAGGAAACGACTTGTCTCCCGGCTTGAGTAAACAGGTGGATGGGGTGGCCATTCATTGGTTCACTGAGAGAAGTCTGAAAGGAGAGGAGAATGGCTGGGGGGTGGGGACACCCGTGAGTTATCTCTGGAACACTGAGGAAGAGATGTTTGTTTACCATCATTTGATCCTACCAATTTGAAGCCCGGGAGAGAGACAGGACCAAGAGGTGCAGCTTAGGAATCATCATTACAGGTGGGAGTTGGAGCCATTCACGGTGGACAGTGTCTTCCAAGTGGAGCATGTAGAGGAAGGTACCATCATCTTGGGCAGTGAATCTTAAGTATTTCCTAGGATATAGTGCTTTGTACACACACACACACACCCGCAATTTGACAACATGCACACAATTCAATGGATCCAGGAAATGACATATCATACCAAACCAGATATGGGATTTATTAACCTACTGCAACTACTTACAAATCTCAGTATTTATAGGTTTCATAGGTGAAGGGTGAAGGGTGAAGTGCATTCACAAACATGCCCTCTTGTGGATCAGAACATCCTACACACACACACACACACACACACACACACACACACACCCTTCTTCACATGCAGGATATGTGTTTACAGACTTGATGTAGAGAGACGCTCTTGAGTTAGCTCTTCTCTCTTTCCCCAATACTAAAAGGAGTAAGAGAATCTTGGTATCTCCAATAAAAAATTCAGAGGAAAATGATTCTCAAGTTATATTAAGGTATGCTAACATGGAAACTGAACCTCTTGTTTACCAATTTACTGTTTTTTCCTAAGTCTTATGTCTTGTCTACCCATTCTTTCTCTCGGTTCCTCCTCTCAGGCCCTTGTACCTGTGAGAATTACTAAAACCAATTTAAAGCTTCTTGCTTTCTGCCTCTCTCAGAGATCCTTCCGAACATGGCTGCCAGCATAGTTCCAAAACCCCGTTTCCATGATGTCACTCACCCAGAGCTGACAATGATTTTTCCATTTGCAATTACATCAAGTGCAGACTTCTTTCCCTCCAGGCTCTCCAGAATAAGATCACACCTAGCCGATGAATGGTTTTAATGATTCCCTGGTAGAGTTCTTTAAGGCAATCAGAACTAAATCTTCATTGACTCACCCCCCCGGTCTACTGAAATTCTTACACTTGTTTTCTGTTTTGCGGATCTGGAATCTCAGAAATAATAAACAAGGTTTATGAGAAAGAAAGAGCACGGAGAGGAAGACTCAGAAACTCTGATCCTAGGTTTGGAGCCTAGTGACCCATTTGATAGGCTATTTAATTTCTTATCTATAAGAGTTAAATCTGCTAACACATTACATAGTTACTCTGAAGGGTAAATGAGACAATCTACGTGAACGTGCTTTCTAAATTATAAAGTGCTAAAGCAAATCCTATGTAATCAAAATTTCTCTTATCTGAAATTCAAGAATACATGATTTTTAAACTATGTATGTTTGATAGCTTTGAAATCTTCAGTGTTCTTGATACAAGTTAGACGTCACTACTATCTGAAATAATTAAAAAGAGAGACCTGGAGGTTGGGAACAGAAATAGAGGCCAAATAAATACTCAACAATCCTCAGGGATCCTCAACGTTGACTTTCCAAAAGAGCAGGCTTAAAGGAACTTTAAGTTAGCCTAGGATGTAGAAATACACTCTTGCCAACTATATTCCTGTGAGGAGGAATGCAGGTATGTGTCAGAGGGAATGGAAGCGCCAGAAGTCAGTAAGACTGAGAAGTCACAAGGAGATTATCAAAAATGTGAAGAATCGAAAGCTAAAAATTAAAAAAATGAAGTGCTTTCTAATACATGTATTAATTACAACAAAGAAGAAACAGACATGCAAGTAAATTATTATAACTTTGTTGCAAAAGGATTACAAAGAGTATCCGGTGAATAAGTAAACAGAAATTAGTAATACACTACTCGTTAACACTAATGAAAGGATTCAAAACGTCACTTGCATTGCAGTTTCTAGTTGAACGGATTCAAGTTATTTGGGAGTTTTTGTAGGTTCACTCAAGACCCTTGCATCTGTAAGCCAACTTCTCATCATGTGCCAGTGCTCCTCTCCTTTTTGTTTTGAAAGCCTTGGCTTCGGGTTGGGGAAGGCCAATGGGATACTGAGGGGCCAGCTAACACCATGGGTCTCCCATGGTGGTTCCCCTGTAGCTATGATGTGGTTCATCTGTTCTTCTAAGCGGTGTTTGCATTTTGGTCTTTTCCATTCAATAGTGTTGTTTTTATGTGATTCGTGAATTATTTCCAAACATGTTTTTGCTTTTCACAAACAGACTGAAGGCTCCTTAAGGCCAACACAAATTCTAACGCTATTTCTTATAAGAATATTGTGACTGTGGGGGCGCCTGGGTGGCTCAGTCAGTTGAGTGTCTGACTTCGGCTCAGGTCATGATCTCATGGTCTATGAGTTCAAGCCCCGCGGTCGAGCTCTGTGCTGACAGCTTGGAGGATGAAGCCTCTTTCAGATTCTGTGTCTCCCTTTCTCTCTACCCCTCCCCCACTCACGCTGTCTCTGTCCCTCAAAAATAAATAAACGTTAAATATATATATAATATATATATATATATATATAAGAGAATATCGTGACTGTGAATATGCATCACAGACTCTTAACAAGTATTTCTAGAGTAACTGACATAAACAGAAGTTTGCTATCTATGGTTTCTCAGCTATAAATGTAACAGGAGTAAAAAAAATTACTTTATCTCTTATGAGAATATAAACTTAGTTCCTCATATTTACTATTAATGTGTTTAGAAAACCAAATTTGTTTATGGACTAAGGTCTTAGTTAATAAGATGTATGTTACAAAAAGTAGTGGTTTAAAAATCATTTTCCAATTACTAATCAAGTCAGGTTAGAAAATTCAAGATAGTTCACGTGAGCTCCTTTTGACAGTATGCTGAGGTGTTTACAAAGCATATATACAAAATGTATAAAACTCTTTTGTTTCAATCCTCTGTTTCTTGACAGAATTTGAAATTAACATGACCAATTAAATCTATCACGACTATCTGGGGCAATGCTGACAAGATGGGTTTTTTCTTTTATTCCCTCCTATTTTAGAAGTACTTTACAAGTGAAAAGGGCAACATCATTTTTAGAGTTTGTTGAGAACTTCAAATATCTGGTCCCCAGAAGCAAGATTCATTGTGAGGAGTAGCTAAGGTCTCACCAAGTTTTCAAAATAGTGCCCACATATACCGTACTTGTTGAACAAATTCAGATTTATTGAAAGTAAACATTTACATTGGCTACAATGTTAGAACTATTACAAAGCTGGATAAAAGAGGCTTAAGTAGCAATAGAAAGCAAGTGCAATAAAAAGTGAATAGAGAAAATATTTGGCCTTAGTGATCTCTTGGCAGTATTTACATTATGTACATATTGTTAAATATTTATAATAACTCTAAGGCACCAAAGGCTAAATAGCAGGTTGCAATACTACTGTTTTGTGCACAGAAGTCAAGAAATTTATTGTAAAGAAGGCTGGATAGTTAAAGAAACATAGGCATATCTTAATGTTTACATAAAGGAGTGGCTGCATTTTTAAAAATATCAAATGATACATTAGATATTGGGCAGATTGAAGAAAATATTTTTAGAACATTAAATTATGTTGACTATGTAAATAAGCACTATTTTTTTACTGACTTGCTGGTAAATGTGTAATGTAATCTATTCTTCAACACAGCTTTTTCACACTCATGGATATGTTTTGTCTAAAAACTACTTGAAATTCTTTCAACCTACAAAAACTTATCCTAATATATCATAGTGTATACAAAATCTCCAGGAAAAATTGACTGGACAATAATATACATCAAATTTATATTTAATCTGACAAAAATTTAGCAGGCATTCAATGCCAAAATAATTGAATATTCAGTCTGCCACTCTGGCAAAGCAGTTGAGTATGTTAATCCTTTAACTGTAAGTGGGCAATTGTTTGTGGCTTAGGTGAATGGACATAAAATTGGCCCATGGAGAAAACCAATCTTAAAGGGGACTACTTATATTCAGATTTTGCAACTTGAAACCCCTTCACATAACTCACTGGGTGTTAGTTAGCTATGTCGTTCATCACCAGTGACTGAAATATCTGTATTACTGCACTGTCAAGAGGTAACTGACAATATCTATGTCCAGCACAATCTTGACTGTTGAATTACTTGATAACTTCCATTTGCAAAATTTTATGCGTTCCTTATACTGGAAACCCAGTTTACCTTAACAAACGGTCTGTCAATTGTCTTGAGGTAGTGTTAGAATGAAGAATTCAGCGGAACAATCGAATAACATCCTAGTATTTTTTAAATGTGCTTCAAGTGCTACTATGAAATCCACATATTTAAGTGGTAGACAGTCCAAGGTTGAGTGGCCCTTCATGACATATTAAATCACTATCTGATGAAAGGCATCCAGACATTTACAAAGATGATGATTTTTCCTTAAAACTTTCTTCGACACCATGCCCTCTGGCAAGTTATGATACTACGGTATAAAGTAGTTTTGGAATTCTTTCAATGATATTAAAAATTTATACTGCATATTAAAAGTTTCCCTTCTTTTAGCAAAGTGGAGAATAACTGAGAGATTTCTTTTTTAAACTCTTAAATTTTTCAATGCAAAATATTCAGAACATTAGCAATAGTTTTTGGGTTGGTTTCTTACACCACATTAATGATACTAAGTTTAAGGAGGTGGCACTCATTTAAATTTTAAATTTAAAAACCACCTTCAAATCCGACATTTGACTGAGATTTGCTGAAGAGAAAATAAAAATAAAAATCATTTCAACATAATGCAATCTAAGGCACCCAAGGTACCTCACCATAATGTATTCTATAGCACTAGGTTTTAAGTATATTATTACTTTTTTCTCTTCTCAAATGTTCACTCATTTTCTTTTTTTTTTCCAATACAGTGGACAATGAAAAGGACAAATCACTCATAGTGAAATGTTCACAAAAATCAGTAATGTAGGAAAAAGCAGAACTAATAAATTAAGGTTCTTCTTTCCCTACTTCAAGAATGAAAATAAATGATTACCTTTGCTCAGTGGGTTAATGCTAAGTAGTAATGACTACACAATTAATACAACTGTTACAAAGCATCAGTGAACAGACTTCAAATATTATATAAATACAATACAATATCACATGTTTGGAATCATCAAATATGTCAATAGGTAATATCTTAATGGGGTGACTGAATCAAGGCATGATAATGTTTAAACTTCTAAATCTTAGAGACCTACTTGGAAGCATGATTCATTTATTGATGAATATTAATTAATATTATTAATTAACTAATACTGAAATTGGATTATTTAAAAATAAAGGTAAGTATCAGTATACTATAGTAACCCCAATATCAAAAACGTTCAATTAAAAGATTGGCTCTCATACTTTGAATATTTGCTTACAGAGATTCTGACACTTAATTTTTCAAAACAAACTTAAAATCTGTCATTTTGCACTGCAATAGCATTCAATTAGTTACTATTTGGAGACATCTTATTATCATAACAGATGTCCATTGTCTGTAATAGTTAGTGGGCATTAAAACTATCAACTGCTTCCTCTGCTCTAAGAGGTGAATCTACTTTTATTGTTTTCTTTTCATTTTTTTAAAAATTTACATCCAAGTTCTATTCTTAAACTGGTGGTAGAGGTTTGCATTCTTCCAGTTTTTCCTCCCTAAAATACTCTCCCCTGAGTCCTCCAAGCCACCTATTCCAGTTCAGATTCTGATACTACACTCCTCATAGATCACTCAACTGTTAAGTAAAACCTTAATGGATTAGGTCCATGGTTCAAAAACTATGCTTGGTGGGGGGCGCTACAGGGCGTTTTTGGAGTTGCCTCAGTGCTGCCAGTGGCCACACAGGTGGGGTTCCGAGACCTCAACTTCCAAATCCTGCCATTACGTCTTCACAACTATATTATATATAGAACGTGCCACAAAATTAATTTGAAAATAGTAATTTTGACGCTTAAAAATGTTTTTAAAACGCAGTCAAAGGGATTTGGGAGACTTGGGGAGTCTTGGCAGAAAGAAGCAAGTCGTCCGCTTGTCCCATGGAAAGTCTTCAAATATCTGGTCACAGAGTACTAAGTGACATGCTAGATCTATGCCCTACTATGCCTCAGTCTGGCTTTGAGTTTGGAGGCCCAAGTTGGAATGGATCAATGTTTTAAGTGGATCCTATCACAATGATTAATATCTCAACCGCTTCAAGTCTATTTTTGCAGAAATAAGTGGCATTATCAATTATTTACAATATAAGGAAACAAACAATAGGTAAATACTTAAGTAGCAACCCTTAGCGATGCGTGTGACCTTTTTGCTCACCTTGTGTGCCAAAGGAAATAAACACAGAAGTTATAACATTATACTTGCAAATGACTATACATTTTTACTTTTTTTTTCTTTCTAAATAAATTAGAATCAGATATGAGCCTTGATTCAGGGTCTGAATAGAGTGGCAGACTTGTTAATTAAACTGCTCTCATGAATGGCCTTATTCCAAAGATATCACGTAGGAAATAAAACACTGTCAATTAAAACTTATAATGAGCAAGAATAACTTCAGGACCCAAAGAAATAGAAATGATTTTGATGAGCACATGACTCTTGAAAGGAAAATGCTGAGAGCTGGTGCTGTTATTCTCTATAAATCTATTTGTGTTCTTTTAATATAAAAGAAACTTCAAAGTTTGTCTTCTTTCTCAATACGAAAAAACATAAGCAGAGGTATTAGATGAAAAAATATAAAAATGCTGGTGTGGTATAAATAAATTGTAAAAATGTTCCATTGTAGTAAATAAAAAATATATACTGTTTGTTTAAATTCTGAGGCCCTTCTTTTAAACATATAATCATTTGAATATAGATTTAGTCCACCTGGGGCACCTGTGTTCCCCAAATTATAATTGTTAGAGAACGTTATAAAAGAGTTGAATTTTAACTGAAGGAAAAATTATTTAAACAAATAGAAAAATTGTTTGTAAATATTTTCAGTGAATGAATGGTGATAAATTTGACTCGTATCTTGGTTTATGTCCAGATTTCCTGCTTACTGAATATTATTTTCTTCTCATTAAATGGGAATGGAATCATGGAGCCATGCCATCTCTGTTGTCAATACACATATATGTGTATACACACACATATATGCACCATCACACACATTTTGATGCATGAATCTATAGATATGTACATTACATACTCTTGGGCAAAGCACTGCATCTAAGACCTAATTGTTTTTGTTTAAGAAAAAAGTAACAGGAGAATAGGAAACATCCCCTCCCCAAACATTTGAATGTTCATACCACTAATTAAATAGCACATCGGAATGTGCAAACAGACTTATTGCAAAGTATTGTATAGATTTAGACGTCATTATAAAATGTTCTCAGTTCTATTTTGGTAACCTAAAATGTCGGTATATAATACCAAATTTCCAATTAAAGAGTTTAATATAAAAATATCAGCACAAAACTGTTTTTTCAATCTGTTTATTGTGTGAGCAACCCAAACTTAAGTTTAAGTGCTGTTGTAATTTTATTACTAGATTCCATAACCCTACAATTGATAAATTGTATACCATTTTAGGTATGTTTAATGAGATACTTAGAAATACTAAGAAAAAAATCAGTATTCAAAGGGTTACTTTTGTTTATAATAACAATAAATTATTTTATCATCTTCTTCAGTTCAAAATCCAGCTTTGAACCCGAGGAAGGCTTTCAAATCACGTTAATTAAATGGTGGTCCTTTACCCAGTAGCGGTTTGATTACCAATTACTCGAAGGATCTCTTTGTGAATGCCTCCTTCTTGCGTGTTAATATTTGCATCTCCGACTTGGCCATCCTCATAGCTGAAATGCAAAAAAGAAACATAAAACATTTAAAAAGACGAAACATTAAAAAATCACTTAAGCCACCTTAGAAATGTTATTTGGCACCCAAAGTACAGCTGAAGGGAATCAATAGCGAAGGAGTCATTTCTCTGCTGGATTTAATAATGTGTCTGCATTACTAACCACATGATTATGCTCAATCGTGCCCCGATTTCCCCTTCCTTCCTTTCTTAATTTCAACTTTTTCACCCCCACATAAAGCACGGCTTGTGATGCCGGAAGCACCCGTGTCTCTGGCCTTGCAAGCATTTTCCCACAGTGGCTGCTATACGAAGCCTACCGTGGAGGAAACACCAGCTTCGGCTTTACGTTCTTTAGCTTCTAAACTTCCCAGCCCCACTCCAGCCTCAATCATTTATTTTCTCATCTGCGACACTCTTAGAAATGACTTCACTCTCTGCCGCTGCTCTTTTGCCATGCCTGCCCTCTCATCATCACTCTGTTGTGATCAGTGCTGCATTTTCTCTCTTATCTCTGGCTGCTCTACGTAGTCTGACTATACAAGACGTTCTTACTTAATGCTGGTACTTCACATTAGAACGCAAGTGCGCCAAGTGTAGCTAAGCTGTAGAAGTGAAAATAGAACATTAAAGGACAGCAGTTGCAAAGTCCTTTAAAAAGAAATAATTGCGTTTTAGATGATTCTTCATTTCCTCAAATAAACTTACTTGGGCAATAAGAATTTTCCAAGAATGAATTTTTAAACTTCCATGATAACGGTCAGAAGTAGAATAGGTGATGAATTAATTTTATTTCATAAAAATGACTTCAAGACAGAAGCTTTAGAGAAGGGGTAATTACTTCAAAATAGATAACCAGGGCTGTAAGCAGTCTCAAAGATTTATGCGCACCACTGTCTTTTCCTAACCACATAAAAATTCTCCTGAAATAGCACAATACAGGGAAATGAAATGGAGGGCACACAGCAATGAGAACCCAGGTCCTTACATAACCCACTGCTTAAACACCTAGTGATAACTGTATTTATATCGAATGTAGACTCGTAAGAACTGACCCACGGTTGCCTATCAACTTGTTTAATTCTTTCCGTATAAATATGTGTGTGTGTGCACACGCACACACACATACACACACACACACACACACACACACACACACACACACACACTCATAGTGAAACATCACCGTAAAGAAAAGAAAGGGGTATGTGGTATATAGCCCAGTTATAATTATTTCGTCAGGAGATCAAACTGTAAGTGTTCTGTTAATTAAGTGGAAAATGCTCAAGTGAAATGCTTTAAGTACTGTCCAAATCAAATTTGGTGCATTGTGGCAAACTATGTAAAAGATATATTTTACAGGGCAAGTAAAATACATTTTACTGGCTTTTACACAAATCCCGGCTACCCACAGGACTAAGGGTAAATTAAGCCATCCGTAATACTGAGCCAAGGCTGGAGAGGCAAACTGGCTGGCAGGCTCGTTCCGAGGGAGTTAATAGTGTTTACCAAGTCAATCCAGCTAGTTCCTCCAGGATCCGGATTTTGGAAAGCAAAGACACTGCCAAAAGGACAGTGGGAAGACACAAAGAAAACCATGATACCAGTTACACATACCGTCCACATGTAGCTCTTCTCATTTTCCCAATATGCATTTATGTTTATTCTGGCTCTATGGCACCTGTAGTAGGGTCTAGACACCTACTGTGTCCTCTGTACACAGGACACAAAGTTGAATAGGGTATTCTTGGCTTAACTGAGACCCAGTCTACCTACTACAATCTCTATTCCTTTCAACTTAATGCTGACCTTTGAGATTTGTCTGTAATACCTTCTATCTTCTCATGTCTTCAAGCCACTGCAGTCATTCTTCTGATCCTACCACTCTACTGAGTGTACTGACAATGGTTGCCCACAGCCTCCTAGGTGAGGAGTTCACAGGACTTTACCTGCTATGTGAGCAGTATGTGATACAGTGGACTGCTCTTTTTCCTAAAGTGATACTATCTCTTCACTTCCTCATTGGCCCTGTGACTATTACTATTTAAAAAGATTTTTTTTCAATGTTTATTTATTTTTTGAGAGAGACAGAGACAGAATGCCAGTGGGTTAGGGGCAGAGAGAGAGGGAGACACAGAATCTGAAGCAGGCTCCAGGCTCTGAGCCATCAGCACAGAGCCCGACGCGGGGCTCAAACCCATGAGCTGTGAGATCATGACCTGAGCCGAAGTCGGACGCTCAACCGACTGAGCCACCCAGGCGCCCTGGCCCTGTGATTATTAATTCTCAATTTCCTTCACCACATCCTCTCCCGTGGCCTCCCATTTCAATGCTGATTTTATCCACAATTCACTCTCAGTGTTTTCTCTTCTCATGATCTGCAAAATCTCAATTATTTCAATCCCTCCCACTGCTTTAATTGTCACCCACATGCTGATTCCTCAACTATATCTCTAATCCTTACATCTTTCCCTAACTGTAATTTTCCCACAGAAATCACAAATCGAGTGTATTCAAAACTGAACTTAACTTTTTTACCCTGAAACTGCTTTTTTTTTTACCCTAACAAAATCTCAATTTGGAGTACCATTGTCTACCCACTCTCCCAACAAGGTAACTTCAGTCCTTCTTGGTTCTTCCATGTGCCTGATTCCAGTAAGTCACCAAGTTATCTTGCTTCTGTTTTCTTAATTATTCCCAGTTGCATCTTCTCTCCATTTGATGCCATTACCTTCATTTAGGCCTTCATTATCATTCATCTAAATAAGGGATTTTCAAGTTTCAGGTTATGTACAATTAGCGGGTTCCGAAATTAATTTAGATTGTTAATCTAAGCATTTTTCAATGAGATTATGATAGAATAAGATACAGAATACTGAATGCACCACACAAAGGACACATTGTTTTTTCCCAAGTCACGATGTCAAACACATTTTCTTCTGTAGTGAGAAACACTGACCTAGATGATTGTAATAACATTATAGCTGATCTCTCTGTCTCCACACTTACCCCATCATCTCTCCCCTAAGACTATTTTCTGCTCTGCTACAGTGATACAAATGGCCTCCACTTTACTTGCAGGACAAAATCCAGTGAGACTGGCATGGCACACCAGGTCCTGCGGGACTCAAACCAAAACTTTGTCTCCAGTCATGTCCCACTCCCCCGACACCCTATGTCCAAATGGAAGGGTCTGCTACCCCCAATACTATGTGTTCATCAACACTTTAAAAGCATATGTAGTTAGTGGAAAGGAGACGAGACTCACATTCTTTAAATAAATGCTAATAATTTAAGACACAAAGAGCACAGGGTGAGGGGAGAGCAAGAGTGAGGGACTGAGATTGAAAGTATTAAGAAAAATGCATGTTTTCCCACTGTCTGTGAATCCCACAAGAAAGCATAACAGCTGTGGGTTGGAAGGATAAAACTGACCCAAGCATCCAGGTGTCTTAAACTATGAAGCATATATAATAATAAAGGAAAGACAAACTACCATTTGATTGGGTCAACTGGCAGAATTCATATCTATGTAATACTAGTAGCATTTGGGCACTTATTACAATATGGCATACAGAATACTTTGCAACTATTTATTAGTATTACAGACAAACACTCAGTTGCTAACAGTGAAGTTCATTTATGCCCAGAAAGCAACAAATTAAAAAAAAAAAAAAAAGAAATGGAGCAAGAATAATATCATAGGGAAATGATATACTTGACTAGGGTTTATTGAAGAAGGAAAAATGAAACCATCTAAAAGAAGTCTAAAATTACTTATGTTCCCAGGTATAAGAAGATTGCTAAAATTTTAATAAAAAATAAACCAATCTGCCTAAAAAGCTATGAGAAGGAAAATAAGACAACAGATGGAATTTAGCTGTCTGGAACTCTCTGGGTATGTTACAAAATTTCGTGGATAAAAACTTTTGAATGTATTGACATGTTCTATTCTCAAACTGATGTAGCAGCTTTGTGACAGCTTTAAAGAATGGCACACGTAAATTTGTTTTCGGGCTCCCTGAATCTGGAATACAGAAATGATAGCACTATTTTTCATTAGCAATAAAAAGAAGAAATTCACTGTGAATCGAATGATATCCGGCACTTCCCCAAAGTTCCTGAAGATACCTGATGCTGTAACAGCATTGTCTATGTCACAACTCATGTACAATTTCTTCATTACGTTGGAACATGCAGTCTTTTGTCATTGCTTTCATTTGCTATGTGTTGTTTCTTGTGAACAGAATCTGCACTTTACGAGGGGAGATAATAAAGTTATGTAAATAACTGTAAGGCAGGCATCAAGGACAAGCAGATTTTATGACGAACAAGAACGAGTAAAGGGGCACTTGGGTGGCTCAGTCGGTTAAGCATTCGACTTCAGCTCAGGTCATGATCTGGCGGTCTGTGGGTTCAAGCTCTGCGTCAGGCTCTGGCTGACAGCTCGGAGCCTGGAGCCTACTTCTGATTCTGTGTCTCCCTCTGTCTCTGCCCCTCCCTTGCTCACACTCTGTCTCTCTCTCAAAAATAAATAAATATTAAAAACAAAAAAAAAAAGAGTGAGTAAAACTTAAAGACAGAAATCATGTCTGACTGGGATGTCAAGAAGACCCCTTGGAAAAGACCATGTAGTCAGGCTTGGAAGATTAGAGAAGGCTAAGCTGGGGAGAAGGCCCATCATTTAGACTGACGGAACAAAGGCACAGTAGTGGGAAAAATAATTCCAAGCTGCTCTCAAGAAACACCTTGGATAATAATTTTATTCAATCAGTGTTTTGTATGGATAATTGAGGGAAAGTAAAATGGTCTCTATGTTGCAGAATACCATGTTTTTGTTTGTTAAAAACTACCAGTCTGTATGAACAAGGTACAATCAAAACTCTGCTTTAGGAATATTAATGTGATATAAATAGCATGACCTTAAAATTTTATATGCATAGAAATGGAGACTATACACCAAAAGATTAGCTGTATTTAACTCCAAGTGGGGATATTACAGGTGATTTTCTTCTTTTTGCTTGCCTTTGATTTCAGTTTCTATACAATGAAGAGGTATCACTAGTCTAATCATCTTAATGTTTAATAAATCTGGCATTGTACAAGATAGATTAGGGGTAATGAGAAGCATGGAGAATAACTAGTAATCTTTTGGTGGACTCTGGGGCAGAGAATGATATATCCATGGAAACAAAGGTATTGAAAGGAGAAAACGGTAAAGGTATACTGGGAGCTGATGACTATAGCGCACAAGGAGAAAGAAATTAAGAACAAGAGCTCGGATTTCAAGTCTCTTTGATGTAAAATGACTGCAGAGATTGAGAAAGCCGAGAACTTGATTAGGGGATTTAGCAATAATGGGGTCCACTTTGTACACACTGATTTTAAGGTATGAGCAGACTTTTCGAGGGGAAATACCTAGCGAGCAGTTAAATGTGGGCATTTCATTCATTCCTTCTTTTCTGCTAAGCACTGTGCTGGGCACACAAAGACAAATGAGCCATACAGTCCACAACCTCAAGAAGTATACAGAATAATGGAGAAGACCATGCATAAGGAAGAATAACCCAATGACAAAAACATGCCCACGGCATCACACAGTAACACTAAGGAGCGGTACAAAGGAGTCTAGGAAAGTTCTAGGAAGAACGGAAGGCATATGTTGAAATTTAAAGGATGAGTAGGAATTAGATAAATTACTTTGAGGGTAGAGAGGAAGAGAGAATCCAAGCTCAATGGAGAAAGGAAAGAAGAAAAGCATGAAGGTGTGGGAATTGTAGTGAACAGTTCAGGTTGTGACGCATAACATCTGGAGGGGAGAAATTGTGGGCAATGAGATGTGGCGGGCATGAGGCTGGGGACTGGATCTCCTTGACTTTCTAAGGCGGTGGCGCTGAAGGAGGAACAAAGGGCTGGGGAGTTGTGTGGTTCCCTTTGTAAAAGGACACGGGATTTCGTCTTATAAGAAGCAAGCAGCTCCGAAAGAATCTTAAGCAGGAGAGTGATGTGGCGGTTTAAATCTTGGAAAGGGATCTGGGTTGCAGACAGAGAAATTGGATTTATTATAAGCTGGGGATAAAGCAAAGTTCCCGATCTTATCAGCTTGATGTCGCACAGCTTATGTCACACAGTGTCACTGAGCCATGACCAAATGGTTTGTCTTCCAACTTTATAAATAAGTTGTCTGTCTACTCACTATGTTCCCAGCAAACACTGTTTGTGGGTTTTGTTTGTTTTGTTTTGTTTTGTTTTTGCAAAATCATGATGCACGTTCTCTTTCTTTTCATTTAATGGCCATTATACAGTTTTTATTTTACAAATTTTTCTTGTATCTTCTTCTTTAGATATATTTCAAACTTTGACCAAAAGTAAAAACCATACATTAGTAATCCAAAATATTGTCCTTTTCAGCTTTGTTTTTGTTCATTCATTAAAAATGTACTGACAGGCGTCTCCGCATTGGGTACCTTGGGAAGTGCTTCAGGGCATGTAGGAGAGTAAAAGAAAAGCAAGAGTAGGGGTGCCTGGGGGGCTCAGTCAGTTAAGCTTTCGAGTCTCGATTTTGACTAAGGTCATGATCTCTCATGGTTTGAGCTGCGTGTGGAAGCCTGCTTGGGAATCTCAACCTCTCCCTCTCTCTCTCTGCCCCTCCTTTTGTGCATGCAGGCATCTCTCTCTCTCCCTCTCTCTCTCTCTCTCTCTCTCTCTCTCTCTCAAAACAAAGTATAAAAAAAAAAATCGTAAAGAAAAAAGAAAAGCAAGAGCAGGGGTCTGCCCTTTGGCAGTTGATAGCCTCATAGAAAAGTCAGATACAATGAAAAAACTGAATTTTAAATGGAAGTTCTGCAATGTGGGGTGTAAGAACACCAGGAAGGAAGATTAATTTTGACTGGGAGCTGCATTGAAGAGGTGATATTTGTGCTAGACCTTAGAAGATAGATTTTGGATAAGAATTCCTGAAACGTATTTAGCCCTGAGATCTGCTTGACTCAGAAACCTGAAAATACCCAATCTCTTCTCTGCAGACTTACCTGATTTGGTGCTTCCCGTTCTTAAGTTTCTGAACTTATTGGTATGTCTTGAAAAATAGGAGGGAGTGTATATACCTTAACTTTATCTAATAGACAACATATGGAAACAATTCATTTGAAGATCTACCTGCTCTAAATCAAAGAAACACTAAAGCATGAAACAGGTTGTAACATCAAATAAGCAGGATATACAAACCTAGCAGTTCTTAACCTTTCCTGGGTCCCAGAGAGCTGAGGGAGAAGACATATACTCTTACCTCTAACAGCTGTCATTATGGCAGGATGGGGTGGGGGTGAGGGTTAGCCGGGGGGGGGGGCATGGCACTGGACACACCTGTTTACTTGCCAAATTATCACTAACCTTATCCTCAATTTTATTATTTAATAATCCTATTAATGGGAAATACCAATAGTAAATCTTCCTTCTCTTGCTCTAAAATTCCCCATTCACTGTGAAGCAGGCATGTTTGTTGCATATACCTAGAGTACAATGTATCCATTTGGTTTTTGCATCTTCTGCTTCGGGGAGCCCAGCTTCTAGCCCCTTTTAAAAACTGCTGCCATATTTCTAAATATTGGCCTTAATGTCTTTGTGTACATGTGTCTCAAGCCCAATCAGAAATCAAACTTTATCAGGAATCCTTAGACACTTAAAATTGGTTACAATCTGTTCAAAACATCTAATTATTACTTTTTGCCTAAAGCATTAAAATATGATTAAGTTCATTCACTTTGAAATTATCCAACAAAATTTTTTTGAACTTATTTTTTTTTTCTAAGTGATGTCTTCTTTTAAATTTTACTTTCAAAAATTTTTTTGATGTAGCAGTCTGTTCCCTAAAATATCCCCACAATTCTTCCTTCATTCTGTGTTGTTGTTTACTTGTTGGAAAGAGTATGAATAGGATATTAAATTAGTGTTTTATTATCTCCATTCTAGAAATCAGATTAGCATGGAAATTACTGAAATATTTTAGTAGTTTCACTTAAAAATAGATAAAAAAGAAGGAACATTAATTTATATCCTACTATCAGGTCAGACTTCTAAATAGGGAATCAGATAATGGTAATAAAAAAAACAGAATAAAATAATAAGAAAATAAGATTTTCTGTCTGATAACAGTATATTTGTGATAACTCACTTCTTTCTCCTGAATTTATCTTTCCCTAGATGTTACCACTCACTGGGGAGGCACATCACTCACAGAACTCTGTGATTATATCCTTTATAAAGAAGCTGATGGTTGTAATTAGAATGTACATTAATTAGTGAATGGATTCTCCTTTTGATGTGTTTGAATCTTATCAATTTTCCTCAATTAGTCCCTTCTTTCCTGAGGGTGCAGAGAAAAAGGATGAAATCACATTTGCATTTATAAAGAAATGAAAATAGGGGGCACCTGGGTGGCTCAGTGGGTAAAGTGTCTGACTTCAGCTCAGGTCATGATCTCACAGTCTGTGAGTTCGAACCTCACGTCGGGCTCTGTGCTGACAGCTCAGAGCCTGGAGCCTGCTTGAGATTCTGTGTCTCCCTCTCTCTCTGCTCCTCCACTCATGCTCGCTCTCTCTCTCTCTCTCTCTCTCTCTGTCTCTCAAAAAATGAACAAACATTAAAAAAAAATAAAGAAATTAAAATCATTATCTTAAGAGAATTTTTTTCTTTATATTATTTGTAAAGTATCTAAATATACTAGAAGAATTTTGTTCTCTTTTCTTCAGGTGGTCTTTCCTCAAATTTTTCTTCTAAAAAATATAGATATCCTTCTCTCCAGACACACACATAATACACACCCAACACATATATCCCTACAGATTTATTTACATATAATTTATGTAAAATTTCAAAGAAATAATGCTAGAATGCATACTTAAATATCTAAAGTTGTTTATTTGGCTCAATATATTTGACTTTTAGCAAGTTACTAAAAGGGATAAATTAACTAACATCAGGCTAAGGAGAGGACTTTGGAGTTACTTTCTAAATCCTAAGGCCACTCAATGAAACAACTTCGGGACTGGATGTGTCTTTGGGAAAGCCAATCTTCTAACAGAAGATAACAGTCACGATGGTAAAGAAAGAAGAGGGGAGGGGCACCTAGGTGGCTCGGTGGGTTAAGCATACTCTCGATTACGGCTCACGTCATGATCTCAGTTGTGAGATTGAGCCCTGAGTCGGGCTTCGCACTGAGCATGGAGCCTGCTTTGGGATTCTCTCTCCCTCTCTCTCTGCCCCTCCCCTGCGCATGTGCACACGCTCTTTCTCTCTCTCAAAAAAAAAAAAGGGGGGGGGGGGAATAAGTATTTAATGAGGGCCTTTCAATGGAGATCTGCATAGCACCAACTTTGTGCTCATAATAACCTTAAGCTAGCATGCAGATAGCTTCTCTAGGAACCTCCAGACCCACATGGCATCCTTGTCTACCTTGCATTCTGACCCAGAAGACCGATTTGTATGGACTCTATCAGTATGCTCCCTGGCCCTCTACTTTCTGGTAGAGGAAATGGGGAGTCCCAGCAGGACCTTAGCAGGAGGGCAAAGTCCAGGTTTCCCTTAGCTCCAGATCCACAAGGGCACCTCGGGCTATGTG
Organism: Prionailurus viverrinus; assembly: GCF_022837055.1. Classification (NCBI taxonomy): domain Eukaryota; kingdom Metazoa; phylum Chordata; class Mammalia; order Carnivora; family Felidae; genus Prionailurus; species Prionailurus viverrinus. The sequence goes on from NC_062561.1 coordinate 203,075,210, forward strand.
TAGACTTTCAAAGCTGCTGAACTAGAAAGGGTTCTCCTGCCAGGTCTGATAATTGTTTCTCGTTCTTGTCCTTTTGGCCCTAAGTACATGTAGTAACAACAGCTGTGGTGTTACTAGATCCTGGTTACTACACTAGACCGGTTCCCCTATAAACCACACCTTTTTAAGTAACTTACTTGTGGATGATAGAAATTATGGTATTTTGGGGGTGCCCGGGTGGCTCAGTCGGTTAAGCGTCCGACTTTGGCTCAGGTCATGATCTCAGGGTTTTTGGGTTTGAGCCCCATGTCAGGCTCTGTGCTGACAGCTCAAATCCTGGAGCCTGATTCAGATTCTGTGTCTCCCTCTCTCTCTCTCTCTCTCTGATCCTCCCCTGCTCAGGCCCTGTCTGTCTCTTTCTCTCTCTCAAAAATAAATAAATATTATTATTAAAAAAGAAAAGAAATTACAGTATTTTTCATGGGCCACGGGTTTCCTGTTGGGATTCTGCCCCTTAAGGTAGATATACTGTGCTACCATATCTACTGATGATACTCTATTGTACCCACTGATGAAACTTAGGAAGGTTATGCAGCATGGTTAACATCATCTACCTGGTGAGCCTGGACACAAACTGTCTAACCAAAGCAGGCTTTTTCTACAACACTTATGGCTGCTTTGCCATTAAGAAAAAGTCTATAGATATATATATGTCTCACAATACGTAACTTATGTATTAATGTGTATCAAAAATATAGAAGATATATAAATACATAATATGTAAATCAGAATAAGAAAGTCAGTTTTCATATTATCCAAAAGAAAACCAGGCAGTTCATAAAATTTCCATTGCCACCTGTCCATTAGGTAAGCAATCAAATGCTGTAGGCATAGCATCCTACAGATACATTATACATCGAAGCAATCTTGCTGCAGTCATTTTGACATGGCTTATAAAGCGACCCAGTGCATTTTTCCATCTTCTGTTTAGAAGACTACATAAAAGTATAAAACAGATATGCTCAATTCTTCCCCGAGGGGTTTCCTGTGATAGGACCATGGATGAGGAAGAAACAGGCAGGGGAAGGGGTTGGGAGTCAAACAAAGATGGGTGAAAATCAGACAGGTTTACTGGACTCATTATTTATTTAGGGCTGAAAACTAATGCTATTACATTTTCATACAGCACTTTTGATACAGCTGTGTCAAAAACTCCACATCAGTAGTCCTGCATCAACTTTTCATAGGGACAGGGCATTCTCATTATTGTTTTCTTCATTCCCAGTTATCATATTTTTAAGTCCATAGATAAAGATATGTGTGTATGTGTGTGTATATCTATGTTACATCTATCTGTGTGTATGTATATATACCCATATATACACATGTACATACATGCACACATAGATGGTTAAAGAGACAGGGTGTTTTCCTTCAGTTCTTCTAAATTAACATTTAAATATCACTCTGTTTTTTAGAGCTCATTAAAATAAAACAAACATTAATATAATGAGAAATTAGCTGTCTGTTATATATTGGCAGCTAAAATGACAAAAAAAAAAAAAAAAAAAAAGAAAGAAATGTAGTCACTACTATCTCATTCATGGAGAAGACAGTAAGACACAAATGTGAACCTTTACACTTACACAAAGAAGAATCGTGTGCAGACATGATCAGTATTGGGGACGACCCATATCTCTCCATGTTTGTGCAGGTCAGGTGAGGTGATCACTGTAAGTGGAAGATAAAAGTAAAGAACTATGTATTCTAAGTTACTATACTTCTGGCTCTTAGAATCTAAAAGCAAAAAGAACATGCACAGACCAGCATATGAAAAATTGTTTAACCTAATTAGCTGTCAAAAATGTAGTAAAAACAATGAAATGTCATGTAACAATTTTATGTTTTAAACACCATCAGCGTAACAACAGGAAAGCAATCACTTGTGTATTATCAAAAGCAAACAGTCCTGACTCGGGAACTATGTGGAAAACAACTTGGTCTCCCATATAACAACTATCAAGGGTTGAAAACTTAAAAGGCAGTTAAGAGTGGCTACTGAAAACTCTCAACACAAGGAAAAAACGCTTTTCTAGTCAAGGTCAGATTTTATAGCAAGAGCAAAGAAAAGTGTATGATTTTCCAAATCGCCTATCAATTTTTCTATCCCAAGTTCAGAAGAAATGAATAATTTCAGCGTAGAAACAGAAGACCTATTTGGGTTCTCTTCTTGGTGCTTGGTTCATCTTTCCAATTTTCCATGGTATTATACATTCAAAAGCCAACTTAAAGAGGAAGGTGGCATATTAACAGAAGAGATTAGTAATACTTGATCAGGAAAATATAATTACCATTCTGAGATATCTGCCAAGAATAAAATATAGCACTGTTTGAACTCTTGCCAGTGACACTTTGTTTTTCACCTTTAACGCTCTATATTGTACCTGTTTCCCATCTGTGCCCTTAGAGAAGGTCAGGAGAAATAATGCTGTCACTAATGCATTATGAGCATTCTGTAAATATACTCAAATTCCTAAATACATATAACATAGAGAATTAATGCTACAAGGTTTGTAGAATTTTCAACGTACCTTCACATAAGGCGATGCATTTTAGGTTACGGCTTTGCAGGAATTGGGATTGTTGTCCTTTTTTCTGTGACTAAATTCCAAAAGAATTTAAAAATTAGACTGAAAATGGGGCAGTTGCTCAAGTGAAAAGAGAACTCATCATCGTTAAAAAATAATAGCCCCTGAGATAGCTCCAGATTAAAAGAAAAGTGGGGGGGGGCTATCTAGACTAGCAGTAATATCCTTGAATTCTTTCTTAATGTCAAGCTATATTTGTTATATCATTTAATTTCTGTACATAATCATTATCAAATCACTCTCAAGATAAGTGAACTAAAAAGGCTAAATTAAAGTTTAACAGCATCACATCATAGAATTAGAACTCAAATTTATTTTTACTGGAAGCCTGGCATCCTTGTTTCAAGGGAAACAAAATTAAAATTGCATGGTCTTTTTAAACATTAAAATCAGTTATTCCAGATCATCTAACTAACCTAAAACCAACCCATTTTTACAGCACCATTAACTTAAGCTGCAGGCATTTCAGAAAAACCTCATGTAGAAAATCTGTAGTTTTGCTTTTGTTTTTAGATACTAAGTTAGCTAGCCTTTTTTTTTTTTTTTCAATTTAAAGTCACATTATTCATTAAGTAGATTTTTAATTGGTCCAGAATGGTTGTTTCCTCTGAAACAACAAGGGATCTGTGCTTGCTCTTTTCTCTGCCTGGAATGTTCTTCCTCCCATAGGGCTCATGGACTCACTGACTATAGGTCTCCACACGATAACCTGAGAAAGAGCACCCTTTCCTGACCAGCCCAGGGACAGTCACTCTGGTCCCATCTTCTATCTCATGGTATTAAACATCTCTGTTCCCTGATTTTTCTCCATTTTTCTCCACCACCTAGCATTCTATCTAAATATATATTTAATTCATTCACAGCCATTCAACAGAATGTAAACTCCCAAAGGAATTCTCTATTGTTTTGCGATCTTTTTTTATCATCACTATAGCCCAATGCTTAGCATTCTCTAAAACATTACAGGAGAAGCTTAATAAATACTTGCTGAATGTTTACTGAATAAAGGCGCTCTGATTATTACACGTGAGGGTAAGTTTTGTTCCTTCATGCGTAATGACTATTTACAATGACTCTGAAGACTTAAAAAGCCAGACTTATTGATGTCCTGCTGGCTAATGAGGCTAACGTTCACTCATCACATCAGCCACTCGAGTCACTACACCTGTGATGTGCTGCTGCTTTTACTGCTTGAGGCCGGCTCGTCTTTGGCTGTCACCTTCTGCTTCTTGTTCATCCCTGAGGACACCAAGAAAAGAGTAATTCAGGAACAAAGCTGTATCATGCCCCTCAAATACAATCCCTTGACACTTTGCCTAAGATTTCATTGCATGGAGCACCAATGATCACGATGGGCTCCTGAAGGACCAGCTCCTGTGACTTGGGGTGGAAAGTCAGTGGGTTTAGAAGTCCTGACTGTGTTAGGAAAGTAGAAAATACAGCTTTTTAAAAAAATTTGCATGGAAAATAGGGATAGGAAATTCTCTTGCTATATTTAGAAATCGATATATTTAGAAAATTCGTAAATTGGTTTTAAGGGGTGCCTGGGTGGCTCATTCGGTAAGTGTCTGATTCTTGATTTTGGCTCAGGTCAGATCTCAAGGTTGGTGAGATCGAGACCTGTGTCAGGCTCTGCCACTGACAGCATAGAGCCTGCTTGGGATTCTTTCTCCCTCCTTCTCTCCCTGCACCTTCCCTGCTCACCTGCATGCACGCACGCTCTCTCTCTCTCTCAAATTAAATAAACTCAAAAAAATTTAAAAAGTAAAAATGAAACACACGCTTACCTGAGTAACCAAAAGATATGCTTGACATTGGACTAAGATAGATTCCACTTCCATACATTGCACCGTGGAGCTAAAAGGGGAAGAAGGGGGAGAGAAAGTGGGCAGCCAATGGTTTCAAAGGTTAATACTTTACATAAGAAAAATTAGTCTCATGTTGGAGCATAAATTCTTAGAAAATGATAAAGCTATTTCCTAAAGGACTAATTTGAAAATAGGACTACTAATATCTTTGTCCTCAAAATTCAGTGAGTTGATACATAAAAAGTGATGGCCAGAGAAAAAAAATCTTTAATTTTAAAGTTTTCCACCTGATCTATGACAAAGTCAGTGAATTATTATAAAGTAACATTTTTACCCAAAATATTCGACTCCAAAATACTGAAAACAAACCAGACTGCATTATATATGGTGAGGGTTTTGATTAGGACTCACATGCTAGTATAGCCACAAAGGAGCCTATTGACATTTTCATTACACAACACTGCAATCCCATTCTTATCTCCTCTAACCTTGCAGGTTACAGTTTCATTAACTGAAACTCTTCCACTGTTCTAAGAAACTACTCAGAACAATTAAAATTCTCTCTCATTATCCCTGTCTTCTAGAACCCCTGTGCCCTATTTAGTATGAACTGAATACTAATAGAATAAGTGTGTGTTTATGGACATTTACATTTAACTGTATCATCTCAACTGTCATCAGAGCGTGAGATCTGGCACAGGTGATGGGATTGAGCATCTCATTTCCTGACCTCTTTCCATCCTCAGATGAAAATCAGCTGAATGAGAGTGAGGTAGGGTATTGGAGATGAAGGGAATAAATAAAGATGAGCACTATACCCGCGATATCCCGCTAACTCCCAGTGCTGCCCCAGAGATGGTAAAGCAGGCAACAGATAGCACTTTGGTATCCAATCTCCATTTTGCTAACTCTTAGCCCTACTTTTTCTTAAAGTATTCACACTTGGGCAGTGCTCAAGAAATCTGTGTTGAATTAGCAACAGAATGCTTGTACGCTTTTACTTTCTGCATGATAATTTTTCTTCTACTTAAGCTCAAAGTGACTTTACTGTTTTCTCATAGGGAATTCAATTTCTTTTCCTTTCCATCCCTATATGATGTATAGGTCAATTCTGCTTCAGTTATTTTGTGAACATTACTAACGCCTTTTAAAAATCCTATGTAATTTTTTGAAGCCCGCTTGCTTACCCCTTTTCACATAAGAACAAAACACCAGGACTGCTTATTGAACTCTAACACAAAAGTAAATATGGTCTTGGTAAAGCATCCAGAAAACTTACCTGCAGTCTAGTATTAGAAGCAACGACCAGACCATTCCTCAGAATAGAGTGCCAGTTTTCAATATGTGAGCCACTAAAGCACAGAGGAGGGGAAGGACAAGGTAAAACCAAACATTAATAATCCTCTAAAGTAGCCACAGTATGATAAATCATGTACCTTCAGAAAGTCCTGAATTTCCAAGTCAAGTATCAGGCACTGGACTACTCAGTGCTTACAGCCAACTACTACAAGTGAATGTTTTCCTCCCCACACATTTCTGGAAGACCGAGGTGAAGCTATATCCCCATCAGCGTTAAATCATACTCACTGAAATGCAAAGGTGCTTCCAAAGAGTTTTTTAGCAGCTCTAAAATTAGATTCTTTGGCTGGTGGACTGCTGAGAAGAAGGAACTGATGTGGAGTATGCATAAATTTCAGTTGCTGCCATTTAAAATAACGACAAATGAAAACATGTCAAAATTAACATAGAATCAGACTGATGACAATTTCAAATTTTACTGGCTTAAGAAATATCTAGATTCAAGCCACACGAATTTACACTAACAGGACCATTCATTAAAAAAAAAAAACCTGCATAAATGATAAATCATACGGAGTTGCTGATAGGAAGGGTAATTCTTTAGGCTAATGGAAAAGGAACAGGAGACAGACAATCCAAAGTCATTTATATTTAGCTTTGGAATACATTGTGTAATCGTGTCCAAGCAGATCTGCCTTCCTAATTATGTTTCTTTTTGAGACTTTTATTACTGAATTCCCTAAGTATCCACTAGCTATTCAACTGGGGAAATATCTGAGTTTGCTAAGCAGAAAAGAAAAGTTAGTTCAAGATTTTAAAACTGCAAAAATTACCATCGTCATGCTTTATTTGCATATGCTTATAAATCTGGAAATTGCCTACATTCACATAGAGTTTCCCCTTTGTTCATGGAAAGAAATTAAAACAGAATCTTTTGAATTAGTTGCCTGACAAATTTTCTAATTGCTGCCCTTTCACTTAGGAATGTATTTGTATAGGAATACAATATAAAGGAATCTCGCAGTTTAGAGATTCACAGACAGGAGAGCTGAGATTCTGGATATGATCTCCTTAGGTAATGATCAGAACTGAAATCAGTCCATTGGCTTTTCATTTATTTTGTAAGCATATTGAGCTGATAAGGCAGTATCTTTCTTGACAACAAGAAACTGACAATGATAAAAATAAAAAGCACAATACCTTTCTCTGGTCAATCTCCAGATTCCTCCTATCACTTGCAGAATAACTAAATGATAGTTCAGGGCAGCAGCCTGAATTTGAATTTGATTTCTTGGGAAAACCTAGAGCTTGTGCCCATATGGTCATTTCAAACTGAAGAATGAGGCCTAACCTGAGATTACTTCCATCTCCTGGAGTGGCTGCCTAAACATCACAGGGTCAGTTCTCCCAACTAGTCAGGACTGTTCCCATTTCTGTATGTATATGTGAAAAAACAACTTACCCTGTTAACTGGCAGTTTCACAATATGTGACCTATTACTTGAAATAACCCTGAAATTAATTAAAATAATCCATCAGTCACAAATACATGCCAAATATATTTAAAGTTTTCTTCTTTAGTTGGCAAGTGAATGGAACTAATGTTTGCTGTGACATTAACTAAACTGAGTGATGCTTGTACTTAGTTACATCAGTTTGCTTTGTTCCTAAAACAACTAAAAGAGCGCATGTAACAAAAAAGATAATATTTTATATCTGAGAACGCAGAAGTAGTTCCTTACACCCTAAAAGTGTGATCTTTAATCATTACCCTCCTCGGACATCAGCAAAATGAACATTTCTAAATATATTTTCACATGACGATCACGTAAATACAAAGATTAGAAGCTGATTCCTACAACCGCTTCTTTGGCTCTTCCCTACATTGTCTAAGAATGAGTTTTTATGAGACCTTTTTGTTTCTTTAAATATTTGAGGATCTTTGTGCTGATATATACAGTGGTTTACACACAAGCTGTTATTCACCATATTTAGACACTGAGGTTGAAAAAAATTAAATTCAGGTATCTGAAAGAACTGATGACTTTATGCTTTTCAGTACAGAAAATAATAATAGGGAAAACTCTAAAACATTTTGGTAGATTTTCTTCTCCTTGAAAGATGAGTGACTAACAAACCGAAGAAAATGATCACAAATAAAAGTTGACAATCAGAGGCTGACTACAGGGGGTGGAAAAAAAAGATTCAATATTTGAGATTTTTACCTTCATTTTGAATATGACTTAATGTGAGAATTTGAAAAGTTAAAATGAAAACTATGTGTTATTCTACTCGATCCATCAGAATTTTAATAATAAGATCAAAAAAGGTACAAAGAAGAAAGACTTCCAAATCTAATTTTTAAAGTCTTAATAGAGTAAGTGCTCACTGTAAGATTCTAAGTGAAAGCTAAGTAATCAGACTCATTTTTTCTCCTTTGCTCATCTTTTCATTTTTTTTTTAAAGGTTGTAGTATAGAATCAATCTCATGCAAATCAATCTCTTATAATCTTCATATTTGTGTTACTGCATGATGGCCGTGATGAATTCCAGTCTTTAAGTTTGAAGTGATTTCAAAGAGACTTGCACATAAAACCCTTGTAGGTATGGGGAGTAGATACTATTGTTTTCATCTTGAAGTAAGAAACCGGAGGGCAAAGGGTTTTGTGGCAGGCATGGTAGGAGGGGAGCTCTCAAGCCACGCTCCGGTTCTCGCTCAGCCCTCCTAGGGTCCTTGTGGGACTACGGCCTTGCCCCTCACCACGCTCACTCTGAACAGGGCATCACCTGCAGCCGGCAAACAAAGAGCTCATCAAGTTTATGCTGTCCTTGTTAAGGGAGTGAACCGTACGAGACATACATTTTAGAAAGGTTTTCAGTGAGTGTTTGAAACAGTGAGTATTGTCACTCAGTCCTCAGTTAACGAGAAAATTAAATGAACCAAAACAGCTTCACCATTAGAATGCAGCTAATCACATTTTTTAAAATGACAGACAAACTGCCATCAAATACGCTGTATACCTGTGTAGCGCGTAGGACAGCATTTTCTTCCCCTTGTGATATACAAGTTTTAATTAAAGTGAGAGTCATTACGGACTCTGATTATAAAATTACCAAGCCTCACAGGCTTGTAGAACTGTAGCATTGCAGGCCTCGTAAAATGGGGCCCTCCTCCTCCCCTCTCCCCGCTTAAAGCAGGCAGTAGAAAACGATGCCGTTTTAATGAAGAGGAAAACTAAAATTGTATACCATTGCAGCAGGGGATGAGCAAGGGGGTCCTGTTTATCCATCTGCTTCTTGATTTCGAGATACGGTGCCTGAAAAAAAGTCATTATACTTCGTGATTTCTCTCATACATTCCTTTCTTCCTTTTTGTTTTTCCTTTTTGCAACAGGAAAATCAGGTTGAACAGGTGTACCTAATCTAGTTAAACCCGGAAGCCCGTGGCTGTGAAGTGGCAACAAACAGCAACAATTTACCCTTCTTGTTCCCCCCACAAGGCCAGGTGAACTCGGAACTCCCACATAGCACAATGGACTTGAGCCAACATTTTGTTACACAGAGAGGTTTCATCAAGCTTTAGCCTGGCTTCCTGGTACTAGGCCATGTCCCTAAAGGTGATCCCGGGCATCATGCTGAGTCTCTGTTCAAAGTAATATAATGCTGCCCAATCACAAGAGGTATCTTGTCCCAACTACACTGCCAACCTTCCGGTAATTCTCTACTTATCCCCCTGCTGCAATTTTCCTGTTCCCCACAGCTTCCTAGTTTCACTACTCCACGAGCCCCTCTTGGTCCCTTGCTGTTCTCACTTTAAAAACCTCAGTCACCTTGGTCCTACTCGGAGGTTACCTCGCTCGAGGTGCAAGTCTCTCTTTCCCACTCCAGTCCTCAAATAAAATCTATCTCGCCACCTTTAGCAAGTGTCGGGTGCCATTTCTCTTCGAAAATGACTGTTTTTAACTTTTAACTAACATCAAAGCAAACCTTGTATCATAGCTACTACTCATGCTCCTATCATTGGGTCCTGACTTAGGTGTAGAGCTTTACAGGTAAAAACTGGACAAAATTTACATAGGAAGAGCCCTTCTTTTGAAAGTATTTCCTGGAATTTACCCAGACAATTAACCTTTTCAGAGAACAAGAGGCAATCTGTCTGTGGCAATTTAGGTCTATCTATAAGGTCAGTACATTCTAGAAAATAGGACGGTATTATGTTATATTTATTGGGAGAGGTTTAAAGATATGACGCAGTGAACCCTGACGGCATCCCTACGAAGCGCACACTGGAAGGCGATGCCACATTGCTATTTACTATTTACCACCTTGACAGTGAAGAGGCTGAGGCCTCGGGCAATTACGCAACTTGCCCAAGGTCACAGGCCACATCATCGATGAGTGAATTATACAACACACGCCTCTGACTTCCTAGGCTGACTCTTGATCGTCTCCACTGCCTTCTATTTAAAATAGCTTACACATGACCCAGAATAAAGGAAGCAAATTTTGGCAGAGAGCTGATCCCAGAGTCAGAATTTTGTAGCTATTTTTATCCAAGAATGATCCTGGTCTAGGGTATCGTATAAATACCCTATTACCACCAAGGGTTTTGGTGACACAAAAATGTTTACTGAACTTTGTGTAAGATATTGGAACAGGTCCTTTTTTCTCCCTAAATGGAAATGTGTTTTATTGTTTTCTTTGCCTTATACAAATAATAAATATTTGTTTGAAAAGGAATTCAGGTAACACAGAAAATTATGGACATAGAAAAACAACTAGAAAGCATGATGGCTTTTCAGCAAATACTATAACGGGTGAATTGAAGATCTCCTCATTTACCATCGTCAGACACACACTGTTTGTTGATGCCTATTTGACTACATGGAATAAATACTATCAAAAGAATGAAATCTCAAATTTGGGAATGTTAAGATGTACTCTGGGAGCGTATTTTCAAGTAGAGTAAGGGTGATGGTGGGGGAGAAGGGAGCAGTGACACAGAAGTTTTGTGGGCCTCAAGACTGAAGGAATCTAATACTCTTTCCCCAAAGATAGCAAATGACCCAGGGTAGTATTTATTGTAAGCCTCCAAGGCCTCCAGGGCAGTGCAAGCCTTGAAACCACCATATGCAAACCAAACCCATAATGTGTGCTGATGTCAATTATGGATTATTAATTTCTACTTATAATAATGAGTTGTAAGCCTCTCTCCAAATCTTTGGCAGTGGAAAGGCCTCAATAATTCAACGGTATGTGCTTTTCCAAGAGCTGGACTACAGCCCAGTGATCTGTTAGACTTTCATAATAAGCCACAATCCTTGCTCATCAAACTTCACCAAAGGCTCTCTAATGACCAAAAACATAAACTCATACTCTCTGGGAGTCTTGTGTCTTCCGAAGTTGTTCTGAGAATCTGTGTTCTTTCTAAAATATTTATGCACAATTTACATTTGATAGAATATTTGTTTTTATTTTGACATTAAATATGTGTTAAAATTGCTACTGTTAATGAAAATTGACAGTCTAGGAAGATGGTACCAGATTTAACCTTTGCCTTAAGCTATTCTGACACACTTCCATATGCTCAAACTCCTGCAGACAGAATGAGGATTATAATTATGCAATTACCCTCCAAAAGTCACTGTGGTAGCCCACCAATACATTGGTGTAATTTAATTAAAACATCCTAATACAACACAATTTTAATCTGTAAATTATTTTAATTATACTCCCATCTAATAGAAAAGTGTACATTTCACTACACAGCCAATACTCTCAGACATTTGTAAAATATGATTTTACTCTAGCAAAACTGAACTGCATAAAACCACAAGGTAATATACTTACTTGTGTCATTTCTCTAATAGAAGTTATGCTATCCAGTGCTTTCATTACCCGATCATAGTTCTTCTTCTGTTTGAACAGAAAAAAAAAATAGTATTCACTATAAGCCTTTGCAAGTCTGTGCATTACTAGAGAAACATATTATTTCTGTATGTGGATTTTCCATCAGAGTCAATTTGAAAGCAATGTCTGTTGTGTACATAAAAGAGAAGACTTTAACAAGATGGTTTTGGGATGTAGGATATATAACTGAGTTAGAGAGAAGAAAAAAGAAAACAATGCCAATCCTACTTAAACAATACAATCCTATTTATGTATAAGTACATAAAATCATGTTTAGCCTGCAGGGGGAAAACTATAAATACAAAAAAGATATTGGGCTCCTGATTCTTACTTTCACTAAAAAAATTAAGCCATGATGTGTAAAGTAAGCATAGAGTCCTTCTAAAATCCAAAATCCACTTTAAATATTACAAAATCATTTTGTTTTTATTTCCTTTTGATTGAAAGATTATTACCAAAAGAGTATGACTAGCAGGTGTATAAATGACACCACTTAACTGATGATTCATCTTCAAGCACACTGTAACTATGTGTACCGTTGTCACTTATGAAGGAAGGAAAGCTTTTCCAAGGACATTTTTTTATAGCCATTGTTTCTGGAAAATGATTTCAAGATGAACAGTGATAGAAACTAAGGCAATTTTAGCTCTCATGCAATTTGAAGATTTTGCTATTTTAGAAGGATTCCACCAAATCTCCACGAATATCTATGAAATCATTTTCTGAAGAAATGTTAGTTGATCACATGAATTAAACTTCCACTAACCTTCATATAACAGGGGAGGAAGGGGGGGGAAGGCAAGGGATGAGGAAGCAAAAAATACAAAAGAAAAACAAGTCGGTCCTTTTACCCATGACCCTGAAAATGAGGTTACACTAAGCTAGAATCTCAAAAAATATAAAATGAAATTAATCATATCAGCCATTACAAACCAGTTTATTATAGCTGTTTACCTGCCTTCCATGCAGATGGGATGTGTAAAGATCGGAATTTGAGAGGATGAAATGGGTCTAGGTTCATAAAGATGAAGTTTTAAAAAATGATTTTAAGAGACGGAAAGACAGGGAAAGTAACAGGATATGGGAAAGACCGAAGGAGGCCGGAAACCAAGTTTGTGTTAGAAGAACCGTATTTACTAAATGGATCCAGAGTCCACAGCAGGTCAGGGATGTGCCTGCCAAGGGAGGGATTTAGATAGAAAGAGGAAAGCTAAGGAGATTAGAATTTCAGCTGCTGTTACCGGAAACGGGAGGGGCGTGCGAGGGTAAGTACTCACCCTGGGGTTGAAGGCCAGCATCTGAGGATCGTTAGGATCTACCACAGAAGGATATGGCTCGAAAATGACAACTTTTCTAGGAGATTCCAATGCAGACCTACACATGGACACTAGTAGATCTACCACCTTGAAATACATACATAAGATAGTTACCATCCTTTGGGTTTCATCAAGTGCTCTGCCATTGTTTCTTCCTGTCATGGTACCTAGCATAAGTTAATCAGGAAAGCCTCAGCACTGCTATCAACTTCTCAGATCTGTAACTTATGGCTTCAGATCAAGTTTGAACAAACTTGACCACTAACTTAAAATAGCTGACATGTGTTGGAGTGCCTGGGTGGCTCCATCTGTTGAGCACCCGACTCCTGATTTCAGCTCAGGTCATGATCTCATGGTTTGTGGGACTGAGCCCCACAATGGGCTCTGTGCTGTTAGCTTGGGATTCTCTCTCCTTCTCTGTCTCTCTGCCTCTCCCCTGCTCTATGCTTCTCTCTCAAAATAAATAAATAAACATTTAAATAAAATAAAATAAAATAAGTTGCTCCCAATTACGTCCTAATATCCCTTTGTCATGAACACATATTATGCTCTAACATTGTTCTAGGCTCTGTGCACAAGACAGGTCCTTTCTCTCGTGGAATTTACACTCTAATGGAGAAGATGCATAATAAAACAAATCAGTTAAACAAATACATGTTTAAATACATTTCTGGTCATGTTGAATGCTGTAAAAATTAAGCAGGCATTAGAGACTAAGGCAATAGAGGGTGCTGTTTCTGAGTGGCTAGGAAGGTGTGATGTTTCAACAGAGACTAGAATAAAGATAGAGAGGGAGACCTAACTCTGGGGAGAAACCGTTCCGGGTGATGGAAACTGCAGATGCAGGAAATGAGTCTGACATGCTCTAAGAACAGTGAAGCTCCTGACATCATCTTACTTCTTCCAGCTCTTTGCCTCAGGCCATTAATGACCTTCGTATGCTAAATATGATGGTTTTATTCCTATGTTCTTCTATGGCCTTTTCACACAATTTACTAAGAGGCAGTGTTATTTAACAGTTAAGGGCAAGGCCCCCTCTCCAGTCCCCAAAGCAATAAGCTTCTGGCAACGGAATTAAGAAAACAGATACCGTCTAAACGGAGACAGTGTGCCAGTGTGAAGACAGGGACATCATAAGGAAAGCAATGGGCTTAATCTTTATAGAGAAAAAAATACTTCGAGAAAGTTTTTAAACAGGCATTTTAAAAATGCACACAAAGAGTAAAACAAATTTTGATTCTTGTGGTTAATGAAAGGAGCACTGTGACCTAACAATAGCAGGGCTCACTCTGTTGTGTGTATACTCACAAAATACAGCCACCCAATCACAGCATCCAGAAATGCCAGGGACCTAAAATAATTAGCAACACTCAAACCATTCCATTGGGTATATGATCTATTAGTAATACTTCTCAAAGTACATAGACATACATACCCACAAGACTCACTCAGAGAACAGTAGGACTGAAACCGTTAGTATGTATTTAACACACTATTCTATTTATAGGTGTGTGTATATATAGGATTTCCAAGCAATAGATATAATAAAGACATAATAAAATCCTTTTTGTCTTCCATACCCACACTCACATTCCTTCTACCCCAGAGAGATGCACTTTAACCCAGATACAAATTGTCTTCAGCATTATCTGGTCTCCCAATAAAAGAAAAACAAATAAAAACTCTTGAAAAAGAATAATCAGTAAAATAAAATAGCCTCTTCTGAAACTCTGGCAGTGGAGAGGGAATTGGCACTGTCTTATAAAAATTTTCGAGAATTACATGACACGGTCTGCAACTGAAGCTTTATAAAAGTACACGCCCTTTGCATATAGGGTCAAATGATCTTTGACAAGGGTACTAAGACCACTCAATGGAAAAGGGTACTTTTTTCTACAATGATGGTGGGAAAACTACATCCACAAAAAACTGGAGTGGACCCTTATACCATACATAAAAATTAACTCAAAACGTAATAAAGACCTAAACCTAAGACCTTAAACTATAAAATTCCCACAAGAGAACATAGGAGATAAGCTTCACGACATTGAACTTGGCAACGATTACTTGGATTAACAACAAAAGCAAATACAGACAAGTGGGTGTGCATCTAACTTAAAAACTTTGGTGCATCAAAGGACACAATCAATAGAGTGAAACGGCATAGGATGGGAGAAAATATTTGCAAATAAGATATCCGAAAGGGCATTAATATACAGAATATATAAAGAGTTCTTACAACTCAATAAGAAATCACATAATTTAAAAATAGGAAAAAAACCCACATAGACGTTTCATTAAAGAAGACATACAGATGGCCAACAAGCATATGAAAAATGCTCAACATCACTAATCATCAGAAAAATGCAAATCAAAACCATAATGAGATATCACCTCACAACCATTAGGATGGCTACTATCAAACAAGCAAACAAACAAACAAACCCAGAAAATAATAAGTGTTAAGCACATGAAGAAATTGGAGTCTTTGTGTGCTGCTGATGGAATTATAAAATGGTGCAGCCACCATGGAAAAGAGTATGGAGGCCTCTCAAGAAGTTAATAACAGAACTTCCATATGATCCTGCTGGCAGTGACAATCCCACTTCTGGATATATTTCTAAAATAATTCAAAGAAGGATTTTAAACACATTTGCATATGCATGCTCACAGCAGCATTATTCATAATAGCCAAGAGATGGAAGCAACCAAAATGTCCATTGACAGTTGAATGTATAAACAAAATGTGGAATATACATACAGGAAATATTATTCAGCCTAAAAGAAGAAAATTCTGCCACATACTACAGCATGGGTGAACCTTGAGGAGATTATGTTAAGTGAAATTACAAAAAGACAAATATTTTAAGATCCACTTATGAGGTATTTAAAGTAGTCAAACTCATAGAAACAGAAAGTAGAATGGTGGTTACCAGAGTTGGACGAAGGGGGTTTACATAAGGGGAGTTGTTTTAATGGATATAGTTTCGAGTTCTGCAAGATGAAAAAGTTATGGAAATAGGTTTCACAACAAGTTGAATATACTTAACACTACTGAACTGCATGCTTAAAAAATGGTTATGATAGTAAATTTTATGTTACGTGTTTTTTACCACAAGAATAAAGATACAAACAGATACAATATTTAATAACCTGAACAATGTTCCTTCTTTCAATCAAATATTTATTAAACATCTTGTGCTGAAAGCTTCAAAACAATCAAAACTACCAAAAATTATATGCATTCTTTTGCCAATAATTTCACCAGTGGAGTCAAGCAAACTCTAATGAAATAATGGATGTCGGGGTAGAGAATTTAATTAGAATTATTTCTGTTAATATATGTCCTAAGCTAACTTCAAAGAAATAGCATAAGTACCATAGCAAAATCACATGCGGTCTACCAAAGCCTCCTACTCCTGGCTTCCTGGGTATAGAGCTATTGACTGGGGGCAGTTGCTCTGTGTGGGACATTTCTGCCCCTTTTGTCCAGGTCAGGCTGTATGACTAGCTTCATTCACCTCAATCAATGGACTGGCAGCAGGAAGGGGTGGAGCTGAAGAAGCAACAGGTGCACCTTCTCAACTTTTCTCTCCACTCTACTATCGGACAGGTACTTTAGACAGCAGAGCAGACGGTCCAGTTCCCTCAATCATCACACAGAAAGCTGCCTAACAAACATTCTAATTGGGCAGCAGCGTAAGCCAGAAATAAAAATGTCTATCATCCTAAACCACTGTAATTTTATGATTTATCTGTTGCAGAAGTTAGCATTCAGAATTTTTGAACAAGGAAAGGTTTGTATAACACTGGATTTGTATTCGTCTGCATGTGTTAATTTTTCAATGAAGGAAAGTGTCTACTTTAAAAAATAAACATTAACAAATGACTATGATTTCTTCTACCACAAATCATGTATTTCCCCACTCTCAGCATTTAAAATGAGAGATTCTTAATAGGACCTCAGCACATATGGTGAGTGGCGTAGCCATCAGGTTACACACATCTTTCCTCTTAGCGCAAATAATATAATTGAAGAGGCAATCTGGAGGCTAAGATACTTAGGATAGAGAAATACAGAATTCAGGCAATGGGAATTAGGCCATTTGTTGAGTGAACAAAGGTCTGTGGGCTTACAGAATCACATGCTGCCACAGGCCATTACATACAACCCAGCTGGCAGAGCAAGACTCTGCACCCTCCCCCGCAGGTAAAGGCGGCCTAGGAGCACTTGCAAATGAGAAAGTTCAAGTCCAGGTGAGCAAGAAAGGCATGTACAGGAGTGGCCTACGGATATATAATGTATTCTGTAAAAGAGGTGTATTGAAAATTGAAGATTGATGGCCTTCAAACATTTCAATATGGATTCCTTTTTTCTTAATCATTATATGAGAGCCCAACACACACACACAAAATGGAGCTGTTTTTGTTGAAACAGTATTTGAGTGTTTGGAATCCTAGCTGCTGAAACACACTCGTTCCAGGATAGCCTCCTTCAGTGTCCCCCTAAGGAATGTTCTTGCAGCCTCATAGAACCATTTAAAATGTAGGCGCCAACTGATGCAGCAGGACTACTGAGATATACTAGAAAGAGAATCTGTTTCCACCTAATCTTTAAAATTATAAACAGAATATTGGGTACTTGCTTTAAAGTAGTGAAAAGAATATTCCACTTTGGAGTAGAACCACTAAGTTGATACGGCCGAGTAATTGTGTTTTATAACTATCATGTATAATCCAAAATTAATCTCTCTTTAGCAAACATTATTTTTTGAGATGTATGTATAAGGGGGAGAAAGCACCTAATCTAATATTTTATCAGCCTAGCCTACTTGTTAGCATGATGTTAATTTTCTTTCTAATCCATTATTTCTTATTTCCAGGCTTTAAATCCTTCCCTTTTCAAATTGTCTGAGGGACAATTTACATCCACTAAAATGCACAAATGTTAATTTTACCGCTCAAATAATTTTATATACATACATACATACATATACTTATTATATATACACGTATATAAATACGCACACACATGCACACACACTATTCATGTAAAATACATGTATGTATATTCACAAACACACACACACCTGTGTAAAGCTTAATCATCTTTACCTAGCTATAAATGGCATATATTAAACTATCTTTTCTTTGAGCAATATTAGTTCCAGTTGGTAAGAAAAACTTTCACATTAAAAAAAATAATAAGGAAAGAAAACAAAAGACCCACATGGTCAGACACATTCGAGAAACCCTTAAAGTAGTGGCTACTCATTTTCTTAGTTTCGGTTTTTCTGAGAGCCTTTAATATGCAAATATGTGCATTTTGGGTGTAGGGGCAATATCAATCTGTATTTCTGAAATTTAATCATGGAATCTTTTTTGCCACATGACATACAATCACTGTTATACTGGTTGTATTTTTATTTCTCATTTGTAACTCACAACTGTTTTCCTTAATATTTCTTCAGGTGGATATATCTCAGTTTTAGTTAATCAGTGAAATAATCAGGCTAACAGAATGTACGTAAATCCATGAGGCCTGCGCTATCCATATTTACTGTTGTACCTCCATCTGGTGCAATGCCTGTTACATAGCAGGCATTCAGTACTTGTTGAAAGAATGTCTGTTATATGATCATTTGTTCCCACTCATCTTTGCAAATTTTAAAAATGACAGATTGTCAATTCTTTTCACATTTAGTTTCCTGTTGATTTCAAATACAGCCGAATATTTTCTTATGTTTCTTTACTAACTATAGGTCCATATTTGTGAATCGTGTGTTCATTTCCTCTAATAATCCGTTATGATCTTCATGGTTTTCTATTTTTATGTGCTTTTATACATTTATGTTTGAGGGAAAATAAACTTTTTCATAATTCTCTCTTAATGTTCACTATTCTTTCAAGTAGGAAACGTAAAATATGTATGGACTCGATGCTGGTGTTTTCCTTTATGCTTTCCTGAAACTGCATAAACGAATAAACCTGACACACTGTTTACTCTCCTCTAGTATGTATACGGTGTTTTCAAACAAAACTCTTTAGGCCATTGGGAATTTGTTTTTACCAACAGTGCAAAGAGCTAATCTGTTCCCCCCACCCCACAGTGCAGGCCATTTGTACCCACTTACTAAATCATTTTTACTTTACAACTTTATATGATGCCTTCTTTAAAGTATATTAAGTATATTTTTAACAAGATCTGTTTTGGGGATCATTTGACATTCTATTCTTTGCCAGTACTGTATTTTTTTTTTAATATAAGATTGCATAATATGTTTTTGTATGTGCTTGGTCTAGCCTCCCTTAATTAACATTCATAATTTTTTTTATGTTTTGTCTTACTTTTTTTTCTTATAGATTTATTAGAAAGTTAGGTTCCATGAATAAATTTTAAAAATCAATTGAAATTTTGATAGAATTGCAACAAGTAAATTCTATCATCTTTATAATATTTTTTTCCTTCTGGAAATATGGAATGCTTCTCTACTTCCAAGTTGTTTCATTTGTTTTTTTATATTTATTTGCCTTCCTATGTCATAAACACTGCTATTATAAAATTGGATGCTTTTTCTCATATGTTCTGCCCTTTATCTTTTCACCTAAGTTTCAGGAATAAATTAGATTCCATTTTATGGTACCATAACTTTACAAATAAATTTTACAGAATACATGTGCAAGTGTTTCGATATTTCAACTTCACCGTGAAAGAATCACAATTATTTTTTAAACAACAGAATGTGGGTTTAATTTCTTCCCTTGGCAATGGCAAAATGACAAAACACTCACTAGATAAAGATAGCAAAATTGAGTTTCTATCTATTAAAAAAAAAAATCAAATGCGGGTTGTTTTTTAATCTAACGTCAAACTATCAAATATTTGTCCAAAAGACTGAAGGAAACTAGTAGGTCAGAACAAGTTTTTCAAATCAGAGTAAGGAATAATTAGTATTGCGTGTTACTACCTGAGCTCCAGTTGCTATCTCATCAGCAGCTTCATTCATTACTCCCAGGGTTTGAAAAGCAAATACACAAAGCTCTCGTTCACACACAGTGGGCTACAAAAGAAAGGGGAATGAGTTACACCACTGTTTTCCATTGCCCAATTCCTAAATTAAATTTATGGCATTCCATGTAATAAATAATGCAAAAGTTTCAGAATGTTAAAAAGAAAGGAATCCTACGACTTGGTTTAATACATTTCTAAATTTAGGTAACAATTGGTAAATAATCACCTAGTGATACAGAGTCACCAATATAAGAAATCCATTTCAAATAGTGTAGGCACTTGCACTCAGAACTTTTTAGCAGTAGATGGAAAATACATCTCTCCTGCTTAATACACATTTGTATCTGAGATGTATAAAAAAAGGCAGACACCTAAGCTGGTGATATCCTAAAAAAAATGAGGTTAAACCGAACAGCTAGGTAAAACAAATATACAGAGAAGAATTCCACTTTTCCCTAGGTAGTTTTCTTTGGAAGAAATAAGCATGACTCTGCTTACTTGTTACCCAGCTCTTGAAAGATTGGTTTTGGTGCAAAGACTTGTGACTTCAATAACCTCCTGAAGTCAACAGCACTGAAATATACACTCTGCAATTGCTTTGGAAAAGTTCTCATCTTTCAAATCTAATATAGTGTCGTCTGTTTGATTTATCTTATCTCCCGAGTTACATTGCATTAGGTAGCTGATGAAGCCTAACGATACAATCCATGGTGCCGCTGCCTAGCAGACAAAAGGCATTTGTTAGTGCCACTGCTTCTAAGCTCACTCATTTCTGAGGACCACTTGGGCTAGTGCTTATCCAGTGGGAAGTATGGTCCTTTGTGGTCCACCCTTTATATTCAAAAAGGGCCCAAGTGGTGGCTTTGTGTACATAAGCATGACCGATCACAAACATTTCTGGTTGACGTTCCCCAAAGAATTTTAGGGAAAAAGGAACTGATATATTTCCTTCGTCCTCCTTAAAAGTGCAGTTTGATTACATTTCAGAAACAGCAGGAAAAACTACCTATGAGAGCAAATTAGTTGGAGAAAGTTCTTCATCCATACTCAAGCTATATATACACTGCTATACATAGATGGATATACTTAGAGCAGACTGTTCAATTTCTGCAATTTTTTGTTTACCTAAGTGTTTAACCTATTTTTTATCTTCTATTTTTTTGTGTGTTTATCTATGTGTATGTATGTCTCAAACTCAATTTTTCCCAGAGACATTGGATTGTTTCTTCTCTTCACTTTCTAGGAGCATGACATGGTCTCAAACAGTAACAGAAACTACTGATTGTACATTTAGTGTAGTGCCAAACATTATACTGATGGTTGAGTATAGTGGAACAGTATACCACCGAGGGTCCAGGGGGAAGATAAAACTGTGGCAATCATAAAGAGCCCTAGGAATTTATTCATGTAACAGCTACCCAACAGTGTTCTCTGAGGAAGTAGACAGGGACACAGATGGTGTTTTTAATACTACTCTTGTCAAATAACCATACATTTTTATGAATAAAATCCATCAATCCCAAAGCTAAAAATAGGGTAAAGCTTATTTAGTGTATATGAGTAACAATTGGCTTTATTTTGTCGTTTGAACTTTTGGTAATCAATTACACTTACTTTGTGATCATCCAAATATGTATGTATGTATGTATGTATGTATGCATGTACATGGGTATTCACACACAGATTCCAGGAAATGTTTTAAAACAAAAGAAACTACCTTTTTCAGTACCTGATTATTGCTTGAAACAACAGAAATAAAGATGAAAGAAAATACTTCGTCCTATATTAGATTGGATGGATAAATTTTTATAATTTTAACTTAGGAAAAATTTCAAAGACTTAAGGAAAAAATATAATAGTTGTTGTTACATATCTCTATCAGCCCACTCTGTCCCCAATCCTAGATATTCATGCGCCACCCTGGTTTGTGTCTCAAATAATTTTCACCAGTTCCACCCCTGATCTCTTATTTTTTTTTTTTATCTTGGGTAACATATAAACATTTCAATGTTTTCTTTTGCATTTCCTTTTCATCCCCCTCCCAGACATGATTATATCCAAATCTCCTAATCACGTGGACTTACCAATGGACCCATTACTTTAAATAATAAACCTACAATCCTAATGATAAAGCTATGGCTTGATTACTTTATGGACACTTCTTTTCCTTTCTTGCATCTTTTTGATTAAAATGTATAAAGCTGATTTATAGGAATATCTTGTTTCTGCAACTGTCTGAAGAAGGAAATCAGGTACCCTAGAAAATTTGGGGGGAAAAAAGAAATTTTGCTACCATACTAAAAAATTAAAACTGCACATTATAGTCTTACAAAAATAATTTGATCTTCCCTTTTTGTAAAATGGCAAATATAGAGGTAGTAATATGGCGATTAACATATATATAGGTTAACACTGACCTAAGTAAATACTAGTGAATTGTTAAACTAACACTTCTGTATTTATTGCTCATTTTACTAGAAAGTTCAAGACAGTATTTGAGACATAAATCAGTTTCATTTTGAGATAAACATTTACAAACTAGGTTTTGTAAGCCTTTGACTTTCGCTTCTCCCATGTTTATCCACATTTTATTTGAGAAATTCAAAATGTCAACACAACATAGCACCCTAAAAGAAAGTTCTCAAGTCATATTAAGTAAATCAAGATTAGACATCTCCTTGCTCACAGAAAGGATATCTTATTCAAGAAAGAGAAACCAAATCATTCTTCCCTATTGAAACATAAGATTTATATAGTGGATTAGCGATCTTTCACGTTAGCTGACTCTCAGCTAATCCCCTGCCCCCAACAAATTCTATTACTATACTATTTATACAAAAAACTCTAGCATTAATTAAAAATAGAACATAGTTGGGGCATCTGGCTGGCTCAGTCAGTAGAGGATGCAACTCTTGATCTCGAAGTTGTGCGTTCAAGCCCCACACTGAGTTTAGAGATTACTTAAATGAATGAATTAATGAATGAATGAAGGAATAAATAAATAAGCCCCCAAATTTACAAAAATATATTTAAAAAAATAGAACATGATCATTTAATAGCTATTGCTACACATACACTTTAATACAAAGTGTATAAGCCTAAACATAACCAAATGTGTACAACATTTATGAGTTTATTTTTGAGTTTACAATCAATAAGTTTCCATTTGCAAAATATTGCCTATTCTTCATGTTATTATATTGCCCTCCAGCAGTTAGTTCTTATAATTTAAACTATAAAACCATGCCAAATCCTTCTTGCCATTGCACATACATAATTTTTTTTGCAATATAATATTCATTATGCACCATTTAAACACATGGAGAACTTTATGTGTCCCTGAGATTTATTTCAGAAGTTTTTAACATACATTTTAAATTTTGTTTGAATCAAAACAATTTAAATCTGAGCAGTGAAAACATATTTCAAGAATGGTTAAGCCCTAAAGAATATTTTAGAACCTAACTGCATTGTAGAAACTTTGTGTTTTCAATGAATTTAAATCACTTCCCACTGAAAATAGAAATGATAAACCTCAAGAGAATCTAGCTACGTATTTATACTTGGCATGGTGTTGGTGAGTGGTTTTCAAACCCTTTTTTGCCATCCTCTTTCTGTTTAAACAAAGTTTTTCATGTAAGCCCAATATACAGAACAGTAACCAGAAACGGGTTACTATTCCAGTTGAGGCACATGTGCACAGTTCAGTGTTCCTATCTGTAAACGGGATTTAAAAAAAAAAAAAAAATCACACCTATCGCATCAAGTAGAGCAGAGGACCGAGAAAGAGAACCAAGTAAGATAAGGTTCATAAACTCCCCCTGAGGTATACAGAGCTGTTTCACTATTAACAGCATTAGGGAACTTGGATAAGCCGTGTCTTCTGTGTGTTGTAACCCAGTGTGTGTACAAAAATAGGTTTTTAATGAAAATTTTCTTTGAGGCTTATTATGAAGTAGTGTTTTTATTTTTATATCCATAGTTTATCCAAACCCTTAGCTTATTGTTAAAACTGTTCTTGCTAAAAAAGAAATGAGCAGCGCAAATAAAAATTCAAAATTAAAAAACTAGTATTGAACACATATGAGAATAATGAAGAATATCTACTGGAAACTCAAAACCTACAAGCCTTCAGCTCTTTGTATTTCTGACTTTATAGTTTATGCTTCAGGTTCTTTTCATGGTTTCGAAGAGAGACACATTCCAAGGTGGGGTGGGGTGCTGGGGGGGGGGGGAGGTACTGTCCATTAAGAAAGACAGGGATCCCACAGAGATCAAGACAGATTTATAGTAAGATAGGCCCATGCATGTTTAAGCTTCTCCACTGTCTCATATAACTTAAGTTGTTGTTTGAGCTTTAAAATCAATTTCTTCTACTCAATTTGGATGTTAAAAAAAATCATATTTCTGAATTAAAGGTTTTTTTTGGTATAATTGTTATTTATCTTAGGTTGTATTTCAAAACTTGAAATCTTATTTCTGAGACATGGAGCGGGGGATGGGAGGATGGGGTGAGGAGGGAACAGGATGTGCTTTTTCATTCATTCTGAAAATAAGAACTTAAGCTACAAACATTTGTCTAAGGTCCACAGCAAGGCTGGATACACAAAAATACAGATTGTCGGGTTTCTCAGCTGACTTTGCTTTAATAGGATTGGGCGTTGTTCTTGAATAATGAAGTGGGATCTGGGGCCTAATCAGTCCATCCAGAGCAAGCAATGTGGAACGTTTTCACATGACAGGAGAAGAGAATGAGATCCTACTTTTCATATCCCATGTTGATCAGGGAAATGGGAAAGTCTAGTAGCAGGGACACACAGAATGATTGCCAAGTACCAGTGATAAAAACTTCTAACTGTAGGGACACTAACCCACACAACCATGTACGTGGTTTTCTCCCACCGGGTTCAGCAGCCCTTATGCAGGGTTCAAAGAAGACCAACAGTTGCACTGATTCATGGTGTTCAGAGTGACTATAACAAAAAGACAAGGGCACTGGGAAGTTAGAGGCTGATAAAACACTGGTGAGTCTGGCAGTAAGTTCTTGTTTTCACATTTTCCAAAAACTCTTGATGAAGTGTTTTTAAAGCATTTTAAAGCATCTCCCAGTTTGCTGCATTAACATTCTAATTGATTTCAAAATGTAGAGAACCAATGATTTGGTTTGGGTTGGGTTTTCTGATCATAATCCAATTTGCATTGCCAAGTGGAAAAACCCAGGAAAATCTAGGACTGGACATCCTTGTGATGTTAATATGAATTTTAAGCAGATTCAAAGTATTACAAGTCAGCTCTCATGCCTGGGAGTGATATTTATAACCTTCGTGAACAAAAGCGTTAAGTGGAGCCTTGTGGTATTTCTAAATAAGTAAACAGTGTAGTTACCTGTGTTGCAGAAGGTATGACATGCTTACCCAGACCTCTGAGTAAAGTGACAGAATAGTACAAGTAGTGACCGAAATGTTAGGACTTCTGGGGAATAGTAGTAAAAGAGGACTTATATAATCCGATAAATAATCATGCTTAGAGAAAAGAGAAAAAATATAAGACACAGTTTGGCTTCGGAAAGAGAAAAGTCTAACAAACATAATGAACATTAGGCACAGAATTCTACGGAAGCCTGAGTTTTACCTAACCTGTTTCATCACCAAATGGGATATAACTTATCCTCTTTACATCTCTGGGAGCCACTGCAGCTTGTAATGCATCCTTTAAGCTGAATAAATGGTCAATGAGTCATTTTAATAATTTATACCCCATAAGAAATTTTATTTGTAATAATTTTACACATTTCTATTAAAATTACAGTAGAACATACTGCAATGTAAATATAAGAAAGATACAGAATAAATGAGTATGCCTGATTGAGGTTCAACATCTGTTTTCAAACAATCAAGAGGCAGTTCTTTCTGTTTACTTCTCTTCCTTTGAAGATCAGATATTCCTTTGACTTTCATTTCCTGACCTGATTTCATCTGTCATTTATCTAACTATTTAAAAAACCCAAGTAAGTTTTCTGATTTCCTTAGTATCAGTCTGAATCACAGCAAAAGAAAACCAGCTGAGAGCTAGCTATACTTATTTAGAAAACATCGTTATTTACAAAAGCCCTTCCACTTCTACAAAGAAACAGCCAACTTCACTGGTGCAGAATAAAATAGGTAAAACAAAACTGGGAGCAAGGTGCAGAAAATACCAATAGCAATTAGGATATTTCTATCACTTACTATAGGAATGAGCTGCCATTAACTGAACCATGAAGAGCAAACTCCCAGTGAAATGTGTAGTAAATTTCCAGGATGTAAAAGTAGTCAGTTCAAATACGTGGTGAGTCAAGAATAGCATTACGGTTAAGAACCATGGCTTGGTGCCATTGTCCCAGGGCTCGAATCTTGTGTATATCGCTTACCAGCAGTGTTGACATTAAATAAATTACTGGTTTCTTCATCTGTGAAGCAGGGGTAATAATAATACCCACCTCACAGGGTTATGATGAGGATTCAATTAAATAATCCATGTAAAACACGTTCAACACACGATCACATAAAAAGCACTCAAAAGCATGTGCCATTAATAACATTACTATTATCTTCTGGAGTGAAGATTGCATTGCCCTAGATCAAGCAATAGACCAGGATCCACAGAGGAACATTAACAAAGTAAAAATGGACCTCCTGAATGGGATAAACTAACGTGACCAAAGCATTCTCCTTATTTTCATTGTAACTACACATTTCCATGTATCACACAAAAATAACAAACTTGCACGAATATTTAATAAACAAATGCTAATTTAGTTAATTTAGGTTTCAGAATAACATTGTATCTCTTCGAGAGAAAAGCTAACTGATAAAAAAATAGTGTATGAGTAGCCAGAAAAACTTTTTATATAGGTTTCCCATAAACAAGTAAAATAAAACAAATATATCATACAATTTGACAGATGATTATGATCATAAATGGCTATTCTATGTTTTTTTAGAGTCTAAATCTTGAAATGCAAACAAGTTCTAATAGAATTGTCTCTTTCTACGCTTTGTAATTTGTCTTTTCAAACATATTCCCAAGAACAGGACAAATTTCTCTTAAAAAATACAGCAGAATCTAGCATGGTGCCTTATACTTAGGAAGTTTTCAATAAGCATTTTTGATGCAGTTTTGAAATGAGGCAGAAGCAGGTTCAAAGTCCAGCTTTTACCTATACTTGCTGAGTGATGCTGAACAAACTGCTTAACCTCCTTCAATCTTAATCCCCTTATTTGTACCATGAGCACAAAAATACACAAACCACAAGAGTTCTGTGAAAATCAAATAAGGAAGCAATATGCAAAATATGTACACACAGTGCCTAGCGCACAGCGCTCATGTCATCCGCAAACAGAGATCATTTTCGTTTTTCCTTTACAGCCTGGATACCTTCGAATAATTTTGCTTACCTAACCGCCCTGGCTATAACCTCTAGCACAATGTTGATGAGAAGTGACAAGAGCATCACAAAGAATGAACTAACTTAAAAATAAACTTATCCAAGGTTGTGCAAGACCCGAACACTGAAAACTACAAAATAGGATATAATTTAAATAAATGGAAAAATTTCCTGTGTTCCTTATGGACTGGAAGGGTTACAATTTTTGTTAACTCAGGAATACTTCCCAAATTGACCTACAGAGCCAGTGCAAAGCCATTCCAACTGCCTTTTTTGGCAGAGATGGACAAGCTGACCTTAGAATTCATACAGAAATGCAAGGGACTCCAAATAGTGAAATCCAATCTTATAAAAGAAATACAAAGTTGGTGGACTCGTACTTCTTGCTGACAAACTTAATGCAAAGCTACAGTAAACAAGATAGTGTAGTACAGGTGCAAGGACACACATACAAGTCAGTGGAATAAAATTAAGAGTCCAACAAGAGACCAATACATCTACAGTGAAATGATTTTCACAAGGGTGTCAATATCATTCAATGGCGAAAGAAGGTCTTTTCCACAAACTGTGTGGAGGCATTCGGATACTACATACAAAAGCATGAAGTTAAAATCCAATCTCACGATACACAAAAATTAACTCAAACAGGATCAATGACTTAACTGTAAGATAGAAACTATAAAACACTTAAAAGGAATTAGGCAACAGTTCAATTGATAAATATGGACTACATAAAAATTAAAAATTTTTGTGTGTCACAGGACACTATCAAGAAAGTGAAAAGGAAACCCATAAAATAGGAAAAAATATCTTCAAATCACATATCTAACAAAAATCTAGTATTCAGAATATATAAAGAACTCTTAAAGTGCCTGGATGGCTCAGTTGGTTGAATTCTGACTCTGGATTTCAGCTCTGGATCTCACGGTCATGGGATTGAGCCTTGTGTCAGGCTTTACACAGAGCATGGAGCTCGCTTGGGATTGATTCTCTCTCTCCCTCTCTCTCTCTGCTCCTCTCCTGAATGACTGCATGCTCTCTCTCTCTCAAAATAAATCAATAAACTTTAAAAATAAAAACGAACTCTGAAAACAACAACAAAAAAGAAATAGTCCAATTAAAAATGGGCGACAGATAAAAACAGACATTTCTCCAAAAAGATGTATAAATGGCCAATAAGCACAAGAAAAGATGCTCGAAATCACTAATCATTAGGGAAAGCGCAAATCCAAACCACAACGAGATACCACTTCACGCACACTAGGATGATTATTAGGGGGGATTAAAAAGGAGAATCGCAAGTGCTGGAGAAGATGTGGAGAAACTGGAACCATCTTACACCACTGGTGGAAATACAAATGGTACAGCCACTGTCAAAAATAGTTTGGCAGTCTCTCAAACAGTCAGAATTAACAGATATCCCAGCAATTCCATGAAATGATGAAAAGATCATTTAATGATATCCATTAAATGTCATACATCCATACAATGTAAAATTATTACACCATAAAAAGAAATACAGTATTGATACACACTACATGGATGAATCTTGAAAGCATTATATTAAGTGAAAGAAGACAAAAACAAAAGGCCACATAATGTATGGTTCTATTTATATGAAATGTCCAGAGGAGGCAAATTCATAGAAACAGAAAATAGTTTAACAGTTGTCAGGGGAGGAGGGGAGTAAAAAAATTGGGAATGACGGCTAACAGTTATGGATTTCTTTGGGGGGGGGGGAATGGAATGTTCTGGAATTAGACAGTGATAATAGCTGCACAACACATGTGAACACACCAAAACCTACTGAATTGTATACATTAAAATAGTGAATTGCATGTTATATGATTTTATCTCAATTTAAAAGTTGCAAAAAAAAAAAAAAAAACACTTGAGATTGGATAATTCCTCCCAAAATGCACATACACACATTGATTCTTATTTCTATACTCCTTCAATAACACCCCAAATGTGTCAGTGATCTGGCATTTCTTGAAATCTTTATTCTGACTCTATGCATACTACTGCATACCTCTTCTAACCTCTACCCTTCAAGCATCTTAAATTGTGTGGTTTGAAGACACACTGTTTTCAAACTTACACCTGTATATATACACCTGTATCTATATGTATCTCTCTATCCATCTAGATCTATGTCTATTGATATTAATAAAGATACAGATAGATAAAAAATAGATGGAAGGAAAGAAAGATGATAGATAGGCACATATAAGAAATACAGTAAGAAATATTTTACTAATATGAAACTACTTGCTGTTTCACAGACTCCTTCAGAAATAGTGATTCACTTGTTCAAAATTATACCATTATGTGTATTAAATAATTTCCTCAGTAGGAGAGCATTTGCTATAAATAAAGTTATTTACTTATTTACTTTTATGTCTCAACTTTTTTTCATTTGTATTCTGTATCAACAATGGTATTCTATCAATGAGAACTTACCCTAAGCATGGGGCCATTTTGAAACACGTGTGGCTCATCACAAACCACACAGTATTCATTCAATACAGGGATCCGCTGCTCAGCAAACTCAATTGTCTGGATAAAACAATAAAGAGAAATAATGAAGTCAAGTTCATAAAGAATTTGGAAACCCATCAAAAGCTAAAATATTTCTGCAATGGATGGCTTGGCTCCTACCTGCACTAGGAAGCCGCGATCTCGTATTGGAATGCATTTGGCACCATTTGGCTATAAAAAGAAAAGTAAAAGAAGAAAATAATTCTTTAACTTGGAGCATATATAAATTACGCCTTTGACTTTTTGCAACAGTGAATACAAGTGTTATCTAAGATCACCTGTTACAGGAATTAAATCAGTGATTACGACATCAAGACTTTAGGATTTCTTTATTATAATATACTTTCTGCCATTACTACTGCAAGTCTTGTCTAAGCTAAATGAATAGTATTCTTAATTTCTGATCTCTAGTAAAAATGGTACTTTTAAATGTACACAAAAGCTCGTTTCCTCTGGTACTCATCGTCAAATGCCCCCACCTCCTCATTTAGACTACTTTAAGCTCATTTTACAATGAGAATTATTCTTCCAAGGAAAAATTAGACAGTTGCTGAAGGGGTACAACATTAAACTATTGTACTGTATTAGGCTTAATCATACAGGAAGACAGGAAGACATTTTCTTTTACAGAATATGTGAAATTCTCTTTCTTAGGTGAAACTACCATGGGAAGAAACTTTCTAGTATGCACCACTCTGACATTATTTTCTATATGCCCTTACTGTCTACTTCTGTTAAGAAATGGGCTTTTAAGGATGTCCACCTAAAATTATCAGCATACTTAAATACATTTTCTTAACACAAATATAATTTTACGGTATCATTTACAATGTAATTTTATTTTTTTATTTTTTTTTTTTTTCAACATTTATTTATTTTTGGGACAGAGAGAGACAGAGCATGAATGGGGGAGGGGCAGAGAGAGGGAGACACAGAATCGGAAACAGGCTCCAGGCTCTGAGCCATCAGCCCAGAGCCCGACGCGGGGCTCGAACTCCCGGACCGCGAGATCGTGACCTGGCTGAAGTCGGACGCTTAACCGACTGCGCCACCCAGGCGCCCCACAATGTAATTTTAGAAACAAATCTATATGAGAGCAGCACAACTTTCTGAAAACGTATCTTGTTTGTTTTCAATTTCATCTATGGCTAGCTGTATCCATATTAATGGTTAAGAGTTAGATATACCCTTGCCCCAACATACACACGTTTACTAAAAGAAAACATTTTTAATCAACTATGTTATGTAATTAATATACATAAAATAGGTTTGTTTCTTTATCTGAAATCAGCTGTAATGTTGATCACTCTAGAGGTAAATTTCGTGTAAGACTGACTCCCAATAAATTCCACACCAAAGGGCTTAAGTGTTAATACAGTTACCTTCTGGCCCCATCTCCCCCAGAAAAACTTCAGGATAAAGTGACTTCAGTTTTATAAAGCAGACACTGAGAGCAGCTTTAAGTGAAGCTCTGGGATACGGATGCAAGTGTTTCTTTTCTTTAGAAGTTACGATTCACAGGTGAAGTTTTCCTAATATATATATTTATATCCCTATAATATTTATATATATGAAAATTTACTTATATACAAATAATTTAAATATAAATATATTATATACTATTATATACTATATAATTATATACTATGTTATATATTATATATAACAGGAAGGACACTACTCTGAATTTATTAGTCAAACTCTGTCCTCCATCACTTATGTAAGAAAACGAGAGAACAGATAAACCTACTTGATAAAACATTAAAATGCTATGTTTGCTTAAAAGGATAGGCTTTGTGGATCCAACGGGCTTCCTTCCATTTTTAGCAGCATTCATGACCATAATAGGAATTTGAACTAGACCTTAAATCAACAGCTACATTTATTTTTTCAGAATCAAAACGAACATTCCAGCACCAGTTGCACGTGTCTGGTATGCCAAATGATTTCCAAAAAGGAAAAGGAGGATATTAAAAAAAAAAAAAAAAAAGAACGACAAAACATCTTCTTTCCTCTACCAGATCTTACAAAAACAAAAATCTCTCCTGCACCCTAGCTAACGTTTACGAACTCAAGATGAAAGTATTTACGCACAGCAGGCTGGGAAGATGACGACGAAGAGGGTGTTAAGATACCAATAAGCCCTGAGGTAAGAGAGAGCCTCCTGCCCTCTGCGTTAGGTTCCTTGAAAAGCTCCGTCTTGGATGACTTGGGAGCGCTGGAGTAAGACTTGCTGAGCAATTTGTGGTTTTTCAGTCCGTACAACTCTTCCATTCTGAGATTACTGGAGTAAGACCTGCTCAACAGTTTGTGGGGCTTCAGGTTGGCGTTGTGCTCGCATCGCGGATCTCCAGAACAAGACCGAGTCAACAGTTTATGCGACTTCAGTGCCAGGCAGTCCTCTTGCTTGCCAGCTGCAGGGCAGGGCCGGTTCAAGAGTTTGTGCGATTTAATTGTCGTCACCGCCTGCTCAGCCCTGGGGTCGCTGGACAGGGAGCGACCAAAGGTCCTGTGCGACTTGCTGGAGCACACGTCGTCAGCCTTGACAGTACTGGAACAAGTCCTCCGCAGCAGCTTATGTGTTTTGGAGATTCCATCTTGCTCAGATTTCAGCTTGGATTTGCTTTTACCACAACCAGGGGGAGGATAACTTGGCGACCTTCAAAATTGAACAACAATTAGTACAGGGCAAATCACGAGTAAAACACACCATGGAAAAGACCTGTGAGGCTTTATCACCTCAACTCTGCTACAAACACCGCCTTGCTTTAAATACAGCCCATCCAGCTCAAACTGAAACCAACAGTATGCGTAGAGGGATCACATGGACTGAACTGAATTATATTTTTTCCTGGAAAGCAAAGCAAGATTATCAGGGTTTTTTTTCCCCCTCCTATCTATCTCAGAGCTCTATACAGAAGCAATTTTGGTACAGAAAACTCTATGTGACTAGAAAACGAAGAATGCCATTTTAGTATATTTAACTCACGTTAAGAGAACAAAAACTCTAAACGTAGAAAAGAATATGTTTTTGATGGAACGGATGTAACAGTCTGTTCTCTGAAGTCACACAGAAAATAAACAGACGCCACAGCTATACAAAGAATGCTTGAAGTACAATAATCATGGAGCTTCACACGCCCAGAATTCAGTTAAGACCATGGTGAAGTAATCTGTTACCTACCTGCGCAAGGTAGTAAATAAATGCAGGGGGGACTTCACCTTCTTGTCAGACAGCTTCTTACTGTGCAGGCAATTGGATTTTTCTTTGCTCTGTTTCCACTGCTGTGTAACAAATGTCTGCATGATTCTGTCAATCCAAAGTAAGTCTGTTATCACAGTTCCAAGGTGATTTAATACGAGATTTCTGTATTACGTACAGCATGTATTTCTCAAAGGAAAATAAATGCACAGTAATTGGTGAGATTCTAATTTAGAATCATACAAGATGTCTCCAAATGTAGGAAAGCATTATACAGAAAATTTCTATGATTTGACTGCCATTTTGGTTAATAACTCATTAATTACTGTGATAGGATTAATAACATAAATGATAAAGGATGTTCTTTTAAAGAAATTTAGGGGTTCCTGGACGGCTCGGTCGGGTAAGCATCCAATTCTTGATTTGCCCCAGGTCATGATCTCGTGATTCTTGGGATCAAGCCCCGCACCAGACTCTGCACTGTGAGTGCAGAGCCTGCTTGGGATTCTCTCTCTGCCCTTCCCTCTATCTCTCTCTCAAAAAGAGAGAGAGAGAGAGAGAGAGAGAGAGAGAGAGAGAGAGAGAGATTTAGAATGCCAGCCTTTAGGACCAACTTTAGCCGAAGTTCTTCAGCCAAAAAAAAATTCACAATTCTTTTGTTGGTGCCAGAAACACAGTCTTAAAAAAAATTTTTGATAGTAATTATGCTTTTATCTATTAAGATACAAGTAAAGTCAATTTCTTTTCACTTGATTTGCTTATGCAATTTTCTTCATAAAAAGGGAAATAAAATGAAACTGCAAAAACCATAAGTAAAAATAAACCATGCAAAACTGACTCTATGGAGAAATACATAATCAGCAAATCTTATCTTTCAGCACAGCCCATTCACCTTTAAATACAGTGTGGTTTAAAAAAAAAAATGTGTGTGTCTCTAAAAGCTTTTAGTTACTATCATAAAGCAGGAATTTGCTAACTCTGATCTCAGTATTTTCTAAGTTGAGACCACCGCACATCACTGTTTTATGGCAAAGAATTCTGGAACGTCCATTGTGGACGTGGACACAGCACTGTTTTCTGAGGCTCCCAGGCTGTGACAACTTGTCGGTATCTCACCTTTCAGGTGGAAACGGTGGAGGGTCCCTTAAGGCTGATACTAAAGTAGACATAATATTTTAAACATTATGTATACAATAAACATTTTGATTTTCTTTCAAAAGTCAATTCAGTATTGCCTACTTTTCATGTTCCTCTCAGCTTTCAGGGTTTTTGTATTATTATTATTATTTTTTTTTTTTTTTAGTGTTTCTTTATTTTCGAGAGACAGAGTATGAGTGGGAAAGGGGCAGAGATCTCGAGAGGGAGACGCAGAATCCAAAGCAGGCTCCAGGCCCTGAGCTGTCAGCACAGACCTGACACGGGGCTCGAACTCACACACCCTGAGATCATGACCTGAGCCGAAGTTGGACGCTTAACCGACTGAGCCACCCAGGCGCCCCTCCTCTCAGTTATTTCTAACACAGATTGCTTTTGGAGCAAAAAATGGTACCAATATTTACCATTTATAATATATCAAGAAGTAATTTATACACAGATTATTTTTCTCTTTTAACTCTTAACACCCCCAGACAGTAGCTACTATTCACAAATAAGCCTAATGGTTGAAATCTGCCCAATTTCACCTGGTTAATGAGTGGCAGAGCTGATCCAATATGGACTGACCTATGTTAGCAACTCACTCAAAAGGGACAGGTGTGACCCTTAGCACTAAGACAATTTCTCAAGACCCTTCGGGTTTTATCAAATTAACTCAGATCATCAGAATGTATAACCTCAGACTTCCTACACCGATCTTTAGAAGAAACAGCCATTATGGAATAAGTTGGGGTCTTCCTAAGCCACAGAGGTGGTGAGGAAGAAGGGGACAGAACTGCAGTCAATGATGCAGGATTCCAAATTTGCAGTAAATTCACCTTAGAGTTCAGACCAGTGGAAATTTTTATTTTGCACTTAATTTTTGAAGATTTTTTTTCACTCAAGATTTCAGCAAGATTTAAACGTAATAGTAATATTAGGGTCTTCGGTTTTCCCTGTACCTAACCTGCAATCTCCAGTGACCCCACCCTCTGTACCAGGCAGATTCAGATTCTTTTCCTCATATGGGAAATTGCCATTCCTGTGTACCATTCCCTAAGAAACCTAGTCTATGTTTCTCTTTTACTTGATAGACTAACTGGAACAAAAATATAACAAGTCAGTAGCTAAAGTTCCAATTTTCACATTACATTAGCATTTCTAAAGTGTGACTTCAACATCTAAAATGAGTTAATTCTTAAACTTGGACACCCAGATCCCTAGATGCTCTTGGATTCAAAAGGCGGGAATTAACTGTTCTACAGGAAAGTTAATGCTGTGTTTAAAGTTAATGGTAGTGCAAAATGTACGCATGAGCACGTCTGGTGTAAGGACCACCTCCTCATAATGGAGAGCTGCCATGAGATTTTAGTCCTGGCACTGGTGTTTGTGTTTACTA
The DNA here is from genome assembly GCF_022837055.1 of Prionailurus viverrinus. NCBI lineage: Eukaryota > Metazoa > Chordata > Mammalia > Carnivora > Felidae > Prionailurus > Prionailurus viverrinus. The sequence goes on from NC_062561.1 coordinate 203,110,883, forward strand.
TTATGCTGGCACCACGGAGAGCTGCTACAGTTGCCACTGGCTGATAATAAAAGAGAAAAAGACTTCAAAGCTCAATTACACCAGATGATGTCATAGTCAGCTACATCAACAAAAGTTCCAAGGTAGTTCAAATAGAGCATAGAGAGTGCACAAGGGCAACACTGTTGCTTTCTTCGTGCTGATTTCAAAAGGATTAGGCACTCAAGGAGCCCGCACTACATGCAGACGGTGGTGGTAACAACTTCGGCAAAACAGTACCATGCATCAGATTAAATTAACGTACTGATTTTACAATCCAAATCTGAGCACTTTATTTTGATTTGCACCTCAGTTATAAATTGAATTTGGTTTACGGATGAACATAAGGGAACGGAAGCAAAAAGAATATAAAAACAGGGAGGGTGACAAAAACACAAGAGACTCTTAAATATGGAGAACAAACAGAGGGTTACTGGAGGGTTTGTGAGAGGGGAGATGGGCTAAATGGGTAAGGGGCATTAAGGAATCGACTCCTGAAATCATTGTTGCACTATATGCTAACTTGAATGTAAATTTAAAAAATAAATTAAATAAAAATTAAAAAAAATAAATTGAATTTTGTTTTAAGTGAAAACTCAACATATGAAGAATCTGAACCTAATTTTATGTTTGTATTTAAATTCAAAGATTTGCAACACTTTTTTTCCTTTTAAAAACAACTTAAGTCTGATCAATGGAAATTCAGTATAAAGTCATACACAGTTTAAAATCATTTCCATGGTCTCTGTTACACTTAGCCTTTGCATGATAAAGATTCTAATGAGGCTGATCACTATACTATATCTCTTAGATATAGTGTAGTATATCTGTTAGATATAGTATAGTAACAGAGCAGAGCCTGATACTGGGTTTGATCCCATGACCCTAGGATCAAAACCTGAGCTGAAATCAAGAGTCAGAAGATCAGCCAACTGAGCCACCCAAGCGCCCCTCTTCCAGGGGCCCCTCTTTTAATGCCTTCACATTCTCCCTATATTCATTCTGTGCTGAAAATATATCCCAAGTCTAATATAAAGCGAAGGGACAGCTACGAATATATGAAAACCAGATTAGTGGATGGGCCAAAAATACTGATCCGATGTCAAACTCTGACTCTACTGCTGTGACACAAGTACCTTGCTTAATCTCTCTGGGTCTCCGTTTCATTATCTAGGAAGTGTGGATAGTGACAGTACCTGCTGGACAGGGGTGTGGTGAAGATCAAGTGAGTTAATGTAGGTAAAGTACTTACTACAGTGCCTGACATACATTAAGCATTGCATCAGCATTGCTGCTGCAATTGTTAAGCTGGTCTAGTTGCCAGAAACAAACCAGATAAAGAATCACAGAAAAAGTTTGATGTGTTCCTTATCTGCCGAGAACAAACCAGAGCAATAATGAGAAAGGGGCTAGATTTTGAATCTGCCTTCCTAACTTGCTATATGTTTCTGGAAAACATATTTCAGTTTCCTCTTTTACTTTATGGTGAAGATGAGTTCAGATGTTTTGAAATCATGTAATTTTAGACCAGAAGGGATCACAGTCAAACTCAGTTATTTACAATGAAGGAAAAGTACGTTAGATTAAAATTTATCAGGAATCATTAAAAAAAAGTTCTAGTCCATATCCTAAACTGTCCATAGAACTAAAATTTATCCACAGAGTAACCTTTTTTAAAATGTTAACCACTTAGGGGGCGCCTGGGTGGCGCAGTCGGTTAAGCGTCCGACTTCAGCCAGGTCACGATCTCACGGTCCGTGGGTTCGAGCCCCGCGTCAGGCTCTGGGCTGATGGCTCAGAGCCTGGAGCCTGTTTCCGATTCTGTGTCTCCCTCTCTCTCTGCCCCTCCCCTGCTCATGCTCTGTCTCTCTCTGTCCCAAAAATAAATAAACGTTGAAAAAAAAAAATTAAAAAAAAATGTTAACCACTTAGATGGAAATATTAATAAAATGTTACATATTCTACAAAGTGATTAAACAGCAAACATAGAACATAGCTTTCCTTAATTTTTCAGAGTTGGAATTTACACATCACTTCTTTTTCTGAGCCCAAATGATATACTCAGACATCATTAAGGGGCAGAAAGTTATATATTCTGCATTTTTATAATTCTTGTCTTATTTGGATCAACATTTCACTTAAAAAAAAAAAGGTTAAGTGCATAACAAAAGTGCATAAAGTTAAGAACATGGACTTTGGATAATCAGGTGTCAATACAGGTTCATCAGCTGTAACACACGTATCACTCCACTAGGACACCCTGATAGCAGAAAGGCTATGCACCTGTGGGGGCAGGAGGCGTATGGAAAATCTCTGTATCTTGTTGTCAGTTTTGCCGTGAACCTAAAACTGCTCTACGAAAATAAATTCATCAAAATAGAAAAAAAAATAACAACAGGAAGAAAATTGGGTGAGAGGGAAGAAAATCAGAGGAGGGGGAATAAAATTATGTGCCAACTTGGATGGCATAACACAGGGGCAGGCTCCATGCTCATTAGCTCCAAGACCTGTAGGATACTGGCTCAACACAGAAAACAAAATCTAACTGAAAAAACAAAACCAGTTCCACTGGAAAAGCATACCTCATCCCCGTCCAGGAAACTGACAAAATTCCTCAGTCTTATATTTCTTTTTATAAGGACTCAAAAGTCCTTATAGAGATCACATTCTATGTGCTAACCGTATGTTGTAAGTTGAATTTAGTTTTAGAGATGTACGATTCAAAATGTTAAGGGTTTATTATCCAATTTTTATATGATCATATTTAAACCTAACAGTAGGAATCTGCAAGAATACTCCCTTATCTTAATTTCCTTTCACATGTAACCCACACATAACTCACATTTGAGCAATGTAAACTCATAAAAACTTAGATGATTCTAGAGCTCTATAATATGTACAACCCTTAATACCTACCCCACATAAGCTTCCTTTTACATCTGTAATGGTCAGGTAAAATGACCACAATAAATTCCCTATTTAGTCAATGAAATAAAGTTTTTGAAAGTACTTTCCCTTAGAACATTGCTCAATTAAAATCCATTAAAATATAGATGAACACGTCAACTGCATCATTATGGAGGGTGTGAACCATGTGTTTAAACATAACAATAATCTAATGATCTCTCTTAATATAAATTGAGGTAAAATTTGTATATTCAGAAGAATAAATAATCCTTTGGAAATTCTCCAGTAATACAAATTCTTAAAGCTGACGTATAGGATAGGATTTAACAAATTTGTATTGTGACTACATGCTAGTATGTTTTAAAAGTCAGTTTGACTGGATAATTTTGTTTATACACTATAAATTCATTGCTTTAGTCAAGGTCCAAAGAGAAACTAAAGAGTTTATTTAAAGATGGAATGTTTCAAGAATGTAGGTATAGGAACTAAGGACAGTACAATAGCCCAGGGCAGGTGGCTCCTAATTGTTACCACCTCTAGGCCCCAGGAGCAAGCACGGGGAACTAGTAATAGAATCCCGTAAGAGAGAGAGTCAGTCATGCAAAGGCTGTGGCCTAGAGTAGAAAAGAAAGCTTCAGTTGAAGGACTAGTCAACTCAAGGGGACCTCTTAGGGTGGAAACCAAAGGCAATAAATACTTCCTTCTTATACTTGCTTCCTCCTCTATTGGTCACATTTGAGACACAGCAACACATTAGAACCTGCACCCCCACAGATCAGCCTCCACAGGAGAGGGCAGGGTGTTGGAGGGTGAAGAGTGGACCTGGGTGGGCAAACAGAAGGAATGCAGCCTTGTTCTAAAGGTGAGCTCTGCCAGCTAAATTACTGAAGCAGCTCTTGGTAATGGATGAACTCCTCTCCTGAGGCACTCACTTCAAAAAGCTCTTATTAAATAAGAATGGGGGGAGAGGGTTGAGCAAAATAGAAATTTATTTTTTATTCTTGGGAAACTTACTTTTTTAGCTGATGTCCCAATCCAAATCGCTCTTTTGTAGAAATCTGAAAGACATCAACAGTGGGCACTGCAAAGGAAAAAATAATCAGTCAAAATGTTGAGTTAAAACTGAACCATCAGCCAGGAATGACTGCAAAGTAATATACATGATAAACTATAGTATGTACACAAACATATATGTTTATATATTATATAATGCACAATACATAGTGATATACACATACATATTTAAAAATAGCATACACACACTCCTACATACATTGCTATTTATTTTGGAGATCATTCATGGTCATTACATATCATGTCCTAATGCATAATATATGTGTATATAAATGTATAATATGTATAATGATGAAGAATGGCCAAAAAATACAGCAGTGTAAATGGCAATGTGTAGGACAGTTTGTACATGATTCTTTAAGTGGAGGAGAGACATATTTATACATACACAACCTTTTTTTGTTTTCACAATAAAACAGTGTATGACGAGGCATAGGAGACTTTCTTTTCACTGGGTAGCCTGCCATGTGCTTCATATTTTTACCAGGTATATGCATCTCTGTAAGCTAGTAACTATGATGTTTGTGAATTTAATAAACTGTCAAAAAAAGTCACTCACCATTCATTATTCACAGGTTTTAAAGAATATCTGAGGGTCCACTGCGCCAATCACTATAGATAGAATGGTAAAAAACAAAAAACAAAACAAAACAAACAAACAAACAAAAAAAACACGCACACAACTCTTCTTGCCCCATGAAGCCTTGGTGCAGTGTAAGGAGACAGACAAAAGCTAGATAGACAGAATGCCCCATGGTGGTAAAGGTTCTGGAGGAAAAGAAAAAAGGGAAAGGGTCTTGGAGTAAAGGTTGTATGGGCATAGTAGGTTCCAACACTAGATAGGATGAAGTGTCCTAGCCAGAAGAAATCACCAGGGCACTGTCCCTGAGAAAGAAATGTGCTTCAATATTCTAGGAACAGCAAGGAGACCAGTGGAGCCAGAGAGAAGTGAACAAGGTACCACATTAGGAGAGGAGATCTGAGAAGGACTGTGGGTTGGCAGTGTAGGATCTTTGTAAAGAACACAGTACAAGTAACAAGATCGCTCAGGAACTTATCAGAGTAACTGACAAGAGATGCTGTGGTTTGGATCAGTGGAGGTGGTGAACTGTCTTGTTAAAAGGACATTCACAGACTATGCACGTTCGACAGTGTAAACCAAACCGGTATCCCCAATTGCTTCACCCCCGTGTTGGCTGTTATTCTGGGACACAAACGCTCTACTGATCAAAGAAAACTGGTGTTAGTATCATCTATCAGTTCCCTTCCTGAAAGCATTCTAATCCTTATATATAGAGTGAGGAACAGAGTGGACACTTTAATCCCCCCCTGTTCCAAACCCAGGACGACAGAAATTCAACAATGAATAAAAAATCCTAACATCTTGAAAGTTTGGTGGAATTATTTTTTTAAGAGAAAGATAACAAAATTGGAACATGCTGTGCTCTCTCTTAAAAGATTTAAGAAGGGGGGGGGGGCAGCGCATGGATGGCTCAGTCGGTTGAGTGTCCAACTTCGGCTCAGGTCATGATCTCACAGTCTGTGAGTTTGAGCCCCGCGTCGAGCTCTGTGCCGACAGCTTGGAGCCTGGAGCCTGGAGCCGGCTTTGGATTCTGTCTCCCTCTCTCTCTGACCCTCCCCCGCTCATGCTCTGTCTCCCTCTGTCTCAAAAATATATAAACATTAAAAAAATTTATAAAAAAATATTTAAGAAGGCACAATCTCTTCACAGGCAGATGAAAAAAGTGGGGAGATGGAGGCAGACAAACAAAAGGGACCTGGTTAAAAATAAAATGTAGAAAAATCTAAAATGCACTAGAAGAACTGAAATAATCACTGGAAGAAATTGTGTAAGATACACAGATAGAGAAAGGAGAGATGATAGATACAAACGTTCATCCAGAATATATAAATTAATCCTACAAACTAATGACACAAAGACCCAAACTTATTCATACCATGAACGCTTAGAAAATAAGCGTCAACATTTTACCAAAATGATAAATCTTATAGGGAAATGTAAGTTACAAACATTGGCTCAATTGATATAAAATCTGAATGACCTAAATTTTAGAATATACTGAAAGAGAGAGTAACAACAGGATGTTACTTCCAAAAATGTTCCAAGATTAAAGTGATAAAACTTACTATTACAATTAATTGCATTTAATGTGTTCAGTAGGTGTTAATAAACCGTGAAACTAGATGTGGAGTGGATTGGGATGCTATACTACCTTTGCAATTTTTTGGTAAATCTAAAATTGTTTTTAGATTAATATTTCTAAAAAATTTTAAATAGCCTTCTGATAACTAAAAGTGGAATATAAAAGTCCCATTAAGCCAACAATTAGCAAACAAGTACTCATGATTAAATTTAGCTAAAATTAGTGACCTCAGGCAGAAAAAAAAAAAAAACAAAACAAAAAGCACAGAACTATACTGATATATAAAACTAAACAACAAACAAATCTTCCTTTAACGGAAAAGTAAATATTACATTGGAAAGGCAGTAAGTGAGGGCTGCTTAAGATATTTGGAAATTATTCTAATGCTCTGATCATGTAAACATAGAGGTACTATTGATGAGATGATGTGCACAGAAAAACAGTTTTAATAATGTTGGCTGCTTATCACTTTAACCTAAAAACAGTCTTGTGCTTCAGATCAGAAACTAGACTTAGACACTAATAACTGTAAAGAAAATACATAATATAAGAATTATAACACTCACGTCTTTTTATTTCAAGTGTATTTCTTCATGTACAATGAAAATAATCCTTATCCTTAATATTAGAGTGGATTAGGAGGTGTAAGAACAGATATACTGTCAGATTAGCCCTGGCCAAATATTACAGCTCAAGTAAGTATTAGTCATACATTTCCAAAACCTAGGAATAAATGCTTTCAAAAAGAACTGTTAACTAGGTCAGTCAACATGTTGGATTAGTCATAAAACTTGCTTGAGGTAAGTTAAGACTGAAGTGTACCAATCAAAAAGAAATACATAAAAGATACCATTAAGGAAAAAAAGAAAAAATAGCCCAATAAGTACACATAACAAAACACAAACTTAACACCAAAACCGGTGTCTTACAAACGAACAAAATTAAAACACTTCAGACACAAACTGGCAGAGGTCTCTGAAGTATTTTTACCTCTTTTAGGGCAACTATTATGACCCCATCAACTTCTACCAGGTCAAATTTGTCTTGTTCACAAAACAGAGAGTCATTCTCAGGTATGAAAAAAGGAAGCATCACCCTCATGTCTCTTTGGTTTACAAACTACTAAATAGGCAAATCAACTGACAAAAATGAAAAAAGGAAGACTAAATTATAGATGAGTTGTAATACCAAAGAATGGGTACTGAACAATAAAATCATCTAAATAGGAATTAGAATATAATTGTTAGAACATTTATAAAACCATGCAAACATAACAAATTTTTAAAGAGATACTGAGAAGGAAAAATCTCTGCCTAAAATTCAAGATTATATTCAAAAATTGAGTAACACTGGTAAGATTACATAAAAGTATGCCACATTTTCATCTCACACAGACGGAATAGGGTGAGCAGAGATGAACTGACCCAATTTTGTTTCTAACTCTGATAATTAAAAAAAAAAAAAAAAGGTCAGACATGAGAGTTTCTTTTTATTCTAATCACCATCAGAATAAAATCAAGTGGCCACGTATCAAATCCCTAAAGAAAGAAAAAACAGCCATACAGCAGAGTATCTAGGAAAACCGCAAAAACACATACACCTGGAAGGTGGAATATTATGCAGAGATTAAAATTATTCTATTTTAGAAATTCAATGAGTTGAAGACAGTTTCATGACACTACATTAGGGTGCGTAATTCTACAATTCAATGTTAACTTTATGAAAACAAACCATGTGTGCACGGAAAAGAGAAACACCAAACTATTTACAGTGTCCTCAGTATAGAGGAATTATGAGTAATTCCTTTTCTTCCTTATTACATTTTTATACATTTTTAAATAATCACAATAAAAATATGTAACATCTATTTGTCTTTGCCTGGTGTTAAATCATGTCATGTTATTTACATGAAGCGTTGACTACTGAAGTAGAAATCATTGTCTCATTATGCAAAAATAGAAAAGAACTGACTCAACAGAAACTTTTTCAAAATGAGAGACCTTCCTATATATTCATCAACTTGAAAGGTCAGATACTTTTCTTATGTAAGAACTAACAGTAGATATAAGTTCTTTAATACGCCTAAGGAAAACGTGCCAACATCACAGTAAAGTATACGTGAAGATGGCCATGACTTTTAAGAAGTGATTCTAGGTGCGTTTTCAACTGCTTTGATCAATACAATCCAGTGGAAGATTCACTGTGCTTCTTTCCAGGTAACATCCGCATCCTGTCTCTGGGAACACTTGCTTTTGGACAATGGCCAGTCATCATGCTACAAGAAGCCTAAACCACATGAAGAGGCCATGTGGATGCAAGGTCAACACTCAAGTCAAGAGGCCCCAGCTGATATCCAAGATGATACATGCATCAATTTCTAGATATCTCAAAGTCCAGCATCTTGGGCATCCAACCCAGCAGAGCCTTTCAACGGACATACGCTCCACCCACCATCTGACTTCAAAAGCATGGGGGACTCCAGTTGAGTTCAAACAACAGAGAGAGACAGTAAATTGTTTTAAGCCACTAAGTTTTGGGGTGGTTTGTTGTGCGGCAGTATATAACTGGAAGACACGAGTAGATACAGTGTATGTGTGTGTATGCATGTGTAGACACGTGCACGCCCATCTGAATACATGCACAGGCATGTGTATTTGCATGGGAAATATATCTTAATCTAGTAAGTCTTGTCAAGATTTAATAACAGCATCCTTTGTTGTAAATAGTTATCACCTGAGAAAGAACGAAATCATCCCTTAAGACAGTGGAAAACAGAGGCGCCTGGGTGGTTAGGTGCCCGACTTCGGCTCAAGTCATGATCTCACGGTTCATGGGTTCAAGCCCCATGGTGGGGTCTGTGCTGACAGCTCAGAGGTTAGAGGCTGCTTCTGATTCTGTTGTGTGTGTGTGTGTGTGTGTGTGTGTGTGTGTGTGTGTGTGTGTCTGCCCATCCCCTGTTCATGCTTGGGCTCTCTCTTTCTCTCTCTCTCTCTCTCTCTCTCTCAAAAATAAACATTAAAAAAATTTTAAAAAAGATAATGGAAAACAAAAATATTACTAAGATCTCTATTTTCAAAAATAGAAGTAGGTTATATTTATAGTTACACTAAATTCATCAGTAATCAGAGGTGGGATAAGTAAACATTAAAATTAAATCTCAGAATCAGGGGCAAAAATAATTAAATCTAAGGGCAATCCAAAATATACTTACTGAGCTTGTATGCAAAGTTCTCTTTTAGGTTTTACTGTGTTTGTTTCACAGCAATTTGTCAACTTCTGAAATCTAAAACTAAAATGTTACATGTTTCTGTTTCCATTAAATTACAAAAGCAATAAACCACCTTTGTCAGGATGCAAGTATACTTAAATACCATTATCAAGATAGCTGCCAATTATGTTCATAATTACCAGATGAACATTTTGCTTAATGCACAATTAATTCATATTTAAAATAATACATAGAAGGAAAACTAACCTGGACCATTTAAATACTGTGTAAGTGAACAGTGTAGTCGGACAATTATAGGTTCTGTTCGAATTACTTCCCAAGCCACAGCAATCTCCTCCTGTGCAAATATGTCAAAAGACGAATTAGTCATCTTTTAAAATTCTTGTTTTCCCAAAATGAAAAAAAATTTTGATTTATTTTGAAGAAATACATAAATCTTAAGGCTCACAAATTACCTCAAAACCTATTGGTTTGGAAAAGAAAGTCAAAGTATTCTTAATTTTTGCCTCCTACATTTGAAAATTAAAGTGAAAATTTAAGATATAATGAAATATTATAATAAGAGCCCATAAGTTTCAGAATATATTAAAAGAAACAATGAAATATATATGTATGTATTTATATATATATAAAACATATTTATTTATTTATTTATTTATTTATTTATTTATTTATTTATGTGTATGCCAAATCTGTTTCTTCAGCCATAGTATTTCTTTATAATCACTTTAACAAAATCAGTATGTAACTAATAAGAGAAACAAATATTAAATTTCTTCCGACAGTAAAAATAAGTGTTTAAATGTACCAATCATATTGTATAAAGTGATACTTACATCAAGAAAGCTAACATCAATATGCAGGTCAATATCTACATCATCAATGGCTCCATATTCCCTGAAAGCAAAGATTCACACTAATTTTTACCTTGTCCTTAAAAGATAATGTGTGCAAGGTTAAGTCAAAAATTCAATTAAGAACTCATATCCTTCATCTCTGCCAAGAGCTCAGAAGTGACCGGGGACATGAATTAACTAACTCCATGGAGTGGGACTGCTGTCTTCTGTGACTATTCATGCCATCTAGACATCTTTCTATTTATATGTACAAACACTTGCATACATAAATTCAAGAATTGTTTGCTTCGTAAGTTCAAACATCCCCATTTCTCTGTAGCAAATTAAGCAATCTTCTCATATGACCACTTGGTTTTCATTGTGCTCTCTGAAGAGCTGCTTTGAAGGCACTTCAAAAAGGAGTTTCTGAAGGGGTGGGGAAATAATTTACTGTCACAACAGCGTGTCCACAATTTTTTCCTTCCATGCTAAACATCAGTGGTTCTGAAACGGACCCAGGTGTTCTGCCACTTAAATGTCATTACGTTCTGACAGGCAGCTCTAAAAGCCTGATACATCAAAATGAAAGCAAGTAACAATAGTATGTGCCACATGAAGACATTCTGAAAACTACCTTTTCTCCAGCCCAGGTAGTGCGGAAACCAGCAGAGTTTTTTAAAGTTAATTAAAGAATATAAAAACAATAGTTTTTCCATGTTCTCTCTATACACGTATCTGTATTTTTTATATTTTTATAAAATTACAAAGTCACAAAGGTTATACACAGTGCGGGATAGAATTATACAGATAACTGAGATGATAAACATTAAGCACTTATGTGCCAGAAATCAACATAAGGATTTTACCTACATGTGATCATAGCACACTATAGATACTACCTACCACCTCTAACTCCTATATGCATTAACTGAGTCCCTAACTTACCCATCCATCATCACTTTGTAGATAGCCAAGATTTAAACACATATATTCTATTTATTTATGCATGTGATTAATCAGTTCAATATTCAATACACTATCACTCTGTTGGAAACCAAGTCAATTATTAATGGATGTTCTCATTAGGTCCTCAAAGCCTTATGACAAGGATACGATTATTATCCTCATTGGTAAATGAAGAAATTGAGGTTTAGAGTCTTGAAATCAGATACCAAGGAGCAGATAAGGAGTCAGTGGGGAAGTCAGGCATTGAATTCATGTCCAATTTCAAAGCTGTGTATAGTATCTGGCACATAGTAAGTACTCAATGACAATTTCTGTGTATTATATATTCAAGTAAAGCTAACACAATACACAACTGTGGCACTTGTTTGGGGTTCAGAGAAGACATCTTTAATGATTAAATGTTTTTTTGTAATTTGACGGATAAAGGAATCAAAGGGGTTTGTGATGTTTGATGTCTGTGACACACAAAAAGCAGCATATTACAATATAAAAACTTAGCCTCTGTAGTTTCTCCATTGCCCCCTTAAAAATATATCAAAACCCTGACCACGTTTTCATTGTTTATGAAATTATACTTTTTGTTCTTTCATATAATATTTTTAGATTACATAAAGAACAAAAGGGATAAAAATGATTCACATAGGAATTAATTTTTCAAAAACACAGCATGGATCAAAACATCTGTGTTATTCATAAAGGATAAGAATATAACCTCATGCAAATTAGGACATGATTTGACATGCACATTTAGATACAAAGATCTACCCATTTATTTATGAAATTACACAGACACTATGGCAAGAATAAGGACCAAGGAGGGGCTCCTGGGTGGCTCAGTCGGTTAAGCGTCCGACTTCGGCTCAGGTCATGATCTCACGGTCCGTGAGTTCAAGCCCCACGTTGGGCTCTGTGCTGACAGCTCAGAGCCTGGAGCCCATTTCAGATTCTGTGTCTCCCTCTCTCTCTGCCCCTCCCCTGTTCATGCTCTGTCTCTCTCTGTCTCAAAAATAAATAAACATTAAAAAAAAATTTTTTTTTAAAAGAATAAGGACCAAGGAAATAAACCATCTCTTTAATGCCTCTGGTTCAGGGGTCAGTAAAGTTTCCGTGCAAAGGTCATGACAATATTTTAGTTTTCAGGCCTTTTCTGGTCTCTGTCACATATTCCTCTTTGTTTTTGTTCTTTAAACCTTTTAAAAAGCAAACACTATCTATGGCTCACAGGCTGTTCAAAAACAGGACCCTTGACCCAGTGGTCATAATTTGTGGCCTTAAACATCAGCAAATTATTCATAAACATAAAAGTCCAGTACCTTTTGTTAGGTAAGTTAAAAGGAAGAACCACTAAATGTAATGATGAGGATCAATTATTAATGATGTTCAATAGATGTTTAAGTGGGGTGAAAATTGTAACAAATATGTAGGAACCTTTGCCCAGGAGGATATTTGTTAGGTGCAGAAATTGGGGAAAGAAATGAATATTGAATAATAAGGAAAGAAATAAATTATAGCACACTGGTATGATTAAAACAATTTTTTTACCCAATATTCAAGAAGTTGATATAAAAATATTTACTACCCTGAGGGAAATGTTCCAAAATGGACTATTTGGAGCAAGCAGATTACCAAAAATACATCAAAATGAAAAAATGTTTTTAAGTAAAATAGAAATACCAAAAAAGTAAAAAAAAAAAAAAAAAAAAAAAAAAAAAAAAAAAAAAAAAAAAGAAAAAAGAAAAGAAAAAAAGTATTTACATGTTAACTATAGATTGTGGGTAAAACTTATTTTGTAAAAAATGTTATGTTTTCTAAAAACATATCTATTTTTTCTGATTATAAAGGTAGTATAGGCTCATTTCATAAAATGTCAGAAACAGAAAAACAAACAAAAAACAATGTGTCATACTACGACTCAGAGACAGTTATTTTTACATCTCATTCCATAAAGATATATATGGAAATATATGTACAAGGATAATGTGGTATACAAAAATTTTTGTCCTTCTCTATCACTTCTTCTAAAATGAGTGTTTTTCTATATGATAAAATCCTCTTCAAAATTATTAAAAAAAAAATGGTTGTATTTGTATAAATACAATTGTATAATAAAACAATTATACAATTATTTGGTTGCTGTTGATGTATTTTACACTATAAATATGGATAAAAAAAGTCTCTAGATAAAAATCTATGTGCATTTGTCTTCTCATAGAATAATTTCTAGAATTACTGGGTGAAATAAATAATAGAAGTATATTCAAATAGAACTATATATATAATAACTATATAGAATAGAATAGAAAACAGAATACAATTGCATAGAAAACTGTGCAATTATATATGCAGACACTATGTATAACTATATATATATACATATCTAACTATGTATGTTACTTAACATACTAACTATATGTTATTTAACTATATATGTTAAGTATATGTGTTTTTAGTACTATACACACGAACTGTGTATGTTATTTAATTACTATTTTAAAAAGTTATGGCCATCTGCAATCACAGCAGGTTATCACAGTGACCATTTCCCACATCCTCATCATCACCAGGCATTTGTTTCCTCTCGTCATTGCCATTTTCACAAGGGAAAATAACTTCTGTCTGGATTTAGTTACAATGGTAAGACTCTGGTGCACTCAGAAGCAGAGAAGGGAATCACAGACAACAAACACCAGGAAGAACCTTACCCACAGCTGCTTTCTTCAGAGTTTTCCAGACTTCAGCAGAATTTATCACACAGTTATGATGAGACAGTGGCATGTATTCTTTTAAAACCTTTAATATGTGAATTTTAAAATATTCTTTATATGATTTCTTCCATACTTTTGTGGTTAGTATCTTCCCAATGTCTAATACTATCAATTTATTTCAACAACAACAAAAAGAAGGAAATAAAAGTTTACAAGTGCTTTCCCTCACCACCACAGAGCACAAATACAGAATTCTAAGGAGGCAGAGGCATTAAAGGTTTGCAATTAAGTGGATTCTGCAGGTGTAGATCTGTAAATAGTTACACTTTTTGTTTCTATGCCACACTTCAGAGAATTCACAACAGCTCTGCATATAGGCAAACCAATTTCCGTTGTGATGCCCTCTTTATATAATGCCAGTAATTTCACATTTCCCGCTGTGAGATGACAAAGCGTGATTACAGTTTGTCCAGATGCAGCGACCCAGTCATCAGGATTGCTTCTATATCTGAATAACTTTCAGTTGCCCCGGATCTCATGAATAGCAAATGCAGAATCAAGTCAAAAGCCTGAAATATGAATGCAACTTGAATTGTGAAGCCAGATATCTGATTGTGTCCTGAATGCTGTATTGGGTTTATAATAACTCAAAATAATTTCATGCACTGCCTATATTTATTCACTGTGAAAAGATCACATCAAATTGAACCTGAATACTTTTTCAAGATAAGGAGAACAACACAGAAATGATCTGATGTAGTTGTTACACCCTGGAGCTGAGAAAGGACTATTCCACAATTTTTTTTCAGACCTCTGAGCTACTCTTTGGGCAGAAATCTGGTCATTTGATGTTAGGTACTTAACACGTGACAGTTCATTTAAGAATATATGTATGAAATATATTTTTCTATGAATGTGTATTTTTGAGGGCACTACATGAAATCTTGGCAATTCGTCCTTTTATTTTTTAATGGAACTAACCAAGACAGCATCCTTTTTAATGAGATACAACATACATTACATAATCAATATATTAAATGTCAGACAGTCTATGCTGGTCCTTCATTCTCTGTGAAACTATATATAGCTTATTCATTACACTGTCGTGATGTTTTATAATACTATTTGATCAAAATTAGTGATTGTGCAGGTTATAAAAATATATTCTAGATATCTTAACCTTCCCTTATTAGCTGTCAAGGGAATTACATGTACACATGCATACACGAAACTTTACCACAGGTCTTTGGGAAATAAAACTCTATCACTATTTAGTTAATTCTTGTAGCCAATGACTGGTCAGTTATATTTTGAGAAGAAACATATTTTGTGAAGAAACATACACCTTCTTATGACATCTGAAACTCAACAGCTTGCATGTCTGTCTCCACATGCCTACTCAATGTGTGTTTTTTGCTCAGTGTGGGAGAGATGTTTGTGAATGGGCCAAGAAATATGCAAACTCAGTAGTCAGAAAGAAATCTTGGCAGATGAAAGCATTTGCAAGATTGTATCCAAAGTGTTCTGAAGTTTCTCTAAAAGGCAACAGGACTGAGAGAATTTAAAAACTAGCTCCAGATTAAAAAAGGAAGCCCATATAAAGCGATAGTGTGTAAGAGGTTACAGTTGCTACAACTCCCCCTCAGCTTAAAAAAATCTTGGTTTTGCTTGAAGAAAGTACAAGTGACTGTCTGGGAGGTGACATTCTGAAGCTTTTCATCTAGATTATGGCCAGCGTTTTTGGAAAATACTCTCCTTTTTGTTTCTTCTATGTGCCTCCTGTCATCACTTTCCCTGCTTTTCAGTCAGACCATTTTTCTGAAGGCTCTAGTGGTGGGGCTGGGAGAATTAACATTCTGGAAAGGACACTGCAAACGTCCACGCCAGACCTTTTGATGAATGACGTACTTCAACGTAGGTTAAGTATGTTGTAGTAACAAACTTCTTCAAATGGCAGTGGTTTAATGCAAAAAAAGATTTGTATCTCACTCACACTACATAGTTACTATGGAACCAGAGGGCGGAGAGGAGATGCTACTTCACTGTGGTCACCAAGGAGCCCGGAATGATGGAGTCAGGGGGGAAACAGGAAACCCTGCTTTGGTACCTCTGCTCACACTTCACTAGCCAAAACTAGCTGTGCCCACACATAGTATTAAAAGGGGCAGGGAAATAAAATTCTGCCATATGCCGGAGGGCAGGAACCAGATCAGTAAGTGGTCTTACTGGTCACTACAAATGGAAATACATAAACCCAGAGAAAGTGGTCTGTACCAATTTCTGTGGGGTTTTTTTCCCCTTCCCTCCCCCTCTCCTCTCCTTTCTCTGTCTCCCTCTTTTTCCCTTAAGGAGGTATGTGAGCCTGAATACTGTAGTGTCATCACCTCAAACCTTAAAAACTCCTCAGAATGCCCTGTCCTCTCGAAGCTCAATTCCCAAAGGCCCTGTTACAACGGTCCGTCCCCAGAAAGTAATCAAAACACAGAAGAGTCATAGTCTTGCAATCCTCCAACCTTCATTAAGCATCAGGCACAATCAAAAGATTTTATTTTTAAAAGGTTTTATATTACTCCTGTGGCTTCACCTTTTAAAGCAGAAGATGGTATAATTATCAAGCAAAGGTTATTTCACAGGGGCTGGAAGTTTGAAGCGCCCTAAGCAAATTGTCAGAATCATTTCATTCCTGACTAAATGAGAATTTTGTGACTTGTAATTCGCTTCACCTTTCTAAAAATATTAATCTCAAAGTGTTTTCAGATGGCACTGATCAAATCCTTTTTTTTTTTTTGTAAATACAGGACTATAGGAGAAAATTTATAATGAAAAACATAAATATATCTTCATTTTGCTGAATTATTCAAGATGAGACATGTTCATTCAGGCTGATAAACTAATAGTTTTTCGTGCTTTTCCCAGAGACCTAACTCACTTCCAATACAAGAGCCTATGGATTGGAATTGTCACCAGTGTTTAGAATCACAGTTTGATATAGCCAGGATTCTGCTTTTGAATGATATGGCCATGTACAGCAGAAATTACTTAAGTAATAAACTGGTCATTAGTTTCTGTTTCTATATCCTCCTTCAACTGACTTTAAGAGGTTTTGTCTCAAGTGAAGCAATCCTAGTTATTTCCATCTCTTGAAGAGAACTTAGATGTGGTTAGCTGCCTTTCTCATTAGGTGTCACATAAAAAAAAATGACACCAAATAGCCTATTATGTATATAGAGGTACTTTTGTTCTTCAAACTCCATTAAGTTCTTATAAACCTCAATTAAGTAAAAGAACAGCTAATTAGAACAGTCTGTTTTCAACAGACTAAGAACTTTGCAAGGAAGAAGATTCCAGGACCTTATGCCTAACTACTGCCTTTGCCATGTGCCCAAGCCTTAGTATTTGATCCTACACAGTAAATTCATTCATATTTATTTCAAGTAAATCAGATTAGTCCTGCTGTGATTCATACTTTATACCATGAGGCCTCTGGGAGGTTATATATTCGGGAAACATCCTCTGTAGATAGAGTAAGTCTACAGCAGGCAGGAACATGGCTTATATTCATGAAGATTCAAATTGAATCAAAACTTGTAAGTGAAATACGGAAGAGGGAAACAAAATCAAACTCTGTGACTTTAGATATTTCATTTGAATGAAATTGCAAATATTTATCCAATTTCAAGAGTTGATAAATTATCAATAATTTTATTAATAATGGAAAATACTAATAGAGATGATCATTGGTACTTAATAAATTCTTGCTGAAGAAACAAACAAATTCACACACACATATATATACACACACACACACACACACACACACACACATAACAGTATAGTTAGAGCTTAGACAGCATGGAAATATGTATTTAAAAAATCCTTCACTATATGAACAATCAACATGTGCTAAGGTAATCCTCCCCCAAAATACGTATTTCAAATGAAAAGAAGTTGAATTGCATGTTGTATTCTATGATTAATTGTATCCATTTTTTTAGTGGGGGAGGGGATTAAATCACTGTGATCAAAGTTTTAAGCTGTTAAGCAAATTCTAACTCAAGTTAAAAAATTAGTCCTTGTTTTGGATTATTTTTTGATTAAATCCCTAATGCCTTCTTCATTTATTCGTTCTAACACACTTACTGAATATCCACATTCCCTAGCCTGGAGCCATAGCAGAGATCAACTGAGATATAATTGCAGCTCATTTGCTAAAACCTTGAAAATTGCAAATATTTGCTTTTCCAAATATAATCCCAATCATTCTCACTCAACTGCAACCTACCAGAGCTCTGGGAGTGGGAAAGAGTGGATCTGTGCATACAACCCCAGCTTATTTAGGCTGCAGGTGGTGGTGAGTTTGTTTCTGAAGTTAAAATGAAACACTTGACAATTATAAATTTTAGTTGTGTGGTACTTTCCAACTTAAAGTATTTGTTTGCTCTCTCAAAATCTGGGTATGTCCATGGAAGAGAATGCAACCAGATAATGTGAACATCTTTCATGGATGTCACTGGAACTGATCAAGAATCTATTAGCCCATATTTCACATAGTCCCCTGTGCTATATTAAGTACCAAAATACAAGCATGGTTAAAAACCAAAACAAAACAAAATAAAGCGAACAACAAAAAGTGCGCTGTCCCAGGGGCACCTGGGTGGCTTAGTCAGTTGAGTGTCTGACTCTTGGTTTTGGCTCAGGTCATGACTTCACGGTTTATGGGATCGAGCCCTGGGCCAAACTCGGAGCCGACAGCAAGGAGCCTGCTTGGGATTCTCTCTCTCTCCCCGCCCACCTCCCATGCACCGGCGCATACACTCTCTCTCTCAAAATAAATAAACTTTAAAAACCAACTGCACTGTCCCAGCAGTCACATAAGTTAGGATGAGGAAGGGAAGTAAAGCAACAATGACAGGATATGAGAAGTATAATAAATGAGGATAGAGCCAAATGTGATGGGAGTCTGAAGGACAGAACAACTAGCCTGCAGTGGAGATTAAAAGAAGGCTCAAGGAGTAGGTAGCCTTTGGACTGTGGCTTGAATAACAACAGTAGTGGGGTTGAGAGTGAAGCACCTCTTGGTAAGAAACAAGTTCAGATATATGCCCAGGGTCAAGAGGGATCACAGAGAACTGGAGGATGGGGACATTTGTGGTTTGGGTGAGCAAGGTGGGAACCCAGGGCAGGCTGGGATAGGGCTCTGGAATTCCACCGCAAGTTGAAGGCTGCTCTTTAGGCAAAGAGAAAGAATCTGAAAGAATCTGATCTGATTCATGGAGGGAAACTAAGATAGTGGCAGGAAAGAGTTTCTTTTTTATTTTAAAAAAAAAAATTTTTTTTTTCAACGTTTATTTATTTTTGGGACAGAGAGAGACAGAGCATGAACGGGGGAGGGGCAGAGAGAGAGGGAGACACAGAATCGGAAACAGGCTCCAGGCTCTGAGCCATCAGCCCAGAGCCTGACGCGGGGCTCGAACTCCCGGACCGCGAGATCGTGACCTGGCTGAAGTGGGACGCTGAACCGACTGCGCCACCCAGGCGCCCCAAGAGTTTCTTTTTTAAATGAAGGAGAAAAAAAAAAAAGTAAGGATAGTGGGGTCTTCTGAATAATTAAAAGCAATAAATAATGGTCCAAAATTTATCACCAAATTATATATTAAGTAACTGAAAGATAAACTACATTATCATTCAAACAAACACTCTGCAAATTTATGTCCCTTTTTTCCTTTCTTTTCTTGGGGTCAGATCACATCACAGTGTGATCTCTGGACCTCAGTGGTTAATGCATTATTGACTTTCATTGTTCACGTGCATGTGCCCTTGATTTATGATTAACAGCACGGACCCAGCTGGGTAAATCTATTACAGGATTTGATTACGACGCTATTTAAGACTGATATTTTATCGAACTAACTCTCCAAATTAACTAATTTTTTAATGCATCAATGTACCCTTAAACCACATGTACCCAAAACAAAAATCCTTACAGCCATAAACATACTATCTTGTGTAAGTAAAAACACAGCAGAATGTCCTCAAAACTTTCAAATATAATTAAGCCCAAGAATACTTCCACTTAAACAACGCAACAGAAAAATCCCAATGACTGGCTTACCAAATTGTTTCAATTTTTATTCACGAGAGGTATTTATTTACCTGAGAGAAACTGCATGTGGCCCATATATCTCTCTCACTGCTGACAAATCAGCTTCAAGCTGTGGGTGCTTGTGCAGTTCCCCGTCATAGTTCACCTGATGGAAAGGGATGGTTTAGAAATGACTTAGGGATGGTGAAGAGAATCAAAAGAATCAAATACAAACCATCTCTTGGACAGGTGTTACCCTGCAGGTTGTGCCATAGACATTTCTCACTGAAAAATACAGAGAATACAGCAGTATATTTGCTAAAGTTCATAGGTTCACCTATGTCTAGTATAACTTACTATGCTTGAAAGGAAAATTAGACTACCTTGATATGGGGAAAAGATCAATGTTAAAAAGAACCAAGTAGTGGCTGGCAGATAATCTGAAAACTTCTAGACTGAATATCTATACTGAGAAAAAGCATTTACTTCCCCTCTGCAAATACTAGCTGTGTAAACAAAAATCCAAACTGGAAGGATTATTTTGCATAATGTTGAAGTGCAACACTGGTTAGAGAATCATTAGGAAAAGTATCCCATTGCTGGACGGGCATTCTTGGAGAGAAGAAGCCCAGTTGTATGTATATGTTCACGCCTCTGCAGCCTTGTTTATGCTCCATTGATAAATTACTGGTTTTTGATTCCAGAAAAGTAAACTGACTTGCATTCTTTTACACAATAATAAATTTGGCTTTAAAACACCACTCTAACATACTACCTTCCCATTATACTATCCAAGTTACAAAGCTATTTGATCAAGGGGTGCCAGGGTGGCTCAGTCAATTAAGTGTCCAATTTCGGCTCAGGTCATGATCTCACAATTCATAGGTTCGAGTCCCGCATCAGGCTCTGTGCTGACAGCTCGGAGCCTGGAGCCTGCTTCAAATTCTGTGTCTCCCCCTCTTTCTGCCCCTCCCCTGCTCACAAGAGAGCTCTCTCTCTCTCTCTTAAAAAATGAATAAACATTAAAAAAACACTTTTTTTAATTAAAAAAAACAAACAAACATAACAAAGCTTTTTGATCAAGGAATTTACAGAAACATGGAGCACCTGGGTGGCTCAGTCAGTTAAGGGTCTGACCCCTGATTTTGGCTCAGGTCATTATCTCATGGTTTGTGAGATGGAGCCTGCTTGGGATTCTCACTCTCCCTCTCTCTCTGCCCTTCCCCCACTAGCTCAATCTCTCTCTCTCTCTCTCTCAAAATAAATAAACTTAAAAATAATTTTTAAAAAAAGTTTACAGAAACGAACAAGATGCCTTATATAGCCAAATCCTAAAATCAACTCCACGGTTTAAAATTTTAACATGATCCTGGAAAAATAGTGAATTCTTTTATATATGCTGCTATGCCATTCTCATATATATATAAATTATGATGTTTCTTCATCAGCATTTTTCAACAAACACTTTACAACAGTGTAAGAGGAAAAGACAATGAATACAAACATTAAGGATGCTCAGTAATGAGGGACCATCAACACTGATAAAGGTTAATCATCTTCTATTTAAAACTAACCATCCATCCATGCTTTTGTTAGAAGTGTCATCATTTCAAAATAATGACTGAGCCCAATATGCTTAAGAAATATAAAAGTCAAAAAACTTTTATTTTATGATACAATGCTGCTGCCTGCAAAATCTCAGTGATGAAGCAAGACAACTTCAGTGTGAGTGATTACAGTCAAAGAGTTGCAAAAGTAACCTTGATTTCTGAAAATATGTAGAAATGAGAAACGGAGAAATTATATAGGTTTCCAAGTTAGCTCCAGAGCTAACACACAGGTCTCTCAGATCACAAGCACAGATTTCCACTAGGGCGTAAGGGCTACTGCGAACTCTGCGAGTGGGTATTTGACGGGCCTGATGTGCTTACCTGTCCACCATAATAAAATTCTTCAGAATCATTATCACCTTCAGAATCTTCTTCCACTGTACTATTTTGTCTTGACTCCTTAAATAACAGATTAAGAAAAGAATTTTAATGGTCAGATTAGCTTACCTTCTTTTGAAAAGAAAGTAGCAAGTGGCCATAATAGATAGGTCTTGTGCTTGCTTATCACATGGATTTTATATAAAAAACGTGTGTGGCGTAGTACAAGCCAAAAACAAAAGGCAGTAAGAGACAGTTTTGTCAGCGTAGTAAGCTCTATTGTACATCTTTTTAAAAAGTTCTATTTCATTGATTTTGAGTTGTACAATTTACTATTTGATGTTTACATAAAACTACGTGTCATCAACTACAACTTTGGTTTTGTTCTGATAAAAACATCTGACAAGTTCATACTGATTCAATTGTTTATTAAAAAGTTCCTCAGCATTGGGGCGCCTGGGTGGCTCTGTCAGTTAAGACTCAGAGTTCGGCTCAGGTCATGATCTCGTAGTTTCTGAGTTCATACTGATTCAATTGTTTATTAAAAAGTTCCTCAGCACTGGGGCGACTGGGTGGCTCAGTCCGTTAAGACTCAGAGTTTGGATCAGGTCATGATCTCGTGGTTTTCAAGTTCGAGCCGTACATCGGGCCCTGTGCTGACAGCTCAGAGCCTGGAGCCTGCTTCGTCTTCTGTGTGTGTCTCTCTCTCTCTGCCCCTGCCCCATTCATGCTCTGTCTCTCTCTCTCTCTCTCTCTCTCTCTCCCTCTCTCTCTCCCTCTCCCTCATAAATAAATAAACATTAAAAAAAAAAAGTTCCTCAGCATTATTTATTTATCCCTGACCGTGCTCACTTCCACTGCCAACTCTACACAATGGTATGAAATAAAAGACACTCTAACTCCAATAATATAAAAATCAAATTATGAAAATAAATATGAATTACATTATGAAGAGAACTTTCTATATACAGAAATTATTTACTTTATATTTCAGATTTCAAAAGGATGTTTAATTAAATATGCTTGAACTTGAAGTCTGAGTTTCTAATTAATGGAACCACATATGCTTTGTGTCTGAAGTTCAAACAGTAAAATTTTACCTAAAGTAACTAATGATGATATTCCCATACCCGGCTGGCTCTGTTAAAATAATTAGGAGAAAGGCAAATCCCATTAGACACAGGAATCTATCAACCCAATGTTTTGGAATCGTTTCTAAATTTCCAGACCAAATTTCTTTTTTTTCAACGTTTATTTACTTTTGGGACAGAGAGAGACAGAGCATGAACGGGGGAGGGTCAGAGAGAGAGGGAGACACAGAATCGGAAACAGGCTCCAGGCTCTGAGCCATCAGCCCAGAGCCCGACGCGGGGCTCGAACTCACGGACCGCGAGATCGTGACCTGGCTGAAGTCGGACGCTTAACCGACTGCGCCACCCAGGCGCCCCCCCAGACCAAATTTCAAATTCTTAAGGAAAACAAAAAACCTACAAAAGGGAATTTGGGTTTTATAAAATGCTAACAGATTTGGGTTTGGGGGCCAGTATTGCTAAATCTGTGGTTCTCACTGTGGATGAAGGAGAGTAGAGGGAATGATACAATACTAAGGGGCGGGGCGGGGGGGGGGGTTGTTCCGGGTGCGTAGTTTGAAAAGCAAAAAATTGTCAGTCCCGTTGCACTCATCTTGTTTTTTTTTAACACCCCAGTGTTTATTGACTGATTCTAGCAGATTTTTTAAAGGTGAGGAAGGGGTAGCAGGAATTTGTCGTTGATGTTGTTTTAACATTGGCCACTAATAATAAGACTGTATACCCATTCTCTTTGCTACCTTAGGTAAAGAGATCACCTTTTACAAATGAAATGGTAAGGGTTCCACATGCAGCTGTTAGAACTGTAAGTTACAGAAGATGCTCCTCAGTCAACTACATTACTTGACCAAATACAGAGAATAAGTTAAGCTTTGTGTGCACTTGATTTAGATTTAAGCCAGACATTCTTTCTGTTAAAGGCAGCTTCCTTCTCAGGGTTAATTCTAGGTCACTACCCTTCCCTATACTTAAGTCTCTTGGCCACAAGCCTGTGCTTCATACTCTATATGCAGTCTTTTTTTTTCTTAATTTTTTTAAATGTTAATTTATTTTTGAGACAGAGAGAGACAGAGCATGAATGGGGGAGGGGCAGAGAGAGAGGGAGACACAGAATCCGAAGCAGCCTCCAATTCCGAGCTGTCAGCAAAGAGCCCAATGCAGGGCTCGAACTCATGGACTGTGAGATCATGACCTGAGCCGAAGTCCGAAGTTCAACCGACTGAGCCACCCAGGCGCCCCTACAGTCTTAACCTAAATAGCAATGATATTAACTATAAATACAAGGTAAGTTTAAAATGTATTCTGTTTTGAATAAAGTATAAAATACTAAATGTAACCTCCATACCTCTCCATTTTCCTTCTGTAATTTTGATTTTATGGATAAGCAACAGTTAATGTCATTTGTCTTCCTTAATTCTGAAAGAAAGTTATAAAACATCATTTATAAAACATCACTTTAGTTTTCAGCAGGCTATTTATCAAATATTTATAAGTTTCAGTATAAAAACACACCTCCGGTGATTCTCTCTTTGCCAAAAGATTAAGGAATGTTTTATAATTATATTATGTTAGGAAGTTACATGATATATAAGCTATTCTGATTTTTTCATTGCCCATCAAAATACGGTCAAACCAAAGTGCCACTACACAGACCCCTTCAGCTCTCATTTATGTATTTCGTGGGATCTACATTGCCTTAAGTAAGCTTTTTAAATATTCATTTTGTCTACCAGTGTCATTATGCATGGAATATTTTCATAAGAGCGAATATCAACACAATGCATTTAAACAGGGCTTTTTTAAAGTAGTGTAAATTTATGTGTTTAAAAAACTGTTGAAAAACAAACTAATGCAAGTTAGACAGAAAATTTGTATGGGACACCAGATTTATAGATGCTAAAGATAAATATCTGTTACATGGGCTAAAAGAACAAAAATAAATAAATAAAGCTACCTATAGCCAAGAAAACATTAATCTAGAGTTTAAAAAAACAGTATATTCCTATTACCTGTTGCTATCCGGTGGAAAATTATTGGAATTGGCTCCGTAGTAACTAATACGTCTTCATCATTTTCTGAACTTGACACATACGTATTATCTGCAAAGAAATATGGACAATTACAGGCATGGTAACCAAAAAAAATACACCCTTTATTAAAAAAAGTTAAATTATATCCACATCGCTTCCATCACTCAGGAAGCACATACTACTGCTCCGGTTAATCTCAGACAAAATTAAGTATACGTGATTTATCACAAATTTACGTGTGATTTAATTTTAAATGGCGTCTTCAAAGACACTTGTGTCTCCTAGAGAAATACAGACTGCGGATAGAGACTGTTCCCCAAACAGGAAGCAGATACTGGGAGAAAGCTAAAACAAGAACATTTGGTGCAATAAAAAAATTCAATATCAAGTCATTAAAAAAACTGAACCAAAGCCTTGGTTGAAAATCATACCTCCATATTACTCTAATGTATATTTTTAAATGATATTAAGTCTCACAATTCTTCTTCTTCCATAAATTAATTCCATTAAATAATACTAAGCAAGTTGAATGCACAGAAAATATTAAATTATTCCACAGCTTTTTTATTATTTGTTTTCTCCAGAAAAAAATATTTTAATAAATTTAGGATTTTTCCCTAAAAATACAGTTCTTTGTGTATATAATATAACACACAGCCATTTATTCTACTTTGTTCATTGACAATTACTGCGCATCTGTGAGACCGCTGTTGGTTACCAAACGCTTCACCAATTCATTAATTATGGTCCTATAATACTCTCATTGACACGGTATAAAATATAAAAAGTGTAAAATATTCCCAACAAATAATAGAAACCTGTTATCAATTTCTGCAAAAGGAAATGAGCATTCTGACAACTGACTGAGTACACGATAAAAGATCTTGAGCCAAGTTTTCATAATATTGTGTCAGTACAGTGAGAACACGATCTTTAACTGATAGATATCAAAGTCACTACTTTATTTGCAAAGAAACATCTGCACTGTGTTTAGACCTTGAGTGCAGTGAGTCGAGAGTGATATGTGTTCACAGCATAGTCTCAAAGACTCTCAATAGACATAAGGCTTTACTAATAATTCTGGAAGGTGAGAGGAGAGGAATGTGGATTAGATTTGAAACAAAACAGGTTTGCCTCATTACTTTGTTTTAATTACAAATTTTGCCTTGTTTCACTTTCAAGTAGCATTGAGGAGGGTGTGAGATTTTTGTGTTTATCAAGTGGGACCACAGATTAACAAACAGGTTTAATATAAATTTGTTTTAATTACTGTTTCATCACATTGGTTGAGACTTTGACCGTTTATCTGGAGTCTCTTCTGTCAATAACCTCATACTCTGAGGTGAAGAGTAAACCCCTCTATTAAAGCCAGTATTTCAATTTCTTAAACCCTCATTCAGAGGGTTACTGATCCAAAGTTATTTGCTACTGAATCAACTCCATTAGTTTTTCCCTGTAGATAATGTATTCCTTGAAGCAAACTTATGGAGAAAAGGAGTATTAAAAACAAAAGTGAGCATTAAAGCAAAAAAGTAATAGCTAACCACCACCTAGAAGGGGAGATCCCCAAAAATCCACAAAGTGCACACAGTATCATGCAGTATCTCAGTGTCATGGACGGGAGCATTTTACTAAATCTTTAAGAGGAAAGTAAATTAGGGCATTCTGTTTATGAAAACAAGGAAGTGAATAACTCAATTTAATGGATCCAATGGCTTAGGTGGTGTTGACACTACAAGGCAGTCAGCTTTGATTCAAGAGAATGTAATTTGAATTGAACGAATGAACACACGTTGCATAATGCTTTAAGACAGGATTATGCAGTCAAACACATCATTTTCTAAGAGATTTTTTTTTTTTTTTTTTACCAGTTTGTATCTTGATTAGTGTTTAGGCATTTGAACACTTTCAATTTCTGTTTCTGGCTAAATTTACCCAAGCCAAAATGTTTTCAGGTTTCATGCCAATATCTATTAAATCATCATTACAACATCACAGGCCCGATCAAAGAGATATATATACCCGAGTGAAAAACAGGAATGTAGGACAGTAGACAAAGCAAATAAAATCTAGACCCAACTACCAACTAGCTATCGATCCCTTTTAACTAACCCATGGTTGCTTTAGTTCTAAAGTGAAGGTCTGCAGATGCTCTTTGAGGATCGTCCCAGCTGTATGAATGAATTCTGTTTTCTCTTTTCGTTGTTCTTTAAATAATCATTTCTAAACCTTCCTCAAACTATTTTGACATCTGTAATAATAAAATCATCTTTGTTTAGACATGAGAAAGTAGGACATAAAAAGGATAAGGAATGCATTTAAGGTAACAGAATGAGTCAGTGACTGAATAGAATGTTTTCAAACTCAAATTCCTTCTCTGGAATTCTCCCACTTGACTCCAGAGGTGCCAATTCCCATCCCCCCCCCCCCCGAAAATTCTGAGGACAGCTAGGTTCCTTAACGTGTAAGTTTTGTAGGGACCTATAGATTGTTATTAAAGGCTGTTAACAATGTGACTATTTTCTCTTCCCTGCCCTACCAGACTATGCAAGCCATTACTGGGACTTCCATGGACGACTGGGGCAAGATGGGTAGAGAGCTATGAGAAAGCATCTGTGAAACTATTGTTTCCATTCTATTTCAAAGGCAACATAATTTAAGCCAAGTCATTCCATTATTCATTACTATGTACCTTCAGAAAAATAATACAATTATAATAATAATTATATTGGCTTTGTAATAGAATCTGGATATCTCCCCTGAGTGTTATATTATATAATATTTATACACTTCATATCAACCTTCAAACCAATCAACTATTATCCCTATTTTAAAGATGGGGAAGCCAAAGCTAAGAGAAATCAAACAATTTGCCCAAATTATTTAAGTAATTAAGGGGCGGCTGGGTGGCACAGTCAGTTGAGTGTCCAACTTGGGCTCAGGTCTTGATCTCGTGGTTCATGAGTTCGAGCCCCATATCGGCTCTCTGCTGTCATGCAGAGCCCCCACTTCAGGTCCTGTCTCCCTCTCTCTGTCTCTCCCCTGCTTTCTTGTTCTCTCTCTCTGTCTCTCAAAAATAAATAAACAAAAAAAATTACACATGGCAAATAAGTGGTAAAACTGTCTGAATTCAAACATCAGTTCTTTGCTATGCTTTTTTTAATATTAAAAAGCTGTCACTCAACAATCGCAATATCTTGTAAAACATAAAAAAGGGATGAGAAAATTCACACCCACCAGTAGGTGAGCCTCCTAATTAAAGGTGGGAACTGATGAGAAAAAATTCTGCTGTTCTGTTCCAGTGGAGCCAATTATCTGTGACTTGTAATATATTTGCCTCCAAAAAGCAAAAATCTGTCTACAGTATAAATTCCATAAGGAAGCACAAGTAAACCAGAAGGTTGCTCTATTTCTTCGCCGCATTTAAAAAAGCCCACATATCATTTAACATTGCATTTATGAACATGTTAAAGTATACTTAATGCTCAATAAAGATCTTCTTTGTTCAAACAAAACAAAACTATGACATGAATTTCAATAGGTGGCACAGGTTACTTAATACATTAAAATTATGAAGTGATAAATCTGTTCCTAAGGAAATAAACAAAGTGCCATAATCCTGAATCTGGAGGATTATGCTCATATATTTCCACAGGGCAAAGCAAATTCCAAATTTTCAAAGCTAGATGATGAGCTAATCATTCAACCATATAATCCAGAGAAAGTAGGGAGGGAAAAGACTGAGGAACATTAGCAGAAGGAACTAATGAAGTACTACCAAGATTACTGATAGTAATTACTATCAAGACTTAGAAATTTTCAAAAACAACATAAAAAGCTATCTGTTTGAGTTGATTTTTACAATAAGTAAACTCTGGGGGAGAAAAACCAAAAGGAGAAAAAGACAAGAACAAATGTAAAACAATAGGTACGAGACAGGAGAAATAACCACAAAGAGGCAGATTTTCAGATGTACAGGCCGAATACGATAAAAAACTTTTTGCTACAGAAGTTGGGACATTTCACCAACACAGTGAGCTTTCATGTTTAAAAGTGACTAAGAAACAGAAAAACAAAACAGACAATAATCACGGCAGAAAAATAACAACTGCCCCAGAACCATCCCTGAAGAGATGCCAGGCTCTGAGAGATTTGCTGGCATGTTCTAGCAAATGCCAAAGAATAGCTGCATTTCTTCAGCAATGCCAACTCTTTAACAGCAAAATATATGGCAAGATGCATACGGTTCTTATGGATCAACATTAAGATGCCTGCTAAACAACCTTGTTGTTCAAAGGAGAAAGCATACGTGATACCTCAATAGATGTTAAGCAAGAATTTGATCAAGACTTACAACTCATTCTTAAAAAAAAAAAAAAAAAAAAAAAAAGACTTGGTAAAAGGAGAAAACTAGTTTTCTGAAAGTAGATGGAAACACGCTCACTAATTTTGGAAAAGAAGGACAAAGCTGCCAACTTTCACAATCATCATTAAAAATTATTCTGGAAGTTCTAGCAGTGTAATGGCAGAAAAGACACAAGGATGAATACCGGGAAGGGAGAGCAAACGTAATTTGTATGCAATATTAGCTACCTGAGAAATCAAGTGTATTAACTGAACTTTTAATACAAATAAATGTAGATTAAAATTTAATAAAATGGGTAAAATATTGTCATAGTAACACTTTGAATTTTTTTTTAATGTAGTAATACGAAGAACACTCCATAAAAATAATTCCCACTGTTTCTTTC
This sequence comes from Prionailurus viverrinus, assembly GCF_022837055.1. NCBI lineage: Eukaryota > Metazoa > Chordata > Mammalia > Carnivora > Felidae > Prionailurus > Prionailurus viverrinus. Next base: position 203,140,662 of record NC_062561.1, read on the forward strand.
ATACAAGTGACAGGAATCAGAACTAAATTACAGACTTGGTTTTACCACCAAACTGCATGTCCTTGGGAAATACTCTTTACCCTCTCTTGACACATTGCTTCAATTATAAATGGTCACGATAGCCTCTGTTCTGCTTAAACACAGACTGGAATTTAGAGTCTATTCTATTATGTGTATGAAAATACTTGGTATACGGTGTACTGGTTACATCAGCCAATTCAAAATTCTACCCCAAAATGCATTAATCTCTCTCACACCAAAACTTGTGTTTTTTACACTCCTTTTATTTTTAGAAATGAAATTATAGTGGAAATTCGCTACAGACTTTTTCCAAGAAGGGAACTTATTTTTAAAAAGCACAAATGATAACTAGTGTTTTAAGTTTCAATTTTTGTATATTGCATTTCCTAAAGGGGCTACCTCCCGCACAGAGAGGAAAAAGCCAATGATACCTCTTGGCCACAAGAGGGAGCTAAACATTTGGCTCCCTTCGTTATTACTAAGGGCATCTTCTGCCCTATTTCCTGTGCTACAGAATAATTCACTTACTGTCTTCAACGTGGCTTTGATTTGTGGCATTACCTCTATCACTCTGACTTCAAGTCCTCTCATGACTGACATCTCTAGGAGCTGCCTCAGATGAGAAGCACAATAATTATAATATTCACAACACTGGAGCTTTTATTTTCCTAACACACTTAGCAAACATTCAGTACCAAAAACATCCTATACCATAAGGGAGAGAGCTGATTACAAAATCTTCTACAAAAAAATTTTTCTTTGTAAATACTTCTTGTGTTCCTTCTTCCAATGAAATCTGTTTAGAACTCTTTTTATACTACTATTAAAAAAAAATAGGCCATCTCTTTAATAATGAATAATTCCCCTTGTAAAACTGTACAAAAGTTTTAAAGACTAATATGCTTAACATATATGGAGATCATAGCAAAATAACTGAAACTGTAGTTTATGACTTACAAAATTATTTTTAAATGTAACATCTTGTCTTATAAAAAGATTAAATGCATGATGCAAACAACCACAAAAAATACTAGCATGAATGGTAAAGAAATAAGTTTTACATCTTCATACTATCTTATGAACTAACCATTTTTAAAAGTACTCAAAGTATGTATCATCAAAATTGCCTATAGCAATCTAGTCATTTTACACAGAAAAATATGATCCAAATCATGCAGAGTATGTGAATAAAATGGCTAGATTTGAATAAGAATTGGAATTAGGTTTCTAATTTATGACACCGACAGATCACAACAGTTAGTTTGGTGACCACCTGATTTTATTAAGTCAGAATGCTGGAGTAAAACATATATGAAATACAGGCAGTTAAAATTTGCTATTCTTTGGGGCGCCTGGGTGGCTCAGTCGGTTGAGTGACTGACTTCGGCTCAGGTCATGATCTCACGGTTTATGAGTTCGAGCCCCGCATCAGGCTCTGTGCCTACAGCTAGGAGCCCGGAGCCTGCTTTGGATTCTGTGTCTCCCTCTCTCTCTGCCCTTCCCCACTCATGCTCTGTCTCTCTCTGTCTCAGAAATAAATAAACATTAAAAAAAAAATTGCTGTTCTTTGCCACAAAATATGATAAACAATAGATGCTTGCATTATACTCTTTTCTCCGAGGTAAAGTAATCAGGTTGTATTTTTTTCTGCATTAAGTCTACAATACTTATGTTCTTATTCAAGATAAAATTACAGATATCACTTGTGAGGAAAATACTAAAGAGAAACATCTTGTTTACGTATCTGAAAATTGTCATGACTAAAATGTTGGCATACACAGCTTGGGCTCTGATGAGATTACATGTGTCTAGAAAACAGGACTGACCATGGCCTAGAAGAAAAACCCTTGTTTGACTGATACAAAAATGGATCTGCAGTGGTCTTACATTCTGTTTTCTAGGGAGAAGTGTTTGTGGGCGTAGTAATATATTTCAAGTAACAGACACTCAGTGAGACTACATAAACAAGATACCTAGCCTAGTCCAGTGGTACAGTCCATAGACTCTGGTCTCCTGGGTTCAAAACCCAGCTCTTCCTCTTACTAGCTGTGTCATCATTCATGAGGAAAAAAGTGATGCTATGGTAACAATGTCATAGGATCATTGTCAGAATTGTTTAATGAGACATATACTTAGAGAAATGAAGACAGGACTATTTTTTGCTATTACTATTATTTTTACCTATTATTTTAGCTGCTATCCTTACCTATTATTTTTACATTATGAGAATTCAAATGATGTTTCAAAGCCAACGACTGAACCAGTTCAGAGAATCTTCTTTTTTTATTTGCAATGAGAAAAATATATATAGGCTGAAGCCATACATGGGCTCAAGTAAACTATTTTTCATCAGGAAACTATTTTGATTCTGGACTGCATCTCAGGGTAAGACATGTATCTCACAGGCAACCAACAGAATTTTTCTGGATCTTTAAGTCTTCCCCTGCCAACGCTTCACTCCCAGATATATTTATATACATTTTCCATCTCCAAAAGAAAAAAAAAATATTCAAAGAAACCACGACACAAGTATTTGTAATAAAAACAGAAAGAAAAAAAAAGCATACCTGGGTAATCTTCAGATACATGTACTGAATAGGATACACTGTTAAAACAGGAAAAAAGAGAAAAGAAAGGCTCAAGTTACTGCTAAGGAATATATGTTTTTACAAAATAAAAACCGTCATATTACCCATTCATTTTTATAGATGAACAACTAACATCCAAAACAGATTAGAAAGAATATTTTGATTTTTGACATCGGAAACTTACAGAGTTTTAAGATATATTTTCTGTGAGTGTAAATGATTTTTGAAGTATCGTTCTTCCCACAGTGGTACTTTGAGTACAGACAGGTCCTTTTAATCTCAGCAATATCTAATATTCCCTAATCTATGATCACTTGTGTCATCTGCTCAGATTTTATCAAATCACCTTCTTTTAACCCAAAATAAAGTATTCTTTCTGTTTGGTACGGCAGTCCAGAATTTAAACATTTGTTTTTGATATTGCTTCTCCACAATCTGCTGTGATTCTGAAACACGTCCTTTCTTCAAAGACTTAACAAAATGATGACAGCGTAACTCATAGTTGTTCATCAGCCAATCTCTCATCGTCACGACATAGAATAACCGAACTATCTCCAGACCTCAGGAGGACTGGGTTGCCTTAAAAACAATTTTTAAATTGCATTTTAACAATTTCACAACTCCTTCCCCAGTAACCCTACTGCCTTCAGGTATTACCTCAATGACACATGGGAAGCTATCACGATTACTTCTCCACTTTCCTCTCTCTATCAGCTAGACTGTGAGTCTCTTGAGGTTAGGGTCCGTGTCTATTTTATTTTTAGCACAGTCCTCTATTTTACTGCATGACACACAGAACATATTCAATATTAGCTTTCTGAAGATTGGTGGAACTGCCACCTGCCAGAGAAAAGTCAAAATTTAGTTTAAGTTCAGCCAAATTAACTGCCTGTTAACACAAATCAATTCTCTTTGAAGGAACAAAAAAAATAGAATCTCTGCAAAGTATCATTTACAAAGTGAATCCTGTAAGATTCAAATTACTTGACATATGAACAAACAGGAAAATCTAACCTATATTCAAGGGAAAGTTTGACCCAAGTGCTGGAATCAGCCCACAATGATGTTAAAAAAGTTATAAGTATGTTTACGGAGGTAAAAACGAAAAATCCAATCCGAAGAAGAAAAAACAGATCATCAGGGTCTTTTGGACACTAGTAAAAGAGCAAACATTTTGTATAACTAAAGTTTCAGGAGGTAAAGAGAGAGAAAATACTGCAGGAAAAAAAAAAAGGGGCTGGCAATTTCCCAGTTTGAGTCAAAGACTGTTGTACAGACTAAAGAAGCCCAGAAAACCCCAAACAGGTTACACGCAGAGAAAGCTACATCCAGGTGCACGTGGGCAAACTGCTGAAAACCAAATATAAGGAAACATTTTTAAAAGAGAAAAAACTGACACTATACACATAGGAAAACAATAAGAATCAATGTTTCATAAGAAACTGTAGAGGACAGAGGACAATAGAATCATGAAAAGCTGGGGGAGAACTATGAACCCCGAATTCTACATCCAGGCCACGGATCTTTAAAAATGAAGATAAATTTAAAAACTTACAGATGAAAGAAAATTGTGGACGTCTGTGCCAGCAAACCTAAGGCAGAAAAAATCCCAAAGTTCTCCAGGTGAATGATATCAGAAAATCAAATATCCAGAGAGAATGAAGAGTACCAGAAATTGTAAATATAAAAGACTATTTTTCTCTTACTGTTTTAAAAATACATGACTTGTTTAAAGTAAAAATTCTAACACTTCACTGTGGGATTTATGACATATGTAAATGTAATACACATGACAATTATAGCATAATGTCTGGGAGGGGTTAAATGCTCTTATGTAGTTTCAAGGTTCTTCTATCTTATTCAAAATGGGATAATACTAACCCTAAACAATAACTTCTAAGAAAAGTTAAGGATATACACTGTAATCTCTAGAACAACCACAAAACAAAGAAACAAACAAGCAAACAAACAAACAAGCAAACCTTAAAAAACAATAGCAAGGATTGCATTAAATGTGAATGGACTAAAAGGCAAAGCCAGCCAGAATGGATTTAAAAAAACAAGATCCAATTCTATGCTGTCTTTAAGAGATCCACATTAAATATAAAGGCACAGATTCAAAGTAAAGGAGGGAAAAGTTATACCAATGCAAATGGTAAGCGTAAGACTCACATGTTTAAATCAATAATGAAGACTTCAAGACAAAGATACAAAGAGATCATCATAATGATAAAAGGGTCAATTCATCAGGATGAAGGCACAACAATCATAAATGTGTATGCACCTAATAACAGAACTTCAAAATACATGAGGCAAAACTTGACAGAATTAAAAGGAGAAAAGCACAACTCCACAATCACAATTTGAGTAATTGATAGAACTAGACACCCCCCACCCAAATCACTGAAGACCGAAGATCCAAAATACATTTTAATTACTGTAGAATATCCTTTTCCTTTCAGATACACATGGATGGAACGTTCACCAGAAAAGATCATTCACTGTGCTATAAAACTAGTCTTAGTAAATCTGAATGAATGGATGGTTGTGGTTCACCATAGTCCATATCCTGGGTTTCCTGACTCATCTAGCTCTTATAACTGACTAAGTCATAAGCCCTCAAAGAGCCACTGCCTTTTAGAATTTGTGACTGGACTTTGGGCAATGTGACTATGGCCACAGGCAATGCAACCCCTCCAGGCAAGCCCAAGTCTCCACCAATCAAATCCCTGGCCTGCTGCTTAGTCCCTGTAAAGAGATTAGGCAGAGACAAAAATGAATAAGGAAGTGAGAAGGAAAACAAGATGGTTTGTAATGAGACCAAATACTGATACACGGCTCTTTCATAAAGCATATTTAATTGATCAATGAATTCAAAAAGCATTTCTTGGTAACCTGATAAAAGACAAACACTATGTTAACGTCAACTACGATTTAGGTAGAAAAATCAGGAGATGATTTTGAATGATTAATTCAGGAGGAAACAAAGAATATAAAACAAGGAATATGATAGACATGGGAACTTAAACATTTTAAAGCACAACAGTATTTTTTTCTTCTCATTTTTATATAATTATAGGTTCATATGAAGTTGCACAGATAGTTGAGAGAACTCCTGTAGCCTTCATCCAGGTTACCACATTAATGACATGTTATATACATACAGTACAATATCAAAAGCAGGATATCAACATTAGGTAAGGGGAGTATAGCTCTATGTTATTTTATCACATTTGCATCATGTACCACCACACATCAAGCTACGGAACTATTCGATCATTCAAGGATTTGCCTCGTGCTACCCTCATTAGAGTCAAATCCATCTCCCTTCACCTCAACATCCTTAACCCCAGGCAGCCACTAATCAATTCTCCATCTCTATAATTTTGTCATTTCAAGAACATTATATAAATGGAATCACAGAGTGTGCCATGAAGCACAATAGTATTTTGAGGCCAAATGAGTATTGTGAAAAAAACTGCTATGATTGGCAATATGTAGGATAGACTGAAGAAGAGGGAGACTGGATTCAAAAGCTACCGTAGTGGCAAAATATGAGCAACGATCAGTGGGGAGGTATGTAACGGGGAGGAGAAAACGCAGGAACAAATGGCAGATGTTGGAGCCCAGCCAAGAGACCAGCTTTGGAAATCATGGCCCTGAATCAAATGCCAAGAATTAAAAGATAAAATAACCATGCCAGTGATGCCTCAAACAAGCTGGGGGAAATATACACTATGACCTCAATGAATTTATTTGCCCCACAATTCATCTCCTTAGATAATGAAACTATACTGTGTAGAAATGAAATTATTGACGATCAAGGTAACCCTTCATCTGGCAGTACTATGTGACAGAAGACTGGGATCTTGCCAGAGATTATACTCAGTACTAAACTGAATTAATTCCCAACAGCCTACCATCTCAACCAACAACAGTTGGCTCCATTTCTAATCCAAATGAATGTATAAATCCAAAATGAAACCTTAATACGTTCCCATGTCTATCTCCAATCAGGAAGCCTGTTGCAGTCATAGCCACAGAGATCCTGGATACCAGCCTTACTAGCTGAGTGGCATAAGAAAAGTTATTTCAACACGCTCAGATTCAACCTCTTTTCAGTAAAATGGGAGAATCCAGAACTACCATATAAACCTGCTGTGATGATTTAATGGCTTAACAGGTGTGAGGCCCCCAGGACAACGCCAGACACATAGCAGCAGGTGCCGAGTAATTCTAGTCAGCTTCCAGTACAAGCAATGAAAATTTAGAGAAACGAAATTTTACATGAATGAATGTTTTATGGGGGAACTCAATTTACTTGAAATCACAATGTGTTCCATTTATCGGAGACCAAAACTAACACTGACGCTTTTACTTTATGGTAGCGTTACCCTCATGATGTTAGGAGACATTTCCATGTTCTTGATCATACCTGATTTTTCAAAGACAAAATAGAAAGCAAAAGCCCAGCAAAATGACTCATCAGCTCCTGTGCTATAGCACTTTCTTGGTAGCACACCAGAAGGAAAATCACCAGGGCTGTAAAATCCAAATCAGTTTCACTCTGTGGCTTACAGAGTTCTTAGGGAAACAATCTAGTACAAGCAGACACGGATGATTAAACTAAAGGACCTAATACACAGGGCCAGAAAAAGAGAAAAAAGGCAAAGAACCAAGCTTAAATAGATATAGGAGTAAGGGTATAATAGTATATGTATAGGCTTACATAGCATGTGCTGCACATGCTAAATACTAAAGCAGCCAAAATTATCATGAGGAAACGAAAGGGGAAGGCGAACAGGAGAAGGAAGAAAACCGTGGAGCAAGCTCTGAATTCTGATTCAGGAAAAAATGGCTTCAAAATTTTAGAATATGTTGAATTACAATTACACCGAGGTGCTTTGCCAGAGAAATTTAAGGTGGTCGTTATGCGGTCAATACTACATGCAACATAAATAAAATGGCGGCTTCCATCCCTTATTCCTCTGAAAGCAACTGTCCCAACTAAAGACCTCTCTCTATTGCCACAAGCCTGTAAGGGAGCTCCTGGGGGAGCCCTCAGATGTGTGTTCACTATCTACCTAATCCTGTATTTTGTTTCTCTATTTGTTTACTCCTGTAATTACAAGCATTCGTAAGGTCATTCTTCTATCTAAACTCACCACTCACTCCATTATCATCCTATTTCTCCTGAAATGCCTGCAAAGAACTAAGAATAGGAGTTTATATCTAGTCCCCAAGTTCACAGATATAAGGAAATTCTTTAAGAACAGTAGGGAGATGATGAAAAGGGCAGTTTTATCATAACAGGGAAGGGAACTCGGGTGTGAAGACAAAATGACTTTAGATTCCGAAGACCTCTCAGAGGTACTGGATTCAGTGGCTGTATTTTAATTGTTGGCCCCATAACATTTCTGATACCTCAAACTCAAGAATCTTGCATCCCGAGCTCATACTTTCTCAACTACACCCGGGGGTTTTGACAGAGCAAGCAAAACCCAGAATCTCACCAGGTCTTTTACCTTACTCTCTAAAACAGTTTCTCTGGGAAGCCAGTCCTTACAGCTCCTTTTCCTCCCAGTTAGATCACTTTTAAAATTTACGTGGAAAAAAGAAAAAAGCAAAATCAGAAACTCACAAAAAACTGCAGCTACTGGCAAGCAACCCTCCATCCTGGCTACAATGCTTACGAATACAGGCCTCAACTCTGTATGTTCACTTGCAAGACAACAGCTTAGACCTGAGGGTGTATGTTCCCTACCCCACTCACAGACCCACTGCGACCTCACCAGAAGAAAATTAACTCCAGCACCTGTCTTCCCCAATGTCCCAGTGTTACAGGGTGAAAAAGACACCGTCCAGCTATCCATCTCCTCAACCAACTCCTGCATCTCAAGCCAGACGGTGACTTTTGGCATGCTAGAAGCTCATTTTGCTCCTTGGATGCCATTTGCTTCCCAAAAGATTCATTATCGCATTTATTATCAGTTTTACCTTCCATAAATATTTTCTAAATATCCAGGCCAACCAGCTATAGCACCTTCGTTATTTACCATTATTCGCTACCAATTGTTTTGTCATTTATCCAGGATTAGGAATTTCTAGGGCACTCTTTCCTCTTTACTTAAAAATCCTCACATCACCCACATCCATATGGACAACGTTGAGCTGCATATGGTTCCATGACCTCATCTTCCCTTAATTTTAGCTCACCAGATCCATGGCTATCCCTTGGACCTTGACTTGGAGTGTAACTGCTCTCCTTCTAAAATCTCAACTCGGTGTCCCACTTTTTGGCCACAATTTTATAACTTTTCAGGCCTCAGTCCTTTATTCCTGCTCACTGAAACCCGCCAATCCCCATGCTTTCTTTCACTCTTTGTGCTCTTTATGGTCCCTTCAAGCTTCTTCTTCTTCTTCATGTGACTGTAGAGACCCAACTGCTCTCTCCACACCATCTTCAACTCCTTCATGGTGTACCCCTATTTTGCCCATGCCGACCACCTACCAGACCTGTAACCACCAAACCATAGATAAGTCATATCTGGCCTTCTCAACTCCCTAGACCTGGGCTCTGAATGCCCCTGGAGAGGACAGTGGGACCAAGCCCTCTGGAACCCCTGCAGATATGGAGTGCTCAATGCCAGTTCTGCACAACTTTGCCCAGTAACCCTTCATATACTCTTGTGTTTTTTCTTTTTGGTAGTTTTTTTTCAAACCTTCACAACTTTCCAACGTCCTGTAACAACGTGCCCTTTCAACTATCCGCATGAAGATAAAACAGAGCATCATATGGCTACTCCCGCAGGGCATTTTCATCCTTTCTCCTACTAACCACCTATAAGTTAATACTTTTCTCCTCCCACCCAGGAAGATGGAAATGTCTGTGTTTTTATCTAAGACTGGTCCATCTACTTGATTTATAGATCCCGTAAATGAAGGCTCCATCTGGGACCTTGTTCCACAATTTGAAATTAATAAAAAATCTATAATTATGAAAGTGTTAACAATTTACCCACAAAGATATTAATGGTAGCACTGTTAAAATGAAGAAGTACCCAGAGAAGCAAAAATGTCAAAAATTGGATTATGTAAACTATTCTGTACATACAATGCAACACCAGGCAACTCTGAAAAGGTAATGGTGTAAAATAACATGTAATGAAAGAGACATGTGTTTCCAGTACATTAAGGTACATATGAAAATTTAGACAGCTACAACATATTTTTGTTAAAAACACATAGATACATATTTACTACAAATACATATTCATAGAAGCATGGCTTGAAAAATAATGACAAATTTCAACATTTCTTATCTCTTGGTGTTTGGATGAAAGGGAGCTTTATCTTTTGTATCTGTATTGTTTCAATCTTATAAAAAGTATTAAATAAAAAGAGGGAAAAGCTAGTAATTTTTACCTTGTAGCCTTTTCTTATTATCACTCTACTTTCCTTCTTAAAATCAAGTTTTTGCAAAGAGTCATCTAAGCCCTTTTTACTACCTACCTACTGGCAAATGTACATTCCAATCTGGCTTCCACCCCACCAAAATTCTGCTTCTTCACAACATCCCTGGTCTTTTTTTTCCCCGCTAGTCCTTTTCTTACGCAAATTCTCTGATGCATTTAATAAAAATAAAGATATCGTGAAACCCTCCTTCCTTAGCTCCCAAACTCCATCTCTCCCTGGGGTCCCTCTGGTATTTGAAGATGCTCTTCTTAATTTCTTCACTTACAATATTTCAAATTTCATGCTGCTTTCATATTTCAATGCTTTCTATCCATGCTGACTGCTCTATTTTCTCACATGAGTAATCTCAACTATATCCATGAGTATCTCCTACCAGCCATACATGAGACTAAAAAATTCCCTATCTCCAAATCAGGCAGGCAAGGCAGCTTTTTATTTTTCACATTTTTAATAGGATATTCTGCAAGCAAATTAAACCCAAGTCATACAAAATAGGATTTATTGCATTCTCTACCTTACTTTTCAACCCAACAAACGAAACACCAAGAAACCTGGGGCAAATAATAGCGGCACTTGCTGTTAGAAACTATAGATCTACTCACTATTTGACATTATCAGGGCACAAAAGCCTTGGATACTTTCTGGAGCAGGGAAATTCTGATTCAGTAGATGTGAAGTAGGACCTGGTATGTGCATTTCTAATTTACTTCTAAATTTTAATTCTTTAGCATGTCTTCCAAGGCTGTTCACAATGTAACCCATAACAATCTGACCAGCCAAAACCCTGTCAAATACCCAGCGACCTGAACTTCTAACCATTTCAAGTTCTACCGTTACCAAACAGGTCATTTTATTCACACAAAGCAAAGTTGTCCTAGACTCTGGATGTGAAATCTGGTTCCATCATTATTAACTGTGTGACTGCGTGCTAGACTGACAGTGAGCTAGAGAATTACTTCTTTTTGACTCAGTTTCCTATCTATAGTCTACTATCTCTTAGGGTTGCTATGAAGAGTAAACAGGTTAATACACGTGAAACGCTTTGAAGAAAGGAAAAGAAAAGAAACAATCACAAAATTTTCAATAAACCTTAGCTGTTTCATTAATAATATCCTTTTTTAATTTTTTTTTAATTCAAAAAAAAAGGTTAGTTATTTATTTTTGAGAGGGGAGAGGGGGAGGGAAGGAGAGGGAGAGAGAACAAGCAGGGGAGGGGCAGAGAGAGAGACAGACAGACAGAATCTGAAGCAGGCTCCAGGCTCTGAGCTGTGAGCACAGAGTCCAATGCTGGGCTTGAACCCACAAACTGTGAGATCATGACCTGAGCCGAAGTGGATGCTCAACCGACTGAGCCACCCAGGTGGCCCTCTTCTAATAATATTATCATTATTATTACTCCCACACATAGGCTTAATTTCTGGAACACATTCCCCTCTCTCCTCAAGGCTCAATCTCAGGGACTACTTCCTATGAAACTTCTCCAAGAATCCAGGAAAATTGGGCATTTCTTCCCCTATGTCCCACTTCATCGTGGCATTAACTATCCAATAGACTGAAGGTATGGACCAAGCATTTTCATCCTCAAATTCCTAGAGCTTTGACACAGTCTTACCACTCAATAAATAATTTATGAATAAATGAACAAATCATATATTTTTCCAAAAGTACTAGATATTCCATGACACTCCTTGGTAGAAAACATATCGCTTCAGCAAGTGTTGAAATATTTGATGAAAATCAACAAATGCTGGTACCCAACAGTTCACCCTGGGGGTCCACACCACCATGCATGTGAATGTCCGGCTCTTCCTCACATTCTCCTCACAGGCTTTTCGTGATGCACAGAATAGAGTGGGTTCTGAATGCCCGGGTCATATGTGTTCTCCGTATTTGCCATTTTCAAATCTACATACTAAAGGTGATACTTGCATTATTATCAGTCCTGATAGCATGAGTTGAAATTCAATGGCCCAGAATAAGGGAAGATCTCTCAGATGCCCCCCCCCCCCACGAAAAAGGAAGTACCTACTTTCAATACAAACAAGTAGAAATGTTAGTATTTCAAACTGATCAGTAGTTTACTAGTTTTTTACTTGTCAGGAAAGAACTACACGGGAAAGTTAAGTATAGACAGTTCTAGACAGAAGAGGAAAATGTTTGAGCAGGAATTTGTTGCAACATCATATATTCCATGCCAGGAGCAAGCGCGCTTTAGTCAAGGACTTTAACAACAACCACGCACATATCTCTGCCCTGCCCTTCTTCTAGAGCTTTCAACACGGAGACAAGAGAACTAAGCTCACCTTCCAGAAGAGAAGACACATCTTTCCCAACAATGAAATAAACTGTTGGTATAACACAATTTACATTATCCTTTACAAAGATAAAAGGATGATGATGTTTGCCCACTAAACATTCAGTTAGTTTCTCAATAATACATATGTTCCTACTCTCAAGTCTTATTTTGATAATTTTTAAAGCTTTACTTTCAGCAAGTGATGTAAGAAGATTAAAGTAATGGCGTTCGTTTGTGTGACATTTAGGGAACTGGTTGAGTCAGCAGCTTCAGGCTTAAATATTATACTATAGGTCAAGTGCTCAGAATTCTAAGTAAACCATCTTGTCAACAGACATGAACTTGAAGGACCTAAGTCCAACTTTGATTATAACCCAGATGCATGCTTTATTTATGATATTAATACACCATATGGTATGAGCAAAATTTTTCTTTTATACTGCCTTAGTCTAATGAAAAGAGCCAACTGCATATTTAAATAAAGTCTTGTTTCTCTCTTATTCTTTAATTGTAACCAAAAATAAAAGGGAGGTCACAAGTGCAATTCCAACAAGACCTTAACAGTGAACAGAGAACACCAAGTCACCAACATTAAATCAGTTATATATATTATTTCTATATTTCCTCCCCAAAGTTTAATGTCTAGACTTTTGTTCTCTAAGCAGTTTACAACTAATTCAATACTATTTGATAAACATTCATTCGATAAATGTAGATACCTTTACCTTCACTGTTTTTTTTAAGCAAGCTGCACACCCAGCACGGAGGCTTCACCCACTGAGCCACCCAGGCACCCCCACCTTCACTGTTTTCTATCTAGGTTCAAGTTATAAACAGTTACAAAAAGTTTAAAGTGGTTACAAATGATTTACACAACATGCCAGGACTGGAAAGCTGAATACGACAGAAGAATTCTAAAAATGAAGTATGGCTTTGTTGAGGCAAGAAAACATGTTTTAAGAAAACACTATAAATTATTCAGAGAGATAACGACAATAAATACTAAAATACCACCTCACCAACTTTCTCAAAGACTTAAGATCTCCAAGATCGGTTCTTTCCAAGATAATTTCTTGTGGAATATCCAGCACAATTCTTAATACCACCTGAAGACCCTTGCAAGATCCGGTCTATCTACTTGCCTCATCCTAGCCTTGCCCTGTGTTCTCTCTGTGCTCAAACAAAAAGGACTCGCTTTACTTTCTACTCATGCATCAGACACGAACACCACCCAACCGAGGTGAGATGTGCCTGACACTCCTCACACACTCCTGGTTGCTCAAGAACAAAGGAAAGCACAGAAAACAAATGGTTACATTGATAGAACCTCCATCAGTTTACAAATATCTTAGTAATATCACAAGAAAAAGGCAATCTTATCAACAGCCTAATCTCCAGAACTCCCTACTATCTTAAGGATAATGCTTTGCGAAAGGGAAAAACCACCTTAGCTTAACAATAGCTAGGCCTCCAACAATCTGTAAATCCTCTTTAGCATAGGGAAAGCCCTTTAAGAAACTTCCTCTTGACTTTACCTCCCCCAACTCCACAGTATTTAAGCAGTCACTCTGCACATCCCCGTGTAGCTCTTCTGCCCATGGGTCCTGTTCCCAAGCTTTAATAAAATCACCTTTTTGCACCAAAGACGTCTTCAAGAATTCTATCTTGGCTGTCGGCTCTGAACCCCACCATCACTCCAAAAACCCATTACTCCCACTCCTCTTTTGTCTTGTTAATTCATTCTCATCCTTCAGATCTCAACTGAAATGTCACCTCCTAGAAAGAAACATTGTGATCACCTCTCCCAGACTCAGATCTTACTATAGAGCAGTTACAGAGTTTGTAATTATATACTTATTTGCATGACATTAACATCTGTTTCTCCTACTAAATCTGTACGGTTCGAAGGCACTTCTAACCATAATATCCCAGCAACTACATACACCTAGTACACAGTAGGAACACTGTAAATGTGGAATGAATGGATATTGATAAAAGTTTAAATCCTTTGGGATCTTCCAACTTGGAATAACATTCCTCACAAAATTACTTAGCAAATGTGATTTAGTTTACAATCTGAAGAGCACAGAAGAACATGGACTTTAGAATATACCTTCACAAGCCATGTGAGCCTGAGAAAAAGAATTGGCTAACCTTCTGCTTATTTGTGAAGTGAGATAACATCTACTTCCTAGTATTGTCAAGAGGATTACATGGAAGATGATAAGTGTAAGAAAGCAGCTTGTGTAATAAGAGGAGACAATCAATGAAAATATTTCTCAACTTCCTCTCCTTTCCCAAAACTCAAGCATGAGAATATACAAAATAATTCTGTAGTAGAGCTCTTCACTATCCATTCTACCCCTTCCCCTCCCGGCTGGATAGGGAAGCCCTTGGGTTTGCAAGAGGAGAATCCCTTCACCCAGGGTAGAAAAGAGCTGAGCAAATGGATAAGCCAATCAGATAAGCCTAGTTTCCCTGGTAGCCTAACACCCATGGTAAACAGAGAAAAGCAGCAGAGCTTAGGTAATTTCAGAGATAGAGGCAGAGCCCTGATCACACTAAACCTAAATTCCTTATCAATGAACTTCTCAATGAACAAATAACTTTCCTTTTGCTCTTTTAAACCAGCATAAAATATTTTTTGTTCCTTACAACCAAAATCATATTAACTGATACATAGACCTATTAGGCTTGTTGAGATGCTTTAATGTGAACATCTGCAAGCTATTTAAACTAAAAAACCACGGACATATAGGCTTAATTTAATTTTGTGATTTTTGCCTAATAGTTACAAAGTATATACTTTAGTGATTTATTTAGGATTTTAAGTAATATTCATACATTTTATAGAATTGATGACCCAAAAACAATTGTAATAAATTAGATACTATACAACAAAATTTGTGAGTGCAAAGGTCTTATTATTTTATGGTCATTTTCTTTAAGGTACAGTATTTTTTTCCCTTATGGATAAATGATTTTTTTAGTCCTTCATATGCATTTGGTTTGTTATTTTGTTTCAATATATATTCTAGAAAGTGGGATTTGAAAAGCTATAGTCCTAACCATTGTTTTTCTTGTTTGTTTCTAGACTACAGCCTTTAGGGAAGTTAGCAACTCAACAGGAGAGTGGGAATACTTGTAGACTGTAGAACAGTACTTCTAAGTTCTTGCTACAATCAATTAGCCTTTCACTCTTCATTAAGCTTTTGAAAAATGATTTGTTCTCGCAAGATTAATGTGGAAAGTATAATTATTTGGAAACAAGGGTACTGTATTTAAATCTGACATATTTTGGCCACAAAGTTAATTGATTACTAGATATTCAATTAACAAATGCAATTCATTCTTAAGCCAGTGAATATGTAACTAAAAGCCAGCCTCAAAGTAACAAATACATAACACAAAAATAGCCACGCAAATGGTTTTACCAAAGGAAAACGGCAGTTTAACAAAGTAGTTACAATAATAATACCAGTTTTGAATATATGTCTAAATTAAACACTAAATTAGTCTCTGGATTTTTCCTATGGGAGAAGACTTCATCAAGGCAGACTCCACTGACCCTAGATACAAGGAAATAAGAATTCCATAAGATTGAATTAATGGATGGGTACCATTTAATTGCAGGTATTTTTTCAGATACTGTTGTTGCTTTTAATATTCTGTCTTCTAATGATATATGAGTAAGACTTTCATCTTTTTTTTTTCCTTTTAAGCTATACCTTTCAATTTGGTGGACACTGCTGTTTCAAATTGAAACAAAACACTTAAAAATGTTTATTTATTTTTGAAAGAGACAGAAAGAGCAAGTGGGGGAGGAGCAGAGAGACAGAGAGAGAGAGAGAGAGAGAGAGAGAGAGAGAGAATCCCAAGCAGGCTCCACACTGCCAGCACACAGCCCGACATTAGGCTTGATCTCACAAACCATGAGACCATGACCTGAGCCGAGATCAAGAGTAGGCCACTTAGCCAAGTGAGCCACCCAGGCACCCCAGAAACAAAACACTTTAAAAGAGCATCTAATTCTCACTGATCTCTCCAGATTTCAGAAACGAATAATGGGCATCCTTACTTTCCATGGCCATATAGTTCTTCCCATAGGTTTAGTAAGAATTTGCCTTCTCTTCTTGGCAGAATACTTTGGACAAATAAATTGTGTAACCAGAGCTACCCCGAGAATATCATATTTGAAAATGATTTTCGCATAATCAGGAGTGACAACTACTGAAAGACAAGGGTTCAGTTTTTAACAAGGGTTAAGTTTACAAATCTCCCCCAAGAAAACTGGCCTAACACACCTGGCTGGCAGATAGGTTCCAGAAGTTAGAAGAAGGTAAGAAAGGTCACTGTCAGTCAGAACAGGAACCTTAGCAAATGTTGGGAGCCTCAACCAGACGGAAATTCACCCAGTTACACAGGTACTAAAGACGAAATCTCTTGGAGAGAGTTTCTTGCTTTTGACTTCCTAGCCTCAGAGAAGCAAATAACAGAGGCTTTTAAAAGTCCAATCCAAGGTTTATAATAAAAATTTCTGGAGAGAAATTAATTCTATCACCTCAACAGCTCATGGTTCTACATTTGCAAATCTAGAGGAGGCCTCTATGGCCAATTAACACTCTAGCTGCAGTTTTTTGGGTTTTTTTTGGATGAAGAATTACCTTTGTAAATTACTTGTGATCTCAGGAGGAAGACTCTAAAGAAAACTGTCAAAAACTTGAAAATGGGCCTAAAAGATCCTGAATGTTTTCCACTGGCACACTGGGCATTCATTCTACAGTAGACCCTGAAGATTCTGATTCTAAAGGGGTTTCTGATTAACTCAGAGATCTTCATACCCTGCAGGGATAAAAGCTAAGCGGTAAAAGACTGATCATAATGCAAATTACTCCCATTTATGGCATTACAAGTGAGTTTTCTTTCAGTAAAGAATATATATCTAAATAAGTTAAATGTGTGTGTACCCAGTTCTCATTTGAGCCATCTTTAGTATGCAAATTTACACAAAAAAGCTCTGGTATTGACAAATGAATGCCTTCTTTACTTCATATTAACATAGGCATTAAGCTGACCAAACCAAGTTTATAAATACAGTTGACTTTGCTTCAAGTATTTTTCGGATTGTGAGAAAGTTAAAGGTAACTAAAAGGTTCACAAGTAGGGGCTGGTTAAATAAATAATGGTATGTCTCTTGCAAAGGTGCTGGAGCCACTAAAAGTAAAATCTAGAAAAAGTAAAACTGCAATCTGATAATACTGTGACCCCATTTTTGATAAAAAAAAAAAAAAAAACTTGGATTTAAATACCTTTATTAATACATCTATTCTGAGTTGTATAGGACTTTTGAGGCAGGGAGAAGGGTATTAGGGTATGCTTTCTGGGGAGGTTTGTTGGATCACTGATGGTTGTTATTGCTGATGACGTCTGCTTTCTTTTCTTCCAAATTTTCCTGGAATAAACTTTACTAGCAGTAATCAAGTATAATTATAGAGGAAAACTACTAGAATTAATTTATAAATTATATTTCACAATGCAAGTAAAAGTACATTCATTAATAAAATGGGAGCAATACCTCTGTATCTGTTGGCTAGATCTTACACATCTTTCAGGGAGCAGTCCACATTTTTACCTTCAAGAGCCCTTCCTCTCAACTTCACCCCACTCTGTCCAATCTGATGCAGACAAGATTTAAGACTCCTTACTAGACACTGTCATAGGGCCCTAGATGAACCCCTTCTAAAACTTTTCATAGCTATAACTGGGGTGAATATGAAATCAATGCTTCTTTCCCCTACTAGACCTAATTTCTCTGTCTTATCCACTGTTGTGAGCCTGATACTCAATATATGCATATTGTATCCTAAGAGGTACTCTTAGGATGTACCTCTTATATATATATATATGTATATATATAATATACACATATTATATATACATATGTATATGTATGTATACCTATTACATATGTAATTGTATATGTATATGTATATGTACATATACAATTACATATGTAATATATACATATGTATATGTACATATACAATTACATATGTAATATATACACATATATATATGTATATATATAAATATACATATAGGTCCCTTGCCATGGACAATGAATGACTCTTAAAATATGGTAGAGTAACAAATATGTTGTACCAAAGATAAACCACCTAAATCCAATTAACTTGAGTCTCTTTATAAGCTGGATTTTATGAGAGATGAGTAACATTTGCCATTCACTCATGGAAAAGATTTTTTACGTATGTAATATTTTAAGGGATATAATTTGGCCTATAATGTGTCTGCATTAAACAAATCACGGTAATGGAATTTTATCATACTGTATCATGTTGTGAAGTGAAAACAAAGAAGTCATACTGTCTGTGTTTATACATTATATGCAGAGGGTTCAAGGACATTCATCTGTAATTCAACATGCTCAAAAATCACGAAAATATGACGCTTGGTATTTGCAACATTGATGATAAAATCTGAACAAACAATAAAGGGTACTTGAAGGTCTTGAAATTTCAGTATTTGCAGGCCATGCAAATATGTTTAAATAAATTACAGAAAATATTCTGTTCAGATAGTTCCCCAGGCACCAAACAAATGTACACTGAATCCTATTATAGAACTACCACATGAGAGAAGCAGCCATCAATCTGGTTTATAAAAATGTTCTTCCAGTCACAACCAACCTTTTTGTTCATGATTAATTTCTATTATAGCAATACATTACAGTGATACTAATAATATTAAGGCTCTAGAACATAGGTTTGTCTAACACTGGCTTCTTCATACATAATCTTGTTATAGTCTGAATTTAGGGTGGGCATAAATATCACACTGTCTCAGCTTCCCTTTCTAGGCAATGCATGGTTAAATCTGTGTCTAGGCGTCCTTGATTTTGGCACTATGAATTTCACGGAAGAAAACGGGAAAACTCCAGCACCCGTGGAAAAGTCACTTCTCTGTTTCTAAAAATAGGTAAACCTCTTAGCTTCATTTAAGTCAATGAAGAAATTTCTCAGGTTACAGAGAAAAGCAAAGAGAGAGAACAAGAGAGACAGAGCATTAACTGTTTTTGTTCAGTCAATCCGAGATGGAAATTTATACTAGGCATCCTGGGGACATTTGCAATATGGTTGAGAATTACACATTTCTAAGGATATGAAATAAGAAAAAAATCAATTTTACCTAATTTTATATACCAGTAAATATACTACTGACAAATTGTGACTTTTTAAAATGATCATGTAATTTTCAGCAAATAATTCACGTACATGCTGTCCTCTGTTATCACGTACAGGCTGACTATAGATGATTATCATCATTATAATCATCCAGTGATAGTCCAAAGCAAATGGAGAACTGGATACTCTATTTCTGCACCATCACAAAGATCTTTTCTTCTCTTCACTCTTTCTTTTCCTTCAGAGGGACAGTAAGAAGGAAAATGATAAAATTTCCGTCATGAGATTTCCAAACCCCCATCTCTACCCTCCAGAAATCCTGATAGGGGCGCCTGGGTGGCTCAGTCAGTTAAGCATCCGGCTTCGGCTCAGGTCATGATCTTGCAGTCTGTGAGTTCGAGCCCTGCATCGGGCTCTGTGCTGACAGCTCAGAGCCTGGAGACTGTTTCGGATTCTGTGTCTCCCTCTCTCTGGCCCTCCCCCGTTCATGCTCTGTCCCTCTCTGTCTCAAAAATAAATAAACATTAAAAAAATTAAAAAAAAAAAAAGAAATCCTTCATAAATTCTTAAGAATTTCACACATACCAATTGAAAAAAAAACATATATATCCTTATGGGATCTTAAATAAAACCTCCATTTAAAAAAGAAAGGAAGATAGGGGCGCCTGGATGGCTCAGTTGGTTAAGCGAAGTACTTCAGCTCAGGTCATGGTCTCATGGTTTGTGAGACAGAGCCCTGCACTGCCTCTGCTGTCAGCCCAGAGCCTGCTTTGGATCCTACTCTTTCTCTCTCTCTGCCCCTCCCTCTCTCTCTCTCTCTCTCTCTCAAAAATAAATAAACATTTAAAAAAATTTCTTTTTTTTTTTAAATTTTTTTTTTAACGTTTATTTATTTTTGAGACAGAGAGAGACAGAGCATGAGCAGGGGAGGGTCAGAAAGAGAGGGAGACACAGAATCTGAAACGGGCTCCAGGCTCTGAGCTGCCAGCACAGAGCCCGACACGGGGCTCGAACTCATGGACCGTGAGATCATGACCTGAGCCGAAGTCAGCCGCTTAACCGACTGAGCCACCCAGGTGCCCCCAAAAAAATTTCTTTAAGGAAGATAAAATTCAATGTTAAAAGCCTCTGTGTCACTTGTATCTGTCTTTTTATATTTAATACCATTACATGATAGGTTCCCTCACAACTTTCTGAATGCTTCCAAAATTACTTTTCATAACAAAGTTCACTTAAGTTCATTTTCCTCATTAGAAGAGTTAATGTACAGTTAATCAGTTAATGTACAGAGTGTGAGGAAAATAAGGAAATGCCTCAAATAGGACAAGGCCATTTAAGGATGGCTTTTGGAGGTTAAGTGTATAATACTTGAGAACATACTAGAAATTGAAGAGGACTATAGATTTAAAGAAAAGATAAACAAGTGTGAGAACCAGATCTGTAGAGAACTGTAGGGCACCCGATCTGGTAGGAAAACAAGTTATCATGCTGAATATTAAAATAAAGCCTCCAGGCACCTGGCAGGCTCAATGGGAAGAGCATGAGAATCTTGATCTTGGGGTCCTGAGTTCGAGCCTCAACATTGGGTGTAGAGATTACTTAAATAAAACTTAAAAAAATAAAATAAAATGAAGCCTCACATGGTAAGAAGTGATGGAAAATGATAGTAAGGATATTAGATTCTACAATAGATATTGACAAAATACCCTTTTTTGTGAGTAACAAATAACAAATTGTGAGGCTGTGAGTCAATAAATGATGAGTTGTTTTCTAAATTATTTAACCCCATTATTTCTATCCCTGAATACAGTTCAACTAAAATTTAAGCATAAATACTATTAAAGCTTAATATAATCTTTCAAATATTGACTAATTATAAAATATTACATTCAAGTCAATCAGTCACAGAATCGTTTAAAAGCTTTTTTAAAAACTGCTTCATCATGAATTATTAAAAGAGACTTTTTCAAGCAAAAGAAAATAATTTTCATAAAGTACGGATATTAGCAATTTGAATTTTCAGCTCTTTTTTAAAAGTCAAGTTGCCCACCAGAGAGTACAAGACACCATCTGTTAGGTCAGGAGCAAGTTTTTCGTCCATTTTAAATCAGTCTTCTATGACCATAGGTCACAGATAAAAAAAAAAAAGCATCGCTATGAGAGAATCATTCAGTTTCATTTCCACAGTTACCAAAAAAGAAAAAAAGATACTATCTGCTGAGTAAAAACTATTGTATGTTGTTTGCATTTGTCATTGAAAGAAAAAAATTTTTTACTACTTCGCCCTCAAAGCCAATTTACCCAACAATATATCCAATGTTTCCAAAGCATCTGTTAAATTTGTTTTCATGCAAATATCAGTCTGCATATCAACTGTTTCTATTCAGAATTTCTTTTTAACCCTGTTTAGCAAATCTTATAAAACCCTGTTTGCATTTATAGCAAGCACAAAACTGGTTTTAAAAATTGTAAGTACTATGTACTAATCTTTATGGATAAGTACTATCGTATGTTTTCTGTTTAAGATTCTCTCCCATATTGTATGCAGTTTATTTTTCCAGATTCTAGTTCCAACCTTTTCCAGGGCCAAGAACTTAATTATTGTCTTTTTTTTTTTTTTAATTTTTTTCAACGTTTTTTATTTATTTTTGGGACAGAGAGAGACAGAGCATGAACGGGGGAGGGGCAGAGAGAGAGGGAGACACAGAATTGGAAACAGGCTCCAGGCTCCGAGCCATCAGCCCAGGGCCCGACGCGGGGCTCGAACTCACGGACCGCGAGATCGTGACCTGGCTGAAGTCGGTCGCTTAACCGACTGCGCCACCCAGGCGCCCCAATTATTGTCTATTTACTGTATTGTATTTCCACTGCCAGCAACAATAGGAAACCAACATTCTTACGCTCGCATGCTAATAATCCCTTGAGAATGATGACAAAGATCAGTCTCTTCTCTGAACCCCCAGTGGCCAGGTGTATTTTGAAATTCAGAGTTATGCATATTTTAGAAAGGTAACAGAGTGCACATTTTACACCTTATCATCAAAAACAATACTGTATCTGGAGAAACGCATGAACATTCCCACTATAAATAATATCGTGTCAGTTCAGATCAGTTTGCCACTAATGGGCCAAACTTACAAAGTAATTTTGTTTCAATATTCAGAGTCTTGTGGATTCAAAAATTCTGGATAATAAATTGTGTGTACACACACACACATATTTTAACTTTTAATATCTAAAAGGATGACTCATGAGGCCACATTCTGTAATTAAGCAAATACCTAACTGATTATAGTAGGAAATCTATACCTAAATACCTAAGCATTGAAGCCTATATTTTATGCTTTCCTAATGACTGTATCCAAAAAACAAAAGAAAAGAAAAATATCTGTAGGAGACAACAAACATTTCCCATCATAGTAAGACCAGATGAAAATAACTTCACAATGGAAAGAATAAAAAGCTGTCTAGTGATCCTTTGTTCAGGGTTCAACAAGCACATCTTCTTTAGCATATAAATAAATTTTAAGAACTCTACCAGAGTTCTCGGATTTACATAAGCCAGACCTGTGCAAGCAAAGGCACAACGCTATGATTTTCCTACTTTACATTTTCATTTGACTCAAGTCCAACAGACAAACGTGATCATTCCTTTGGACAGACGAACAAAAGAGAAATCAATTGAAAAAAAGAAATTCAAAATGGAGAGACTTTGTTTTGATTTTACTCTCTAAAGGCCAAAGGAAAACGGTTTTAGAAATGGGGGGGGGGATGTACATAATGTCTTGATTTCACAGAATATTAGAGAGGAATATAGGTCTTTAATCGCCCAATGCACACCCTCACTTTACAGATGAGGAAACATAAATTTATAAGGATTCATGCATTTCCATGTGGAACCGAGACAGAGCTAAGTTTTCTGACTTTTTCCTCTTGTGACTTTGTAAGCTCTACGGCAAGAAACTTCAGAGTATTTTGCAACAAGATCTAATCTTCCTTCCTCAAAATATTTTTGAAAATAGAAGCAACAGAGAAACATCACTGCCCCAAAGAAAGTAAAAGCCCACCAGGTATCCTTTCCTCCACAGATGACAATCTTGTCTTGTAATTAATATGCTTAAGTTTACGCAGTTATTTCTCTTTTTTTTTAAGTTTGTTTATTTTGAGAGAGAGAGAGAAAGCAGAGGAGGGGCAGAGAGACAGAGAGAGAGGGAGAATCCCAAGCAGACTCCATGCTGTCAGCACATATTCCAAAACGGGGCTCGAACTCAAGAACCACGAGATCATCACCTGAGCCAAAAACAAGAGTTGGTGGCTTAACCAACCCAGCCACTCAGGTGATCCCAGTTATTTCTTCATCTATTATATTTCACCTTCGATCATTATTAACAAAAGAAATTATTCATATTCTAAAAGTATGGAGTTGTTTTCAAAGGAAGTCACTTAAGCTATAACAAAAGATATCTCAATGATTTTTGGCATTCAATAAATATTACATCAGCTAAAGTACTGGTTAATAATCAGCACACAGACTCAGTTCTGTCATATCAGCTTTTCAAGAAATAAAAATAGTTTGACATTTATAAAATTCCATAGACTGACAAAGGAAAAAAAGGATGAAACTAAGACCAAACAAAATCCAGTTAAAATTCTTATACAATCTGTACTGATGACTCTAAGTTTTATGTTTTTTTTTAAAATATACTTCAATTTAAGAAGAGGAAATATACCCAGATGCTTGCCTTAATTAGCATCAGACAAGCAGTAACGCTTCTTAATACCTTAGTTAATACATTTCCATGTGTTCCCTTTAAGAAGGCTTTTAAAATGTTTGCATGACCATAGTTGCATTCTCAAATGTGTCTAGCTCCTTTCTTCTCCCACTTTCCATCCTAAAATAAATCCTCTTCAGGTAATAGACATTTAATAAAAGACAGGAAATGTTTCAAGGCCAGGCTTAATAGTCCTAATATATACATTTTTTTTTTTTTGCCTTTTAAAACCAATGAGTATTTTTATGTTTAAAGTCTGCAAGGTGACAAGAAGGATGCTGAAGTTGTCATCGGCGTCAAGAGGGAGTCCAAATTTATCGGTAAGAAAAGGAAAGAAAAACATGTGAGGCAGCTAATCTGGAAGAGCTGGATGGAAGATGCCTGCAGGAGATATTCATACCTAACTGAAAAGAAATAATTCAAACAGGGTTACTTTTCTGAACTGCAAAGAGAAATAAAATTTATTCCCATAACACTCATAAAATTATAGTAATAAAAATGGACCATCCTATCTGGGCCTCTTATTTTATAGTAAGGAAATCAAGGTGCAGGGAAGTCTATCAATTTGTCTTTGGGTACAGAGCAGGAAGTTCTGGTCCAGAACTTAGGTCTCCTTTGATCTAGAGGCCTTCCACTAAATTTTGCCACTTCCACAACTTGTGCAGTACATTTATTAACATGTATATGCAGCAGAACACTAGCTGTTACTCCTAGTCAGAACTCAACCAATTTAAACCAATCATGAAATGTATTTAAAAACGTGAAGAAAGTTATTTTTCCTCTATATTTTGTTTCCTTAGCAAAGCAGCTTTTGTGAGTGGAGACATGTCTAATTCTATTTGGCATCAGTTTTGCAAACTGATATTAGCTATCAGAGGAAAGTTCTTTTAATGATGAGGTGACTGTTTAAACTACTTTTACTTAGGGGCGCCTGGGTGGCTCAGTCAGTTAAGCGTCCGACTTCGGATCCGGTCATGATCTCATGGTTCGTGGGTTCGAGCCCCGCATTGGGCTCTGTGCTGACAGCTCAGAGCCTGGAGCCTGTTTCAGATTCTGTGTCTCCCTCTCTCTCTGCCCCTCCCCCATTTGTGCTCTCTCTCCCTCTGTCTCAAAAATAAATAAACATTAAAAAAAATTTTTTTTAAATAAACTACTTTTACTTAGTTAATAGTTGACAAAGCAATGAAAGCAAAAAACGTGTGTCATTTTGTTTTTTTTTTTTAATGAATGAAATTTTCAATTTAATTTTTTTATGTTTCTTCTTTGAGAGAGAGAGCTCATGCACACAATCAGGGGAGGGGCAGAGAAAGAGGGAGACAGAGAACCCGAAGCTGGCCCTGTGCTGACAGCAGAAAGCCCAATGTGGGGCTCAAACTCATGAACTGTGAGATCATGACCTGAGCCAAAGTTGGATGCCTCACTGACTAAGCCACCCAGGCACCCCGAAATTTTCACTTTAGAAGAGGAGCACTGTTCAACAACTACACACTGACATATGTACCATAAGCCTGGGCCATAAAATTACTACATACCTAAGTATATTTATGAGAAAAAAAGTTTTAAATCTTCAGTCAATTTTAATAAAAATGAGCTCTTCTTGGTTACCTTTTTCTGTATCAGTGAAGATCTTCCCTTTCTCTCATCACACTATTAAATATTTTTCAAAGTTCACATATAGATAGCTCCAATATGAGAGGGTATGGAAAAACTCTAAAATACTCCGTACAAAATTTCATTTTGAGTGATCTAAAAACCATACTTTATAAGTTATGAAACATTTTAAATGTTATTGCAGAGGTTATCAATTCAAAAAGTATTCAACTTCCTTGACATTGAAGTATTGGTTTTACTTGCTCTTTGAGACACATTTTTATATCAGGCATTCTTGGGAAAAGAAAGGCAACTAATTCTGGGAAGGGAGTAGCCGAAAGTCTCATGTGGGTACCAACAAAGAGAAAGAGAGAAGAGAGAAAGAAGGAAAAGTAAAAAGAGAAAGAAAGAAAACACAGAATAAAAGAAAAAGCTCTGTGTGTTTTTTTAAGAACTGAGGAAAACCGCAGGACCTTAATTTTGAAAGTGATTCCTACAAAAACAAGAACCTGACACAAAAACAGTTTGACAAAAAAGCGAAAGTTTTTTGTGGTAAGATTGCCATCAATTAAACTGCACTCAGAATATGAAAGGAAAAAGAATAGGAAAATGAGGTCAATTTAAGGATTATATAAACATATCAAATGACAAATGTTTTTCAGAACTCAAAGTGTTAAGATCAACAGAATCATTTTTACCTTTTTTAATGAGCTGATTCATAGATAACTCAAAATTCAGATCATTCTTTGAAGTCAGTCTAATTGTAATAGCATCCATTCATCACTTAGACACAGTGTGATATCTAAAATTGCAAATATCAATACAACTTAACTTGATGTTTTCATTTAATAGAAGAAACAAGATAATGGCTTAGAAATATTCATTAGAATTGGAAGGAAAATACTTTAGCTTTGGTTATTTCCACCCAGAAAAATGACACAGAACTAATGAATGCTGTCAATGGTCGTGTCTGTCCAGCTCTACTCCCCAAGACCTTCCTTCTCAAACACGCACCTTCTCAATGCACCCCAGCACTTACAAACATGCCTCTGCGGAAACAATTCACAGTGATTATTCTACTGTGACTAAAAATGTTACAAAACAAAAGAGAACTTTTAAAAGCACACCAGAGGTTTTAGGGGCAACTGGGTGGCTCAGTCAGTAGGCATCCAACTCTTGATTTCAGCTCAGGTCCTGATCTCAGGGTTGAGATCGAGCCCACATTGGGCTCCTCATGGAGTTTGTTTGGGATTCTCTGTCTCCCTCTTCCTGAGCCCTTCCCCACCGCATGCGCACATGTGCACACTCTCTCTCAATAGGTAGATAACAAAAAAAAAAAAATATATTTTTTTTAAAGCACACAAGAGGTTTTATAAATATGGCAAATATTAAGCCCCTGAAAGAAAGGACATACTTAGACTGAAAAGAAGAAACTATATTCAATTAATTTGTTCTCACCATTCATTAATAATCAGAACACATACAATCATTCAGCCAATTATGGAGTGAATGATTCTTGAAGACCCACTCTGTACCAACACAGCTGAATTTTAAAAAGACAGAGCCCCTGGACTCAGGAAGTTTCGAGGCTGGCCAAAGAAAATACAGTAAAAATGTCACCCAAATGAATGAAAACTACAGCCGTGACAAATGCTCTGAAGGAGGATGACACCATAAACTGGAGCATAAAACAAGGGCATGTGACTTGCCATCGGTGCAGGGACACCAAGTTTCCCATAGAAATCTGTAAATGAGTAAAAGGAAAAGTGTGAAGGAGTTAAAACACACCATCCCATTCTTCAAGATTTTCATTTTTTAACCTTATAGCTTCCCAACTAAATGTGGAATGCAGACCTCCTCGTGCTCAGAGATTATATTTTACTCCTCTAGGTATCTGCAGTATCTGTAGCCCGTGGCACAGTGGAAGGTGCAAATCATAATCTGCCTTAACATATTCTGTTGAGAAGAATGGAAAGCAAGCTTACAAGTCATGTAGATTACCTCAAGTATTTAAATTCTTAAAAAAATGGGGCACCTGGGTGGCTCAGTCGGTTAAGCGTCTTTGGCGCAGGTCACGATCCCACAGTTCCTGAGTTCAAGCCCCACATCAGGCTATCTGCTGTCAGCCCAGAGTCCACTTTGGATCCTCTGTCCCCCTCTCTGGCTCTCCCCCAGTAGCACTCTCTCAAAAATAAATAATCATTAAATATATATATATATATATATATATATATATATATATACACACACACACACACGTATATATATTGCCACAAGTTTGACCAAAACACCTGCCACAAGTTTGATCAAAGCACAGTATGCACACACAAAAGGCCATGAAAAGAGGGATACAGCTTGAGGGGATCAGTGTCCATCTTTTCCAGAGGAAGCCAAACCCCATGGGAAACAGGAGCCGTAGGCCTGGGCACTGGGCACACTCCAACAGAAGGGAGTATTGGCACACAAGAGCCATGGCTGACTCACAGCATGTCCAAATGTGCCTACAGCTCTTTGTACAACGAAGTAGCTCAGATGTGTATTAAAAGAAAGGGAGGTGGTCATAAAAATACTACAGCCCAGCTGATAAGGAGCTAAGGACAAAATGATTACCAAAACTGCTATCAGTGCGATCCTCTGTCACTCACAAAACACGAGTATAAAGAACGTGGCTGTGGTCTTCTTACCAACTTAAAAGGCCCTGAGAAATTCCAGATTATTTTGATTTATGACTATAAATGTCATCCTTAACATATAATATGGGAATGCCTTATCTTTATACGGAAGAGTAGTTTCGCATGACCACTCTTTTGTTTATTTCCACAAAAAGAAATATAAAACACAGAGTGATGTATTATTCTAAGATGTGAATTCCCTCCCTAGTACATTTCTGCCCTTCCCCTCCAGATAAAGAAGTCTTGCCCTTTTGGGCAAACAGAGGTGCCTGGCATCTGCCCTTTGAGAAAGGTCTACAGCAAGGGGACAAAGATGATCCACAGTGACAAGCCCTAAGCTGTGCCTCTCAGGCTTGCACATGACTTGTCTGTACAATCCTTGGTGGTCTTGCCCTTCTGAGAGAATATTCAGGAGCCAGCAAGTCTAAATGAGACCAGCATACAAAGCAGCTCCCTTGTGAGTTTTCCCGCACTAGGAAAAGGAACTTTCTGAATCATCTCTGAGCCTATGCCAACTTTATTAAATGGTGCTTTGTTCCCAAGGGAATTTTTAATTGAGAAAGCATTGGCAATATACAACATGCTTTACAGTGGTTGGTGATGCTAATCAATGTGGTTAAATGAGAAGAAACAGCCTCCCCTCTCAGATTTTGAAATCAAATCTGAGGTACTCCTATCAGTACAAACGTATTTATAAAATGAAAAAAAAGAATAAAGCTTGGAAGATAGCTAATGAAAGTTTCTGCATACGTTATTCAACAGATTTTTATTGAACACTTTTTAAGTAACACACACATAATCACATCATCTTTTAAGATGCCATGAATCCACCATTACTATGTAGTTGAGGAAACAGGGACGCTCAAGCTTTGAAACAGTCCCAATGCCATGTCCTACTAAGAGAAAAAGTGACTTGTCTGATACACCACAAAAAGAACATTTTTAAATAAAAAAGTAGGGAGGGAGACAACTTGAAACAACATAGTAAGCTGTAAAATAAACACATGTAAAGCAATCAAACTTCCAGGTTTCCCCAAAGAGGCATGGAAACACCATAGGAATAGGTGCCATAACCAGAAACCACTCAGGCTCTAAAGGGTGCTTCAATTTGAAGGAATGTATATATGCACCAAGTTATATAAACTATCTAAGCAGACTGATAAGGCCAACATTAGCAGAGCTGTTTTGAAACACAACCACCAATAGAATAGAACATACTGATCATCTGTCAGAAAGACTGGCTTAAGACCTAAATGACCTTCTACCGCTATCATGACTTAGCTGTAAACCCTTGTTTTACGACCAGCACTGTATGCCGTGTAAACAATTGAAAATGTCTGCCGTGGAAAAAACATTTAGTGAATTAATAAATTACTCCCTAATTTGTGTTATGTAGACCACTAATTTGTTTTAATTAACAGCCATTATTAACCGTAAACACATGAAATTACATTTGAAATTTACAGACAGCCCCTCACTGAACACGTGCTCCCATTGGGGTGCAAGAGTTGGCCAACACTTTTCCAGATTGATAGTGATGACTCAAATATAAGACTGTTGTTTGAACCTACGTGTAAGTATCTTGTTAAAAGTATAAATAAGGTAAATAATTCACTGATCATTTTTCTTACTTTAGACATTAGTGGGCATTTACCTCTAGCTAATATGCACATACATAAATGATGTAAAATGCCTTATGAAGAGCAAATACATTTATTTAAATGGTATTAAGCTACTATTCCAATCAAAGAGCTTCAGACATTCTACCTACAATGATAACAATGAAAATTTTAAATAAAAGTATCATATACAGCCAAAATTGTAATATGTATTGCTTTTACCAAAAAAAAATTTAGAAAAAAAAGCACCTAATTAAATTTTCCATTCATAAAAGATTACATTGTAGGCAGATGAATAGAAGAGGGAATAATGACCTAACATTTCACTACATATCATAGACAGTCATTTCTGATGGGCACATCTGTGATTCTTACCCACCTAACATATCAAATCATCAATATCAATTCATGTAGCTGCAAATTCTTTTCTGAATCAATCAACTTCTGTTTTCAGTAAAGGATAACTAAGCCAATTTTTTTCCTTGGCTGTGCTGGCTCATGTACTGTGTCATTTAAAAGGGAACAAAACAACAAAACCCATTTGATTGGCTGTAATTCACTTTAACATTTGATTAGCTATAATATATTTTAAATGCATCTACTGAAAAGTTAGCAATCTGTGCGCTTATTAAGGTAGGTAAAAGTAAAGAATCAATTTTCACACATATAATAGAATTTCACCGTGGTATAAATTTGTTTGTTCATTCCAAAAGCAGAAAGGAACGGCATGTGATCTGAATAGACAATCACATTTTGGAGAATTTTTACACTTGGTCTTGAAGAATATTTATTGGTTGTCATTGTGCATATGGAGATTGACCCAAAGAGATAAGTTCTTCTGGAGAAACTGAAATCCTCTACTTAAAATTTAAAAGGGGAACGAAGTTCCTCACAAATAAATTTTTTAAAATATTTCAATGTCTCTAGGACTTACTTAAACCTCTGAAATCTTTTAAAAATTTCCCTTCCCTCCTCCTAAAAGAAGGGTTTGCTTTGTTTAAAATTTTTTAACGCTTATTTATTTTTGAGAGAAAGGGACAGAACATGAGCAGGAAAGGGGCAGAGAGAGAGGGAGACACAGAATCTGAAGCAGGCTCCAGGCTCTGAGCTATCAGCACAGAGCCCAATGCAGGGCTCCAACTCAAGAGCCATGAGATCACGACCTGAGCTGAAGTCGGACACTTAACCCACTGAGCCACCCAGGCGCCCCATGTTTTGTTTTGCTTTTTAATCTAATAAGGAATAGAAATAAACCTGTTTAGAGAAATCTGGAAATATTCTTCAACAATGCATATTTTTTCTCATGTTTCCTTTATTTTTCTCATTCAGTTTTCTCTTTTGTTTTTTTTCCTTCTTTTTTTTTAAATTTTTTTAACGTTTATTTATTTTTGAGACAGAGAGAGACAGAGCATGAATGGGGGAGGGTCACAGAGAGGGGGAGACACAGAATCTGAAACAGGCTCCAGGCTCTGACCTGTCAGCACAGAGCCCGACACGGGGTTCAAACTCACGGACCGCGAGATCATGACCTGAGCCGAAGACAGCCACTTAACCGACTGAGCCACCCAGGCGCCCCTTTTTTTCCTTCTTCAAGAACTTATTCTTACCTCTAATTGTAGGATTTACCCCCTCCAAGGATAAAGGTACTACCTGCCACAAGTAAATCATAAATTCAATGTATCACACCATCATAGAGCTTTAAAGGGCTTCGTAACTTTCCACATTATAGGTTTGAGTGAACAAGAAAGCAAAGAGAGGTTAACAGATTGATTTGATACCAGATAGCAAGAAAGTGATAGAATGAGCACAAGAGCCCAGGATTCATGCAAACCTAAACTACCTAAATGAAATTAAATACAAATCGGCCAAGAATAAACCATCACCTTTTTCTGAAAAGACAGACCCCTGGCCTTTGCTATCCAAACACTTAACCCATATTAATGGTAAATCACCATCATCATCATCATGATTAGCATCATCACCATGGTCTTGAAAAGGCAACCATTTAATCTAAGGAGTGAGACAGAACAATCTATCCCTAGTAGAGGATACACTGAACTCAAAGCCCCTGGGCAAGAGTACAAGGAGAAATTTAGTATCTATCCATTGCTTCCTAATGCAGGACTTCACTTCAGGACTCTGAAGTAAATTTTTATAACAAGCATCTGAGAACCAAATGATAACATTAAAAAAATCATCATCCATTACAGGCATCTGAAAGTTGATTCATAAGGGAAGGGAATTTTTAGCTTATTGCCCATATTTGCATGCAAAGTAAAAGCTATTACCATATTTAAGAGGCAAAAATATACTTTAACATTCATGGTGAAAAGGCTGAGCAAGAAATAATAAGTTATCGCTAATCAGTAAATTATTTCAAATGACATCTGATAGCTGTTGACTGTTGCCAAGCCACATTACAGATCATTCCAGTAAGCCGGCTATAAAACAATACAATTACCAAGGTTAATTATCTGCTGCAGAAATATTCATGACTTAAAGTGAAATGAGATGCCTCCTTGATGCTGGACCGTCCCAAACATTTCTAGTGAGTACACAACTCACATTACTCTTCAGGGTTAGGAAAGGTCTGGGATAACATGAGATGTGTAGAATCTTTAAATGCACAAAACATCCGTATCTGAAAACTCGGGCAAATTCTCTCTGAGAGAGGCAATGTCCTGTGTTCACTAAATCCTATTTCCTCCAGAAGACACAGCTGGATTCCAAGGTCCCAAGAGGGCTGAGAAGCATATACCTTTTGATATCAATTCTTACACCAAATTTCAGTAGCTGAACACAATAGCTGTTGACTTCTCATCCATATCACAGTATATGGAGAAAAGCAGGAGATTCTGCGCCACACAGTCAATGAGGACCCCAGGCTTATTAAACTATTGTGCCCCACAATCTGCAAAGGCTTCATATTCCACCGCATTCAATCCACATGCAAGAAACAAAACATGGAAGTCATGACGAAAAGTTTCATGGGCAAAGCCTTGGAGGGACCTATATCATTTCCATCCACACTCCATTCTCTGGAACTCAAGTGTATGATCACAGCTAACTGCCAGGGAGGCGGAAAAATGTAGTCTCACCGTGTGGCCACGAAGAAAGGAATTTGGTGATCACACAGAAGTCTGTACCACAGCATCCTTTAACATCGATAATACACTGGGCTTATTGTAAGATTTAATTACTTAGAACTCCAGTTTTCCAATGCCTTTAATTAGAAATTAACGGCAGAAGAAAACAAATACCCACAAAGGCATACCTTGGAGACACTGCATGTTCAGGCCCAGACTACTGCACGAAAGCAAGTACTGCAATAAAGCCAGTCAAATCACGAATTTTTGTTTCCCAGTGCATAAAGTTGTATTTACACTACACGGTAGCCTAGTAAGGGTGCAAAAGCATCATGTCTGAAAGAACAATGTACACACCTTAATTAAAAAAATACTTTGTTGTCAAAAAGCACTAGCCATCATCTGAGCTTTCAGCCAGTGGTAATCTTTTGCTGATGGAGGGTCTTGCCTCGATGTTGATGGCTGCTGACAGATCAGGGTGGGGGGTGTCGAAGGCCGGGGTGGCTGTGGCAATTTCTTAAAATAAGACAACCAAGAGTTTGCCATGATGATTGAGTCTTCCTTTCACTAATGAGTTCTCTGTAGATGAGATGCCGTTTGATAGCATTTTACCAACAGGAGAACTTCTTTCAAAATTGGAATCAGTCCTCTCAAACGGTGCCACTGATTTATCAACTCAGTTTGTGTAATACGCTAAATCCTCTGCTGTCATTTCAACAGTCTTTGCGGCATTTTCACCAGGAACAGATTCCATCTCAGGAAACCACTGTGTTTGCTCATTCAGGAGAACCAGCAACCCATCCATTCAAGTTCTGTCATGAGGTTGCAGCAACTCAGTCACATGTTCAGGCTCCACTTCTCCTTCTAGTTCTCTTACCATTTCCACCACACCTGCAGTGACTTCCTCCACTGAAGTCC
This sequence comes from Prionailurus viverrinus, assembly GCF_022837055.1. Taxonomy (NCBI): domain Eukaryota; kingdom Metazoa; phylum Chordata; class Mammalia; order Carnivora; family Felidae; genus Prionailurus; species Prionailurus viverrinus. The sequence goes on from NC_062561.1 coordinate 203,174,902, forward strand.
CGAACCCCTCACCGTCATCCACGAGGGCTGGAACTTCCACAATCCTATGAATGCAGATACTCTGACCTCTTCCCTTGAATCAGGAATGTTTTTAAAAGCCATCTACAATGATGAAACCTTTCCAGAAGGTTTTCAATCTCCTTTGCCCAGATTCATCAGAGAAATCACTATTTATGGCAGATAAAGCTTTACGAAATGTATTTCTTAAATAATAAGACTTGAAAGTTGAAATTACTCCTGCAGAATGGATGCTGTGTTAGCAGGCATAAAAATGACATTAATCTTATTGTACGCCTCCATCAGAGCTCTTGGGTGACCAGGTGCCCTGTCAATGAGCAGTCATATTTTGAAAGAAGTCTTTTTTCCTGAGGTCTCAACAGTGGGCTTAAATTATTCAGTAAACCGTGTTATAAACAGATGTGCAGTCATCTGGGCTTTGTTGTTCCATGTATACAGCACAGGCAGAGTAAATTTAGCCTAATTCCTTAGGACCCTAGGATTTTCAGAATGGTAAAAGACCACTGGCTTCAACTTAGAGTTGCCAGCTGCATTAATCCCCTACCAAGAGGGTCAGCTGGTCCTTTGAAGCTTTGAATCCAGGCATTGACTTCTCCCGTTCAGATATGAAAGTCCTAAATGGCATCTTCTTCCAGTATGAGGCTGTTTCATCTACACTGAAAATCTGTCATACAGTGTGGCCACCTTCATTATCTTAGCTAGATGTTCTGGGTGACCTACTGTAGCTTCCACATCAGCACTTGGTGCTTCATTCACCCTTCACTTTTATGTTAGGAAGACAGCTTCTTTCCTTAAGTCTCATGAAGCAGCCTGTGCTAACTTCAAACTTTTCTTCTGCAGCTCCCTCACCCTCCCCAGCCTTCACAGAACTGACGAGAGTCAGGTCCTTGCTGCGTATAGGCTTTGGCTCAAGGGAATGCTGTGGCTGGTTTGATCTTCTATCCAGACCACTCAAACTTTCTCTACATCAGCAATAAAGCTGTTTTGCTTTCTTATCATTTGTGTGTTCGCTGGAGTAGCACTTTTAATTTCCTTTAGGAACCTTTCCTTTGCATTTACAACCTGGCTAATCGTTGCAAGAAGCAGGCCTAGCTTTTGACCTATCTCGGCTTTCACTGTGCCTTTCTCACCAAGCTTAATAATAATTTTCAGCTTTTGATTTAAAGTGAGAGACATGTGACTCTTCCTTTCACTTAATCATTTAGAGGCCATTGTAGGGTTATTAACTGGCCTAATTTCAATATTGCTGAGTCTCAGAGAATAGGGAGACCCGAGGAGAGGAAGAGAGATGGGGAAGAGTCAGTCCGTGGAGCACTCAGAACACACACAACATTTATCATAAAGTTCGTCCTCTTATATGGGCTCAGTTCAGGGCTCCCAAAAATAGTTACAATAACAGCATCAAAGATCACCAATCACAGATCACCATAACAAATATAATAATGCTGGAAAAGTCTGAAACACTGCAACAATTACCAAAATGTGACAGAGAGACACAAAGTGAGCAAATGCTGTTGGAAAACTGGTGCCGATCGCCTTGGTCAACACTGACTTGCCACAAACCTTCAATTTGCAAAAAATGAAATGTCTGCAAAGCACCATAAAACAAACTATGCCTGTAATTTTATTTTTTTTAAGGTATGCCTGTAATTTTCAAGATTTCAGTAATCCCTAAAACTTTCATGAAATCTGTTCAGTCCAGCTGTCTTTCCTCCTCAAATATTACACTGAAACATTCATTATGAAAACTGTTAACATATTTTAATTGGGCACAATGAAAAAGGAAACAGCTTGGACGTGAAAAATAAAAGCTGATTCATCTACTTAGTCACGTTCCTTAATACTATTACAAAGCTACAAAAGTTTTAGAGCATGATACAGATAAACAGAAAACATGAAATAACATAAAAAAGGAAAGCGTATGTTACAAGAAGTGCTTGGAAAAGAAAGGCAGAAAAATCAGAATCCAGCTTTAGCACTTTTATTTAATCGCTACATGTTGCATACAAAGCGTGGTTTCTTATCAACCAGTAAGAACTTTTCTTTTCATTAAGGACAAGATGTTTCTATGAATTCACTCGCCCCTTCTGGCTAAGACCCTATTGTGTTCAAAAAACATCTACAAAGTTACCAAAGAAGGAGAAAGATTCAGCCACGAGATAGTATCCATCTCATCCCCCTATTAGTACAGGCTATTTCCACTATACTCCTCCCTGTCTGAACTAATTAACCACAGACAAAGGAAGGCACAGAACAATACAACTAGTTAAGAAGTCACAGGTACTTGACTTCAGGATTTCAGGGAAAATGGGAGGATTCAGTGAACTGAATGGTCTCTCAAGAATGTCAGTTCTGGGGGTGCCTAGCTGGCTCAGTCGGTAGAAGATGTGACTCTTGATCTCGGGGTCAAACCTCACATTGGGCATAGAGATTCCTTGGGGGAGCAAAACGTCATTTCTCAGACACACTCTGAAATAAATTACTGAATGCAAGGACTGTAACACAAGCCACAATTAGCTTAATGCTTCTTAAACAGCTGGCCAATTTTCATATTTCAAGAAATCATCTATCAGGGTATGACTGCTTCACAAAAGCCAAGACTACCTCTACCACACACACACACACACACACACACACACACACACACACACAGAGGTTTAGCCTCCTGCCCCCACTGGTGTGTAAATGGCATGTTTTCTGAAACACGGGAGGCATCCACTGCTGCTAACAAAAGAGACAGACTTCTCTTAAGAGCAGGAAAACCGCTACTGAAAAGTTTTGGACACAGGGATATTAAAGGACCGGAAGAGTTTTTTTCCAAATCAAAAATATTTCATATATAACCCCTGCAGACGGTAAAACACCAATTATGTTTACCTCAGGTGAATCGCTTTATTAGATCATTACACCGCTCTTCTCCCCACAAGACGCTGAGGACACAGAAGAGATGTTAGAGCAAGGAAACAGGACGGCCATGTACCGCTGTGCAAACTGTGTGCAGCAAAAGGGCTCCAGGCTAAGGGCTCCCTAGAGAGCCATGATCTAGCCCGGACTCTGCCCAGTAAGAGTTGCACCCTAGCACAGCTTGGCTAGGAGGAAGGGAAGCCATTTTCTCAATACCAAAGATCCATGTCAAAGAGCAAGGGTGAGGGGAAGGGAAAAAGGAAAGATGATCTCAAAAGCATGGTCTATTTCATGGAAATACAGACCTTGGTGTGTCAGCGTGTGCCAGATACTGCTTTTTGGCCCCAATATTTATTCAGACCCTTTTCTATAGAAATCTGATGCTTAGCTTTGGAACATGCCTGCCCCAAATCAAGACCCTGTGCTCCAGTTTCTCCCGGAACCAGGAATTATGGTATGATCACGTTCTGGTCAATATGGTATACACAAAAGTATCTGGTAATGGGTTCTGGGACCCTCCTATAAGAGGCAGCTGGTATATGTACCTTTGCTGCTGTCTTTCTCCATTTTTCCCTGTTGTCAGGAACAGGGGTACTACCTTGCGCCATAAGGAAGGGACGAGCCGGAAGGGCCTGAGTCCCAGAGCAGACCAGCCCTGAAAGACCTATGTGAGAAGGCAAAAAAAAACTTCTAATGTAAGCCAATGGTATTATGGGCTTTTTGTTAATTGCAGCCAAATTGCCTTGTGAAGACTTTGGAGCCTGAGGAACTGAAAACAAGAGGGGTAAGTGGGGCCCAAAACACATAACTTCCCTTGACACATGGCCTAGATCCCTACTGAATGCAAAACAACTGCCTAAGTTAGCTTAATGTCTCTCATAATGTAAGCAATGCAAAGTACACTTTTGGAGCAATAAAAGGAAGATTTCCTAAACATGTTACTTTTGAGAGGTACTCCATTAATGATAATACATTTCTGTTGATGGGATTCATAAAAAGGATAGAAATATGTCAAATATTTTCAAGTAACGTGCCTGATGATTTTATAGTTTGTAACACTTATACCTGAGAAGACACTACAGGGGGCACCTGGGTGGCTCCGTTAGTTAAGTGTCTGACTTCAGCTCCAGTCATGATGTCCTGTTTCATGGGACTGAGCCCCAGGTAGGGCTCTACACTGACAGCACAGAGCCTGCTTGGGACTCTCTCTCCCTCTCTCTTTCTGCCCCTCCCCTACTCACATGTGCACGCACACTCGCTCTCGCTCTCTCTCTCTCTCTCAAAATAAAGAAATAAACTTAAACAAAAAATTAAGACACTACAGGTTAAGTCTCTTAAAAGTTCAGGTGCTGGCATATGAAACTGATCTATAGCAGACTCTGACTTGTGATGAAAATCATTTCTGAGGATGTACTTGCATGTTTGGTTTCCAAGGGGTTTTATTTCTCTGGAGAAGCTGTGAAAGTATTTATTTTCATAATTTCCCTCTTTATCTTTAAACTACTTAACTTCTGAGAGGGAAAAGGATACACATTTTAATATGATTTTTCTTAAAGTCTACAACAAACAACCAAAATACTAACAATATTCTCTGTCCAAAGTCCTGTTGTCATACTTTAAAGATTAAAAAAATATATAAGCTTTCTACATGGTTTTCAAAGCATTTTCTATTTATTCAATAATACGTCTCTTGTTTTTTTATCAAGAAGACATAAGGGCACCTGGGTGGCTCAGTTGGTTAAGTGTCTGACCTCAGCTCAGGTCATGATCTTGCGGTTCGTGGGTTCGGACCCCACATCTGCTGACAGCTCAGAGCCTGGAGCCTGCTTCATATTCTGTGTCCCCCTCTCTCTCTGCCCCTCTCCCACTCATGCTCTGTTTCTCTTTTTCTCAAAAATGAATAAACATCAAAAAAAATTTTTTTAAAGAGCTGTTATCCTTAAAAAAAAAAAAAGACATTACACAAGATTACTTCTTTGGGAGAAAAAAGTAATTAAGGTAAATTTATCTGTGTATCACTATCAAAATTTAGAAAATCCATTAAGTTTTACCAACGTTCTTACGATGGTCAAACTCCCAGATGTTAAAATCAATTTCCACTGGTCACAACTATATAATTTCTCAAAAATTATACTCTCAATTTGACAACTTCATGTGTGAAATCACCCTGTCATCGTCAAATTCTCCTTACGTCTTGAATCATTTCTATCAGCATCCAAACACACTCTAGTATAATCTACTGTAATTTTTCTGAGCTACTATCAATGTCTTGTTAATATAATCAATGACCCCCATAACCCCAAATCCAATGGTCACTTATGTCACTGCTGTACTCTCATGAGCACTGGACAGTCAATGATGTTCCCTTCCAGGCCACACTTTCTTCCGTGGCTTCCATGACACCATACTCTATGTTGGTTTCTATGTCTACACTCCTTCCTTTAGTATCAATTGCTGAATCCATCATCTTGCTTGACCTCTAAATTATAGAATGTGCCAGGGCTCAGTCCTGTATTCTCTTTTCTATCTGCATAAATGTTACATCATCTGTTCCTGGGCTTTAAATATCACCTGTATTTCAATAAACTCCAAATCCATCCTTCTTACCCTGACTTCACACTTAAAACTCCACAGTAAAAATCTAACTTCCTATCTGACCTAGCTGTTGATTCCCTACCCTACTTCCCAAACCTGCTCCTTTCCAGATTTCTCTATCTTTACCATCTAAATACTTGCTCAAGCCAAAAACCAGGCAATCATGATTACTCTTTCCTTCCCTCACCCGCCCCCACATCTGACACCACTTTTGGAAGCTATCCATTGCTCTGCACTTCCTCTTCTCTAACCCCAAGGCAAGCTACCATCATCTTTCCCCTGAACGTTGGTAATGCCTCCATCCCATCTTCCAACTAACTCTCTCTTTGCTTCTCCCAAGTTACCCGTGGTGTGCAGAGACGCCAAAGTGCTCTGTTTATAAATTATGTAAGTCATTTACATATTTACAAATTATGTAACCTTCTTGCTTAAAACTCTCCAATGGCCTCCCTTGTGGTCAGCATAAAATTCGAATTTCTTGAGAAATGCCTGACGTGACCTTACCCCTACCTACTTTGCGTTGTTCACTGCTGTGCACACAGCACTAAGGACAGTGGCTGATACGTAGAGTGTATGCAATTGCTACTTGTCAAATGAATTAATAAAGGTAATGAAAACACGCCATAAACTTGCAATATATTTATTAAAACACAGCTTACATTCCCTAGTAGCAAGGAACTGAACATTTTATCCAATTCCTTTAATCTGAGAATCTACTGTTGCAGAGCCTCTTTAATGAGCAAGTAAAAAACCATGATATTCACTGTATTGACACAACTATTAAATCAGACCCACCCTAAGTCATATTAATTATTATCTCACTTAGAAAGTTCTGTGCAACATCATCAAGCTGTCTTCCTTTGTAACTTCACAGAAGTCTAAATAAAGTAAGGAATAACAGCTTCTTTTCTTCACAGAAGTCTCCAATTTGACAATTCTTGGTCTCCGTGTTTCGGAAGCCCAAGGGTCTCATATATAGCCATTTTGAAACATGTCAAAGATTAGGACAGAACTACTCATTTTTATAAGGCATGATAAATTTGAGATTCTTGCTACAATGTCGGTTTCACGCATTCAGCTGTATTTTCACAAGCAGGAGTTAAAGAGGGATGGAATTACAGGAAGAAAGCTGGGAACCAAAAACTTACAATAAAGATGTAATCTAGTGTTCAGCTTTAAAGAACAGATGAAAAAAACTTGAATCGGTCTCATACATTACTTGAGAATGAGAAGGCAACCCTGGACCTTTCTGTGCCGTGAAGGCCTAACGGTTACAATTTCCACTCACGTGCAGCACAGGAATTTGCTAATATAAGTTAAGAGGTAGACATGCTGTGTATTTTAATTTAAATGCTAGCTTTTTAAAATATTCTCTTAGTTCATATTTACTGGGTCCCCTTGTTACATGTAACATGTAAAACAGTGGTCTGAATAACTGTTTAAAAAGAAACATTTAAAAATTTTGGTGAATCACATTGTTTTTTCCTCGCTAAGTGACCGATTTTGGTCATCTTTATTTGCAACGTTTCATTTTTAGAAGAGGTCTTGATGAATATGAGGACACTGATATACACACAGCCAGAGAAGTGTGAACTGCAATTTCCTTTTCTCCCCCAGTGGAGAGAGAAGGAATTCGTGGAAGTTATGAGTAAATTCCTAGAAAACACATAAAAACATAAGAGAATTCATAAAAATTTGTCCAAAGTTATGAAATTTATCCATTATGACTATTTTGGCAGGGTGTGTAAGGAGCATTTTCTCTCCTACCCACTGTTTCACCATTAAGATTATATGGAGTTAATTGTATTTGAATAAAAAAAGGCTGCATGGAAAGATTACTAAAGAGAGCAAGAATTGTGGGTGCTTTCATGAAGACCGCGTGAGACATTTTCGACTGTGCTAGTCTTGGCTGAATTCATGCTACTGTTTGCAGTCTTTTGAGGGAGCTGAAAGGAAAGGAGGCCCTGCCACAGGTCAAAAATTAACATGCTGCTCGGGTGAACCGTGCTTGGCTGACCAGTGATTTCGGTTTCCTGATGAACCCTTATCAAAATGAGAGCCAAGGAAGGGGGAGGCGGGGGCATAAATTCACAAGGACAGGAAGACAAGAAGAGCCATCAGTGGAAAGAAACTTTCCAACACTTTTGAAAAAAGTTAAGTAAATTAGGAGAGTGGAAGAGGTAAGTAGTGGGCTACCTGCAGGAATGGACCTCATGAGAAGAAAGGCCATTTGCCATCTTAAGGCACCGGAGAGAGGTTCAGGACCTCAGGCACAGTGAGCTGGAAGGAGGCTTAAAACCAGCCGGCTGCAGGTTATACGCAAATGTAGGCCCAAGTCCCTCCCTGGTGACTACTTCCATGGGAAGGCCTATCAGCCTTCAAGCCCTCCTGCTCACACCCCAGAGCCTCCAGGAACCCTGCCAGAAACTTCATTTCCCAGAACTCGTTTCCTCATCTGTAAAAATCTGCATTTGTTTTCTACTGCTGCCGTAACAAACTACCACAAACTCAGCGGCCTGAACTGACACAAATTTATTATTATCTTGTAGTCCCAGATGCCACAATTTCAAAATGAGTGTGACCAAGCCAAAATGGGGCTGTCAGCAGGGCCACATTCCCCCTAGGGGTTTGAGGCAAAAATCAGGTGTCTGCATTTCCAGCTTCTAGAGGCTGCCTATGTTCCTTGGCTCATGGTGCTTTCTTCCACCTTCACAGTCAACAGCCCAGCAGCTCCAAACCCCGGACTCTCCCCTTCTGCTGCCTTTATTACATCAGCTACTCTGACTCTCCTGCTTCTTGTAAGGATCTTTGTAATTACCCTGGGCTCACTACGGTCATCTAGGATAATCTCCCCATCTCAAAATCTTGATCTAATCACATTCTCAAAAGCCTTCGTATCGTGTAAGGGAACATATTCACTGGCCCAAGGATTAGGATGTGGACATGTGGTGACCATTACTCCTTCGACCGCATTACCTTGTCAGATTACTGAAAACATTACGTGAGATTATCCCAATAATAGCAATAATAGCTAAAGTTTATTGAGCACTCAAGAAATGCCAAGGACTTTTCTTAATCCCTTAGAGATTTAACAACCCCACAACAGCCCTATGACATACATACTACCATCTTGAGAAACATATAGCACAATTCCTATACCTGACGTCACACAGCACGCATCTTACAGAAGGGGGACTCAAGGGGCGCCTGGGTGGCTCAGTCGGTTAAGTGTCTGACTTCGGTTCAGGTCATGATCTCACGGTTCATGGGTTCAAGCCCTGCGTTGGGTTCTGTGCTGACAGCTCAGAGCCTGGAGCCTGCTTCAGATTCTGTGTGTGTGTGTGTCTCTCTCTGCGCCTCTCCCGCTTGCGCGCTCTCTCTCTCTCAAAAAATAAACATTAAAGACAAAAAAAAAAAAAAAAGAAGAGGGATTCAAAATCCCATCCTCGTGCTCTTAACCACTCTGATAAACACTCAGCAAATTCTAGCTGTTGTTATTACTATGATATGACTGCAATGAATTTATTACATAAATCTCTTGCCATGAACATAAAAAACATGATAAACATCAAGCCCAATATTAACATAAGAACTTTAGAAACACTTTTTGTGCCTCGCACTTTCCAGTTCTAAATATTCCTTACACCAGTATAAACACTTCCCTTCTTCTCCAACTCTGTATTTGGTCCCCATCCTTTATGCTCCGATGGTTCCCTATTTGTCCATACTGTCACTTGTAACATCAGAATACACTGTAACGTCTGCCTCTTTATCTGGCCCTTGACCTGTGAGTGTCTTGAGGCCTGGGATTTCTCCATACTCAGGGTGGCCTGTAGAGCCTGGTCCTCAGTCGGGGCTTATTGAATGAATAAGTGAAGAAGTAACAAACTGCAGTTATTTAAAAACCTGGTAAGCTGTTTTGCCAAGAATCTTTAATTACTGCTACCATTTTGTATGCTTCTTAAAATATCTCCATAGATTAACATAAAATCAATATGAGGTTGAATAGATTCCAAAATGTTCCTGTTTATTTTGTTTCTGCAATCAACAATAATCAGAGAATGAAAAACATGAACATTTTGTTGTTTTATATGTGCTTCACAAATCAGAATATATTCACTGTGGAGAAACAGAAAACCTTTTCCAAAAGTTCTTTGCTTTTAATGAAATGCCAAATATCTATTTCTAAATGTATAGCTCGGATAAGTCTACAAAATGGTAATCAACAGCCAAAGGTGAGCATGCATTGTTTGTTCTTATTGTTTTGGACATAATTTAGTTTTGCCATTCAACTTTGTAGTCCACTTCAAACCATCTTGCACAAAGTGAAGATTAATACAACTTAGAATTGATAAAGAAGAAAATCATACTGTAATATATGTATTTGTCAGAGACGGAAGAAGTAATAAGATCCTTCGGGAAGTAGATAAATCAATTCTGCAGAAAAACCCTTTAGATTTTTACTTCTCCAAAGGCTTATCATAATTGCAATGATGCTAGATAAATAATAACCTGGTTATCATTCACTCCACTGGCTTTAAAGCCAAAAGAGGGTTAGCAAGTCTATTAATAATCACTACGGAAAACAGCAATAAAAGGTAAACCAGTAATAATGTTTCACCAAAGATGCTTTTGGCTGCCAAGTGTCAAAAGTCCAAACTGAACTGACTTTAAAAATAAAACCATGATTATCTTACATTTAAAAAGTATAGAAATGTATGTTGGGAGTACAGGTGTTGGGGATGGGGGGTAAGAGTGAAGTACTCCACCACTGTTTAATTGTTTAATTCAGCAGCTCAACAATGTCATCAAGGACTCAAGTTTTTCCCATCTTTTCTCTCTTAGGATATACCAAGTTTCACCTTTGGGTTAACTTCCTGTGTGGCGCACAAGGTGGCTGCTGCAGTCCCAACATTACATCCAGACATGAGAATGTCTAAAGGCTTCCTGTGTGTTTCCTTCTTAACAGCATAGGAGTCACTTCCAGCAAACTCCTTTTAGAGGCCAGATGTGCATCCTACAGCCAGCCGTGAATCAATCAGGATAGGGAGGAAGGGGAAGGTGGGCAAGAGAAACAAGGTACACGATTGGATTAAACTAATTTGTTTTCCATTCATTTTCACTAAGGGTGATTTTGTGAACCAAAACTGGTTTTCTCTTTGCATGGAGAAAGGTAGGAATCTATGTCTGATAGACAATAATGTTCGAAATGTGAGAAACAAATTGTGTCAGAAAAGTTAGCTCTGTTATAGGCCAAATTACCAAGCTCTAAGGAGGCAGGATAAGGGAGGAAAGATACATAAATACAGCCATGTTCACCAAAGAAGGAATCAATATGCCATTTTATAGACGATCAATAACAAGAAACCATTCACTTTCTAAAAAGTAGCTACACATACTTATATATTCTGATGCCAGGAAACATTTGAATACATATATCTGAGTGTACACAAACCACACACGTATACGTGTATGTGAATATATGATATATAGATAGAAACAAGGTAAGAGATAGAGGTGGATACACCAAGGTTCATTCAAACCAGAACATCTCAGATATAATAATTTTCCATCAAATACGTGGGCTACAGACATGTAAACAAAATTATGTTGTTTCAAAAGTCAACAGCAGAGGTAGGCTGCTAAATACGTTATACTTGAATATTGACATTCTGAAAAAGATGAAATCCAAGAATCTGTGCGCCATTAAGGAGCACATGAAAACACACAAAAACAAGCTGTTCCTTATCTTTCTCTAAAAAGGTTCTTACCAGAACAAAGGAGTAGTTACAAAAATGAGAATTAGCAGGACTCAATGAGATCTGGATACCACTGGGTGTTGAATCCATTCTAATCTCTGGTTCTTCTAAGAGAAGAATCTTTTTAAAAGAATATAAATAAGAAGTATGAGAGTACTTCTCTATTACTATTGCTATTATAAAGTACCAAGGCACCAGCAACCGCTGCCTCATAAATAATCTCAAAATAGAGATAAAAATTAGTAGAAGACAGAATCTAAGCAAAGATCCATGAAATGTAAAAAAAAAAATTTCAATTTATACCTCAGGTGCTCATTTGATCACCTGTAAATATCTGAGAAAGGAGTATTTTAAGAATAATGTTGTAATGAAATAAAAACACAATAAATAATTAACCCCAGAAAATTACTAATGTGACTTTTCCCTCATTGCCATTCTTTTTCTACCAAAATCTGCACACAGCTCATCTCTATTGAAGGGTCATTAAGTTCATTTCACAAACATCCCTGAATATATATTATCATTATCATGTATTCTCTCTCTTTCTCTCTCTCTCTCTCTCTCTCTCTCTCTCTCTCTCTCTCTCTCTCCCACTTCCCTCTCCTCCTGTATACACACTCGTACACAAACCCTTACAATCCATCCACTCATCTTTGACTCTTAGTCTGTCTTCACTTCTCTCTCTTGGTCTCTTGGCCTTTCTATATCTCCATTTTTCCCTTTCTTTTATATTTAGCAACAGTGGTAGGGCTTAATGACACTGTTCTTTCTGGATGAGTCCTGAGATGACAGTCCTCTCAACCATGTGGCTACTGCATGCTGGAGTTACACGGATTATTGTTGCCTCTTCCCATCATGCTTGCTTATAGGATCACTATAGTCTACCCGATGCCTTACTCTTGAATGTCAACAGGCAAAGATCACTAGACATTTGAGAAAAGCCTCCAACAGGAATGTAGGAGACCAAAACAAACAAAAAAGGAAACCTGGAGAAAACAGAAACAGTAAAAGAAGTAGAAGAAACTAAGTTGATATAGAGAAATACAGATTTTAAGTACAAATGGTCTCTGACTTACAATGGTTCTACTTACAATTCTGGGGCTTTACAATGGTGCCAAAGTGATAAGCATTCAGTAGAAACCATACTTGGAATTTTGAACGTGGATCTTTTCCCAGGCTCACCATATGCAGAACGATATTCTCTCGTGATGCCTGGGCAGTAACAGTGAGCCTGCAAGTCCCAGTTAGCCATGCGATCATCTGGGTAAACAACCAATACTTACAACCATCTGTTCTCATTCTGCTTTTCACTTTCAGTACAGACAGTATCCAATAAATTACAGAAGATACTTTATTATAAAATAGAGCATTGTGTTAGATGATTTTGGCCAACTATAGGCTAATGTATGTGTTCTGAGCACATTTATGGTAGGCAAAGCTAAGCTGATGATGTTCAGCAGGCTAGGTGCATTAAATGCCTTTTCAACTTACAATATTTTCAATTCATGATGGGTTTGTTGGGATGTAATCCCACTATAAACTGAGTGTGATCCGTACATAAAATAAGAAGAAAATATTTTAGTATTTTCAAAAGGAAAATAATAAAAAATTAAGAAAGAACCCTGGAAATAAAAACAATATACTGGCAACTAAAATTCAACAAAAGAGCCGGAAGATCAAATTGAGGAAACCTTGAAATGGCAGAATAAAGAGATAGACATGGAAAAGATGAAAACATAGAAACACAGAGGCTCATTAAAAAAAGGAGTTGAAGGAGGTGAAGAAATATTATCAAAAACATAAGACAAAACAATTTCCTAGGAAAAAAAGGGGGCCTCCACATTAAAAACACTGGCTGTGAATTCCAAGTCAGTTGTTTTTTTTTTTTTAAGTCTACTCCTAACCACATCATTGGTAATTTCTAAACTTTAAGGGTAAAGAAAGTTCTGAAAAGCTTCCAGAAAGATACAAAGACAGGTTACATCTGAAGAAATTACAATCAGGAAGATACTGAATTACACAAATTCAATGTTACAGTGGCACTGTAACACTATGGAGCAATGTCCACAAAATTATGAGGACCAATGAGTTCTAAGCCAGAATTCCCTACCTTCTAAATCTATCAATTAAAATGAGGATCAAATCAAGTTATTTTAGACATTCCCAGACTCAAGAAAATGACTTTCAACAAAAACTTTTTCTGGCAGCTGAAAGAATATATGTCCTAAAATAACATATCAAATCTACAGAGAATATAGGTCAGACTCAAGAAAAAAGGAGGCCTCAAGAAAATACAGGAAGTGGGAAGGGATATGTCACTGATAATTTATTTGATGTTTTTGACCATTTGGGAAAATTACTGATAGCCATGATAAATGTTCTAAAATAGTTTTTTAAAAAAAGAATTGATATATAGTCAAATAAAAGCTAGTGGAAAAAAATTCATAGGTAATTTTTAACTTTAGGAAAAATAAAAAATTGTTATATAGTTATATATATATATAGTATATATATATATAGTGTATATATATATATATATATATAGTTATAATGATACAGTCACTGTAAATATAATGTTGATTATTCATGCAACCAAAAATTGTGAAATGGCTATATTGAGATTACAGGGTAAAGAGATAAAAGAGAGATAAATACTAATATCACATGTATTCAACAAAAACTGTCTAAAATTGATAAATCCATAAAGAGCAGTTAAAGTGAATTATTTTAACATATAGTAAACATATTGATCATAAACTCATACTGTCTGATTTTGTAATTAAATATGCATTTACTTCAATGAATACAGAGTTTTAAGAAAACTCCCCACTGATACCAAAAAGAGATAAGAGCGAAGAAAAGCAGGATAAAACCACCATTCATTCAAATCCAAAAGAAGCAGTCAAAAGACTGCTTTCAGAAGACAATCTTGGTAAGTAGTATGGTGTCTACACTTGGCTACTGTTCCCTGAAAAGCAGTAGAATATGTCCCCTAATCAATCAATCAATCAATCTCTCTTGCTCTCCAAGAATACATTCCAAAGATCAAGTTTTAAAATCATTCAAATATTATATTCAGATATTAAGTAGGTTTTTGATGAATTTTAATCAAGAATTTTAATCAAACCTTCAGCAATTACTGCATTGTTTTTGAGAAAAAATTATGCATTCTAACGAGCTGTTAAGTCTATTTAATTATTGCGGTGAAATGAGCATCAAAAAACCTAAATTTAAAACACTGCAAAAAATACAAAAACACACTAAGAGCATCATCAAATGAACAACAACTGTAACTTCTATATATCAAAGAAAGTTTCTTTCCTGCAGGATTTGGGCCATGGAAGGTAAATACTGACTACTCATATATTTATGTTAATTGAATGATGAATTATGTACTCTAAGGCACATGCTTACATTATACATAAACGACAATTTACACTGATGCCTGGTTGACAAGTGTCTGATTTATTAAATCAATAAATGCTCTTATAAATGTGTATAAAGAGATTTTATATATCCGTTCACAAAGAACATACTGACTTAGTGAACTACATAAATACATGCAAATCTAACACTTAGAAAAGACTACCCAGTAAAAAAAGTAGCTATATAGATTTCTGTGTAAATGATGAAGCCCTTGAGTAATGATTTCATAAGTAAGACATATGCATTCCAGTATATGGAAACTGCAGAAATCAATCACTCTATGCTACCGGGAGCACAATGGACTATTAAAATATGAATTAGGAAATGCTCAGATTAACCACATTTTATTTAAATAAAAGCACTCTGAAAGCATAAAGCATTTGACAAAATGGAAAGTACTGATGGGCGCGCCTGGGTGGCTCCGTCGGTTGAGCGTCCAACTTTGGCTCAGGTCATGATCTCATGGTTTGTGATTTCCAGCCCTGAGTCGGGCTCTGTGCTGACAGTTCAGAGCCTGGAGCCTGCCTCGGATTTTGTGTCTCCTCCTCTCTCTGCCCCTCCCCTGCTCATGCTCTGTCTCTCTGTCTCTCAATAATAAATAAACGTTAAAAAAATTTTTTTTAAAGTACTGATGTTGTTTTTCCTTATCATCGCATCCATTTATTGCGGGCACAGTTCTGAGCTCTGAATTAAGGATTTGTGTTTGTGTGATTTTACTACAGCAGGTTATTGTTTCTACGTAGAAATCGGAGAGATTAACTACTCAAGATCATGAGGAGCCTATATTCAAACTGAAACTTTTCGACTTGAAACCCTGGTCCTAACCACTGAAATTATCAAGCAGGTTTGTTTCTGACATTAACCACCACAAGAAGTTTACAATCAAAAGACTCCAGACATAACCAAATGGGATAGGAAGAGGATTAAAACATTTTTCAGGGAAATGAAAATTGATACCAGACGTGAAAAGTTTTCCATCCCATAAACCAACTATTCAGAACAAAATTTCTAAAGATAATTAAGAAAATACTTAAAACCAATAAAAGATATGTAAAATAACATAAAACTTCACAGAAATAAAGTTTTAAACTTTCAACAAACTTAAGAAATGTTCCAACTTGGGGTGCCTGGGTGGCTCAGTCGATTGAGCAAGTGACTCTTGATTTAGGCTTGGGTCATGATCTCACAGGTCGAGGGACTGAGCACCTCGTCAAGCTCCTGCATGGGAGTGTGGAACCTGCTTGGGATTCTCTCTCTCCTTCTCTCTCTGCCCCTCCTTTGCTCACTCTCTCCCTCTCTCAAAACAAATAAATCAACTTGAAAACAAATGTTCCAACTCAGTAATAATTAGTATATGCAAATTAAAATAACAATAGGATATGATTTAACACTCCTTTTTTTTTTTTTTTCTTTTGAGAGAGAGAGAGAGACAGAGAGAGAGAGAGAGAGCACAAATGGGAGGGGGAGAGAGGCAGAGGGGAAAGAGAGAATCTTAAGCCCTATGCACAGCTCGATCTCACAACTGTTAGATCATGACCTAAGCTGAAATCAAAAGTCGACTGCCTAACTGACTGAGCCACTCAGGCACCTCAACACTATAATATTGATATGGACTTTAAAATGTAACATAAACTACTGGCAAGAGTGAGGGAAATGGTGACTTTCATTCTACCTGAAGTATAAATTAAATACAACCAATTTAGAAAGCAATTTTTGAGTATCAGCCAATCTTAACCCAACAATTCCACTTTTAAAATATACCCAAGAGAGAATCTAGTTCAAGTATATAAAGAGACATACAAAGATGCTCAATAAAATTAATACCTTTACTAATCTGAAACAACAACATGACACTGGAATACAATAATTCCACTACAACAAAATTGATATAGGGTAATCCAAGGGTTTAAAAGTAAATATAGGGGCACCTGGGTGGCTCAGTCGGCTAAGCATCCGACTTCGGCTCAGGTCCTGGTCTCACAGTTCATGGATTCAAACCCCAGTCAGGCTATGTGCTGACAGCTTGGAGCCTGAAGTCTGCTTCGAATTCTGTGTCTCCCTCTCTCTCTGTCCACTCTCTGCTTGTGCTCTGTCTCTCAAAAATAAATAAACATTGAATTTTTTTTTAAATAAATATATATCATGTCTTCTGGAAAATAAATTTCTGGTATGCTGTAATCAAAATATATGTGTAAAGTGAATAATTCAGGGTCTTCATTCTGAACATAAAATTATTTATTAATGATTTTCTTCAAATAACACACTTCTTCAGTACTTTGAAACACATCCAATATTAAAGAATTCTTTTACTTACATGCAGTGAAGACGTGACAATATGGCTAACAATCCCAAATTTATCTGTTCTACCAAATATCAGTGGTCTTGAACAATTCTAAATCTAAACTAAAAATCAAGAAGTTAAAAGTGTTTTTACACTTTCTGAGCCCAAACCACAAACAAGTGTATCTTGAAGATTTAATTATTTGTTTGCTTATTTATTTATTTAATTTCAGAGAGAGGGAGAGCGCGTGCACGTGCGCAAGCATATTAGGCAGGCTCCATGCTCAGCGTGGAGCCCAACTCGGGGCTCGATCCCACAACCTGGGATCATGACCTGAGCCGAAATCAAGAGTCAGATGCTCAACTGAGCCATCCAGGTGCCCAATCTTAACGATTTAAAATTCAATGAATCTTGGGGCACCTGGGTGGTTTAGTCGGTTGAGTGTTCAACTCTTGAATTCTGCTCACTCAGGTCATGATCCCAGGTCATGGGAAGCAGCTCCACGCTGGGCTGAGCTGAATGTGGAGCTTGCTCAAGATTCTCTCTTTCTCCCTCTGCCCCTCTCCCTCACTCACACAAACTCTTTCCTTCTAAAAAAATAAAAAAAATAAATGAAATAAAATTCAATGAATCTTAAAAATTTCAACATTCCAAAAATACTTGTCTAACCTAAACTCCTACAACCATCCTCTCAATCCTTTTTTCAGAACCTAACAGTGCGCTTCACTTATATTTACCAAACATATAAGTTCTTTGGTTTGGGTCACCTGGGTGGCTCAATCAGTTAAGCATCCAGCTCTTGGTTTCAGCTCAGGTCAAGATCTCATGGTTTGTGAGTTCAAGCCCTGAGTTCAAGCTCTGTGCTGTGGGATTCTCTCTCCCTCTCTCTACCCCTCTCTGGCTCATGGTCTCTCTCTCTCTCTCTCTCTCTCTCTCTCTCTCAAAATAAATAAACTTCAAAAAATTAATAAGAAGCTCTTCAGTTCCCAGTGCCGTTGTAAATGCTCTTCACTTAAATGCTTTTTTCTAATCCTCCTAATTGGGTCCACCCACTTCATCTTCCAGAATCTTTTTTTGTCCAAGAACATTTCCAAACTTTTGACATTTCCCAACAACCTGCAGACCTCTTGTCTCTGTGATAGCTTCTCCATTCTTTTACTTCAGTAATCTTTACTCTACCTTAGATCTATGTGTTTACCTGTTGTTTTTCTTTAATCAGACCATCAATTTTTTAAAAGCAAAGTTGCTATGTCTATTTATCCTTGAAATCGCTGTTACATAGACAATTATACTTCGGAGAAACGCACATGTTGGTTGGCTAAATGAATATCATGCTTAATGAATGCAAAGGTGGGAGAAATGAATGCATGGTTTTAGGAAATTTAACAGTCACCTATCCTAGAAAATGGTGAAATCATAAAGATAAGTTCACCGTGACGGGTTTATATTTGAAACATAGGTTAATTTATTATTATCATCATCATTATCATTACTTTATTGCTACTACTATTACCTCTGGTTTGAATAATCACTCTATTTCAATTTGAAATTATTGTAACACCTACAGGAGCAAGCTGTTCTGCTCATCAGCAACCTAAAGAGTTGTAACAATAACCTGGATTCAGGGGCTCCTGGGTGGCTCAGTCGGTTAAGCGTCCATCCGACTCTTGATTTCGGCTCAGGTCATGATCTCACGGTTCATGAGTTCGAGCCCTGAGTGGGGCTCTGCACTGGTAGCACAGAGCCTGCTTGGGATTCTCTCTCTCTTTCTCTCTCTAAAAATAAATAAGTAAGAACTTTAAAAAAAGCTAATAACCTTGATTCATGAATACCGTGACTCTTCAGCTCTCACAGACCATGTTCAATGCAAGCTGACTGACATCATCCAGCACCTGTTCTGACAGCCATATGGTAGCAGGTAGGAGAGTTAGCTCGAGCCAGTCTGAAAGTTCAAATCCCTACCTGCTGCTTCCTCCTTAAGTTACCTGGGACAAGTCACTTAATTTCCCCATGTCCCAGTTTCCTGATCCATTAAATAGATATACCAGTAGTATTTCATTTAGCAGACTGCTCTCAGTATTAAATCAGTTAATATATTAAAAGTATTTAGAATGGTGCCCAACATACAGGTAGTGTTCATCAACTATTACATATCATCACATTTATACTGTCTTATCTGTAAAGTTTGCATTACCAACTTTACAAGTTACCAGTAATAGTTGTCATGAAATATACTGAAATGTCTATATAACAGGCAATGTTAGTTGCTTACAGTGTCCCTTCTTCGTGGAGAAAAAAAAAAAAAATCCTAATTTTTTTTCAAGTATCCACTTCTCTTGCTTCCAAGACGTTGAGTAAAATGGCCCCATCCTTAGCTCCAAATTGGCCCAGTAAGAATGCAGGAAAAGGATCTGAATTCCTGGTTTAAATGACAGATGTCCCCCTCACTCCTTCTGTTGAATCTGAACAAGTAAGCAAGCAAAATACCAGTTGTTAATGGCAGCCATCCTGAAAACAGGTGGAAAACCAGCCTTAGGATGAAGCCTATATAACTGGTTCCTTGTGACATCACTTAATGCCTGAGTACAGCTTACTGTAGTGCTGGTATTTCATAATAAAGTTCCTTCATATTTAAGCCAGTTGAGTCCCAGCATCTTGCTATTTGCTGTAAAAATATTGTAAGTGCAGCAGAAGCAGTGTGTATGATGTTCCTTTGTAACACAGGTAACCCTGGCTGAGACAAGGATACCATCCCTGACATGGTCACAACAGACAACCAGTAAACGGTAAAGAGCATACTTTGCTTAGGATTAATGCCCCATATGCTGGCCACTGTGTTACAATTATAAAATACTGTACCAACAAAAGACCTTGTTTAGCCCCAAGAATTGGTATACAATCTGAAGAGAAATCAGAGTATTCTTAGCCCCAAGAAGTAGGAAACAGAGCACTGACATGTCACCACTGATATAGACTATGGATCCCCAATCACATTATCAAAAAGTACTTTGTAAATCCCAGTATTATGCTGCTCAGGGCTAGCTAGAGTTATATATTATACCAATCCCAACACATTTGTGGTGCACGCTCATTTTAGTTATTGCTGAATACTTCACGTGTCAGGAAAACGTTTGCCAAGTATATATACTCTGACACCTCACAGAAGTTATCGCACCTTAATCTTCAGTGATCTCAGGATGCTCCTGGGATTCAAGCTAAAACAGATTTCCCGGCATCACACCCAGCAAAATGGATTCAATTGTTCAGAAGTGGGACTTAGAAATCCACATTTTGCATGCACTTCAATAATTCTGATGCAGCTAAACCCTGAACCACATTGTAAGACCCACTGCCTGAGACCAAATTAAAAATATATACTAAGGAAATGCAGACAAATGACAACACATAACAAGGTACGTGCAGCTACTTTATGATGACAATCGAGTCCCAGCCCTGTCCCGCTGACTCTTTGGAAACATATGCCTTTTTAGTTCCTCAGCTAGTAATCTCCATATGTCTTATATCTTATTTTATCACCTATACTTTTTTCTATATTGTATCTACAGTAACTCTATTATGTTTATCTTCCAATTAGTTTGCACCCTGGTGCCTTGAAATAATATACCTAGATGATCACTTTATTTCATCCATTTGTCAGTAAACGGACTCCCCTTTACCCTTCACAGCTGAGCCAGATAATACAGAAAATAGTCCCTGGTGAGGCCAGAGGCATCACCAATGTTCTTTTCATGCTTTACTTTTAAAATCACACATTTTCCTGAGCCATGATGAGACAGAGCAACTGTCTTAATCAGTGAACTATTTCTGAAAGTAATAAAGTACTTGCTTTAAAAACTTCATTTTCAATAATTTATCTCAACGCAATTACGTTTCCAATTCTTATATGGCTTATTGCAGCTTTCCGATTTTAAAAAGAAAATGAGCCCAGTTAACTAAAAATAAGTCAGTCATCTTTATCAAATTATTATTTTTCTTTTCTCACTTGTGTCACACATTAGGAAATGGCAATTAAATGAGAAGCAAGCTAATTAGCTATCGTGGTTGCTCTCCTATAATCAAGTGAGGCACGTAGATGCAGAAAAACTACATCTCACTCACATGTAGAAAACCCCTCGATTTACTCTGGTGTCTAGAAACTCATCAAAGCATAAAAAAAAACCAGAGCAAAGCTTCATTACAGTACCAGTCATGACAATAATTACAAAGTATACATTTTTCAGTTTTTAAAACAAAAATTTCTACCGAAACATTTCCACTGTGTGCATTAGTGTCAATCTGTGTGTTGAGAAGATAATCCGAATGGCAATAAAGGGACTGTACTGGCCATCTGTGGTCTGCCCGATTATAATATTGGCAATACTAAAGCTTTCACTTGCTTTAGAAGGAAGCAAGTTATCCATTAAGTAATTATAAATTTAAAAATTACACTGCTCTAAAATAATCCCACAACTCTACAAACAGATCAACAGATGCAGCATCCCCAAACCATTTTAAAAAACAATTCTTCTTGTATTCCTATTTTAAAGCAGCACTGTCCCAAAGAAATAATATTACAAGCCACAGATGTAACTTTAAACTGTCATGTTAAAAAGAAAAAAAAAAAATAGATAAAAATCCATTTTAATAATATATTTAGCCCAATATATCCAAAATAATGTCATTCCAGTATATGATCAACGGAAGATTATTTGTGAGATATTTCACATTCCTTTTATTACACTAAATCTTTGAAATTTGGTGCATAGTTTATACTTTGAGCACATCTCTATTCCACTACATTTCAAGTGCTCAAAAGCCACTTCTGGCTGTTAGCTACCTTTAGAGGTGAGCATTTAGGGAGTAAAGATTAAAATAAAGTAAGGGGTGCCTGGGTGGCTCAGTTGGTTAAGTGTTTGACTCTTTTTTTTTTTTTTTTTTTAATTTTTTTTTTTTAACGTTTATTTATTTTTTTTGGGACAGAGAGAGACAGAGCATGAACGGGGGAGGGGCAGAGAGAGAGGGAGACACAGAATCGGAAGCAGGCTCCAGGCTCCGAGCCATCAGCCCAGAGCCTGACGCGGGGCTCGAACTCACGGACCGTGAGATCGTGACCTGAGCTGAAGTCGGACGCCTAACCAACTGAGCCACCCAGGTGCCCCAAGTGTTTGACTCTTGATTTTGGCTCAGGTCATGATCTCTCGGTTCATGAGTTCAAGCCCCACATCAGGCTCTGCACTGACAGTGTGGAGCCTGCTTGGGATTCTCTCTCCCTCTCTCTGCCCCTCTCCTGCTCACACACACTCTCTCTCTCTCAAAATAAATAAATAAACTTTAAAATAAAGTAAATGGCTCTGTGCTCACTTAGGTCAGGGTAGTTTTTCAAAGATGGACAAAAATAGGCAATATTTTCTGATTATGATCTGAAAAAAGACAGTTAAAATTGCCTTTTTTTGATAGTTGGTGATCAGAATCTATATATGCCAAGGAGAATTACTGGGATATATACACATAAGAACTGGCTGCAGGAATCAATTAATATCAGATCTCCCATCTAGAATGAGAAGGACTTTGAGGTACCTGGAGTCTCAAAGGCTGAAGTAGGCCAGCCTCTTCAGCCTAAGGCAGATTTGACACCCTCTCTGTGGAATGCACCCGTAACACAACTTCTGGCTACAGGAAAAGTTTTAATGTAAGTTTAAGAGGGCAAATTAGATAAACATTAAATAAGGTTCAAAATAACAACAACAAAATCATTTTATTCAATACATAATCAACTAAATCTTAAATCCTGCTGTATATAGTAGATACTTTCTCCCATAATTCACGTCTTAATATGGAAACTTAATGTTCAAAGAATCAATGTTCAGGGGCACCTGGCTGGCTCAGTCGGTAGAGTATGCAGTTCTTCATCTCGGGGTTGTTAAGTTTGAGCCCCACGTTGGGCACAGAGATTACTTTAAAAAAGTGCAAAGAATAAAACTGAGGGGACCTCACATAATCTAACACAGAAACTCTCATACAAGAAAAGCCTAAGTTGTGAAATACTGAGGCGTTTATCCGTGGACATCAACAAAGTTACTGCAAATTTGTTATCTGTTATTGAAAATTCATTACAAAGTACTGTGAGTTTACTCTTACAGTGACTGGATTGTTTCTCACTGAGCTAGATCCCCAGCACTGTGATAGGGGCTGAAAACCGTAAGTGTTTTTACCATGCCAGCTTTTGGGCACATACCGTCTTAGCAAGCCACGTAATGTACCCGGTGACATCCACCCAACCAGCTATTAGGCTGAGTACCTGAAAGCCAACACAGCCGCTGTTGGAGAACATCCTTACAAACGCGACCCTTCTTATCTAAGTAGCAGTGGATGGGCCATCTTCCTCCCTCTACTTCCTCACTCCCACTTTACTCAAAAAACAAACGAACTAATTCAAATGGTTTGATCTAGACTCTTCTCAGATTTCAGTATTCTAATAGGTCCGAGTCAGATGTGGAGAAAAAGTAAGAAATGTAATGAAACAATCAGATAATTTAAAAACTGGGAAGCACGCATGCAGGCCGAATCGGTACAATGCCACCAATAAGGTCCTACTCTCTGAATAGTCAAGAGAGTGCTGAAGAACGCAGAATTCCAAAGATGCTGTCCAAGATAACAGTGTGTTTGACTCGGATGGCCATGGACGAGGCACTGTAAATGTAAGGCTTAGGCAGTTAGTAGACTTTGAACTTCAGGATAAAATCTGGGGAAGCTGAAAATGAGTACTATATTCCCTAGGAAGAAATTTCCTGAGCTGAAATGCAAAACCAAATAAGCTTTTCCTTATTCTACTCTTCTACTAGTCTTTGGACACTGGTCTTTTGGCAATAAAGGGAAGTCCAAGCTCTCTGCATATTTTGCCACAGCCATAGTTTTGTATTCACCAAGTCCACCACTAAAACAAGCAGATTACGATTTTAATTCATTGCCACCTTTCAATGGTTTCCAACATGAAAGATTAGGAAACCTAAGTCCATTTCTTCAGACCTGTTTTTTTACAATAAGCAAAAAAGATTGGATTCTAAAAATCAGAAGTGGGGAGAGGAGGGCTTGCCTTTTAAATTTGTTTTCCCCACCAAGAAAAATCATGTGCTGTGAACAAGTCATGAGAACAGAGTAAGAAAGGGTGGCTTTGCACACCATGTGTGGGCCCTGCGTGGGCAGGGGGGCTGTGTAACCTGGGGTAAGTTCTTTCTCTAAATCTCAGGTTCCCCACCTATGTGACACGGAAGACTGCTCCAGCTCAGACACTGAATCTGGGACGCTTGTGCCTTCTCCCTAAGAATAAACGGGAATAGAAAAGGCAACAAATGCCTTACTTCCTCAGCACTGCAAACTCTCAAAGAGAGATGAGAGAAATGAAAAGTTGGAACCGCACTTGGAACAATGAGGGATCTAGGGATTATCTGACACGAAAGGCCAACGATATTAAAATACCTACCACAAGCTTTTTGCCTTTTTTAAATTCCAGTATAATTAGCATAGTGTTATGTTAGTTTCAGGTGTACATGACATTGATTCAGTACGTTACTCAGTGCTCATCATGTACACTCTTTTTTTTAAATGTTTATTCATTTTTGAAGGACAGAGAGACAGAGCACAAGCATGGGTGGGGCAGAGAGAGAGGGAGACACAGAAGCTGAAGCAGGCTCCAGGCTCTAAGCTGTCAGCACAGAGCCCGATGCGGGGCTCGAACTCATGAACCACGAGATCATAACCTGAGCCAAAGTCCGATGCTCAACCAGACTGAGCCACCCAGGCGCCCCATTCATCATGTGCACTCTTCATCCTCTTCACACTCTTCTGTTTCACCCATCCCCCCACCCACCTCCCTTCTGCAACCTCCAGTTTGTTCTCTGTATTTAATACCAAAAGCTTTTTAAAAGCTCATTCTTTTAAACTCATTTTCTCTTCACTAACTGCTATTAAATGAGGACTTTCTTATATTATATTTATTACACAAAGTTTCCTATAAGACTTTGTCATTTTTATGTCATATGGCTTCCTAGTCTCTCAAAATATTATCATTACATTTATGGTATAATTGAGGTGATAAGATAAAGGAAGAAAATACTCCCTACAATGTTTTAGTAAACGATAACACAAGATTTTGAAGAATTAAAGCTCAAAACTGAAAATGTTAACTCAAAGTGTGTACGAGACGTGTGTGTGTGTGTGTGTGTGTGTGTGTGTGTGTGTGTAACTGGAACATGTAAGTGCCCGATAAATGCTAACCATTTTTAGTGTCACTGTTCACTTTCTTGATTTTTTTCTCAACTATAGTCAACTTTAAAATACAAGGCATCACTCAGGGTCATGCAGCTTCTCCTTTCTTTGAGATACTACTATACGTATAAGTCAATATCATACAATACCTTACTTATATCAAATTTCTTCATTAAACTAAGTTTTATCAACTCCGCCTCATTACAGTTTTGTTGAAAACAGGGATCTTGTTAACTATTATATCACATTTTCTATAAGAGTACTTAGAAACTTCATTGACTATCTTTTGCCAGACTGCATAATCAAATCTAGCCATTCATTGTGCTTGCTGTTACATTTCCAGCTGCCAGCAAAGTGCCTGCCACAGAGATGCTAATAAAAACTTACAGAATCAATAAATTAGAGACGCGGTCCATTATTCTTTTCTAGTAAGCGCCCCCAAATGACAGTATTTTTCCTTAAAAAATAAACTAAAAACAAACTTCAATCCCTACGTTAAGAATATTTTGAAAGTTCAAAGTCTTTTTTTTTAATGTTTATTTATTTTTGAGAGAGAGAGAGAGAGAGAAACAGAGAGAGAGGGAGACACAGAATCCGAAGCAGTCTCCAGACTCCCAGCCGTTAGCACAGAGCCGACTCGGGGCTCGAACTCACGAACAGCAAGATCATGACCTGAGCCGAAGTCGGACGCTCAACTGACTAAGTCACCCAGGTGCCCCTGAAACTTCAAAGTCTTAAGGCAAAAAAATTTTTAAAAAAATAAAAAAAATTTTAAACAAAGTCTTAAGTCAAATATAAACTAATTAGTAAAATGTAAAAACAGAAATGGCCTCCCCTATTTGACATAAAATCTTCAAAAGAAAATTTCATGAGGTCTCCAGATGAGTATCTTTTCAAGGCAACAGTAATGCCTCCACTGAAAAGGCCTATGATTCAAACTCTAATGTCCAGCATAAAGATAAAGCCCCTCAAAGGCTTGCAACACATAAGCTGCTAGATCAATGGGCTGATCATTGGGTAGTCGTTCCTGAATATCCACCAACATCTCACTGGTGAAGAGCACCATGTGAGGTGCTATGGCAACTACCATAAAATGAACCAGGTAAGACACGCTCTGTTCTTAAGACAGGGAAACCCCATGATCCCATAAGATTTTCAACCTCTCCTCTTTACCCTTCAATCCAATTAAGATCAACACAGTAACAATACAATTATTGAGTAAGCACACTCATTTCCCATATTTACAAGTTCACACCAACATAGTCAGATATTACTCCTCTTCCCCTAGTTAAGAAAGTTATTACTGCCATCCTGTCATAGTCTATATATGAGCCTAAGGAAGTGAAAGATTAAGTAACAGGCTAAAGTCTGAAGGGTAGAAAAACAGGAAGACAGATTTTGAAATTTCGAAGCCAGACATGAGTAATTCCAAGATCCTACTGTTTGACCATGCCTTTGTTTCACTTTCCCAATCCTAAGGGAGTGTACAAATGTCAATGTCGCCCTAACATCACACCCGAGGGCATCTTCCCCTTGAGGCTTTCTTCAGAGAGGACACTTCCAGGAGGATGTCCCCAGGGTGAGAC
This sequence comes from Prionailurus viverrinus, assembly GCF_022837055.1. NCBI lineage: Eukaryota > Metazoa > Chordata > Mammalia > Carnivora > Felidae > Prionailurus > Prionailurus viverrinus. The sequence goes on from NC_062561.1 coordinate 203,201,736, forward strand.
ACATCAAAGGAACAGAGAACAAAGAGCAAGCTCACTGAGATCAAGGTATTTGACAGTTTTGTTCTCAGCAGTGAGAACTGAGCCTGAGATGCACTTAGCATTATTTGGTGCCTCAATTACTTCTACAGGACTACAGTCTCAACAACAACAAGAACACTTCCTACTACTTTTGTTGAGTAAAGCAGGGAGAAAGTGGGTGGGGGGAAAGAGCAGTGCTGTAACAATGATGTTTGGGGTTTTATACTTTTTTTTTTTTTCTTTTTACAGAGGTTAGAAATGTCAGAAAGAAGGGTGTCATTTACTAGTTTCTTAGTTTGGAGTGAACCAGGGTTTTCTGACATAGAATGAATTTAAAATACTTTTTAGAAATAAAAATGTGTTAAAGAATGAAATAACAAAATGAGAAGTCTTGAAATTTGTCACTTCAAAATGCTTTCATTTCAACAGACAGCTGTGAACTATAAATGTGGTTCTGTTCTACGGGCTGCCAATAAAGTAGGACTTTATTGAGTTAAATGATTATTTTACTTTCATGTTTTATCAGTGTTCACAAATCAAGTTATTTATTGTCCTAGAAGACTAGGTCTGATTACGGCAGTTATATGATTATGTACACTACCTACTTTTTTAAAACTTTAATGTCCTTTCTTAGAGATATTAAATAAGATTTAATTAAAAATCAACAGAAGATGACTTTATTTCTGATAGGACAACATTTAAGAACAGTTACATAAATTGTACAACTAAAGATGAACAGATCTTCATTAGATTTCAAATCATATAGGCTGCAAATTCATCTCCAAAAGCAGGAAAACTGAATGGTGTTTTATTCAAAACATTAGTTGGCAAAACAAAAAACAAACTAAAACAATCACAGCTCCATAATTATACCCATTATTCTCATGAGTTAGAGCTATAAAAACAAGGTCAAATTGCTGAATTTAAAAAAAAAAATAACATTAGTGGGCGCCTGGGTGGCTCAGTCGGTTGAACATTCATCCAACTCTTGGTTTTGGCTCAGGCTATGATCTCACGGTTTGTGAGTTCGAGCCCCACATTGGTCTCTGTGCTGACAGCACGGAGCCTGCTTAGGATTCTCTCTCTCCCTCTCTCGCAGCCCCTCCCTTGCTCTGTCTCTCAAAATAAATAAATAAAGTTAAAAAAAAATAAAATTAAAAAAATAAAAATAAAATTAGGACATAAAAAGGTACCAACTTTCTAAACAAGAAGAGAAGTTCTAACTGCTGTGTAGAACTGTGTTACTGAACAAAAACAAAAACAGAAACAAAAATTCTCAATATGTACCCTATCTGTAGTCTCTTGAGCAACACAAGATCTTCCCACATGTGGTTATCTATCTCTATCCGCATATTGCAGAAGAGTAAACAGTTTATTCTGCAGTCACTAATCAACATGTGCTTTAGATGGTCTTTCCAAGCAAACTTCTATCACTTTAGTGACCTTACAAATTTTCCAGATTTCAAAAAACCCAACTGTAGTAGCCAGTCACTTCAAATCTGATTATTCAAGCTGTAAGTGGAATCACATAATCAGAATGTCATATATGATATATGCCACTCATGGAAACTATGCCAAAGAAAAGCAAATAAGTATTTATAAAAAGGACTGAGATAAAAAGTGTAGTCTTTTGGTTAGAAAAACTAAAGGCTTTATCCCCAAATAAGCAAATCACTACCCTTAGGAGTGTATTTGAATGGCTTCCCCCAGTCCACACCTCTCACATCCAATCAACATACCCCACCCAACACCTACTATCAACATCAATCCCACTATTCTGCCACTGAGATTCACTTCAGTTCATCCCCTTATCCTCATCCTTGGAGCCACTACTATTAACTGCATCCACTATTAAAGATAATTATATAAAACACTTCCTATCTTACCTTTCTACTGAGGGAAAAAATAGATGAGAAAAGGGATAACAACAGAGGCTGGAGTCAACTGAACTCCAAAAGTTACAATCTGTGACTTGCATCCATGTCAGTCAGTAAAAATAAATCACATTTAAAATGAGAATGAGGGTATTTAAACAATGTCAGACTTGGATATGAATTAAACTGTAAAAACTTCTCCATTGCATATTCTGGGGAATTTCCATTGTCTCATAGATACAGAAATTCAGAAACTCCAATGCCATTAAAAAAAAATGTTTAAATGATACTTAGACGGGTTTGGAGTACTATTCGGAGGATTGTCTAGTAACGACTTCAAGCATGAGAGTGAGAACTGCTAGAAGGTAATGATTATCCTGAGAGAAGGCTTTTGCCAGATTAAAAAAGGACATGGAAGTTTATGAAACAGTAGTGAATTAGCATTACTACATGAATTTAATATTGTATCCACAGGGGGAAAATACAATTTTGAGAAATGATGTCCTGACACAAATATTCAGTTACTAAGTATGAGCAACACTCAAGAGATTACAAACACTGCTAAAATGGGAGAAAAACAAACATATATTCCAATTCTTGCTAATTTAAATACTTGCCTTAAAGCATTGTTTAGTAAATTTAGGTCATGTTATGTTTTATTTCCTTCCAGTTGATCAAATTAAGTCTCTTAATTTCACCGCGTTACAGAAAAGCAAAAAAAAAAAAAAACTTTATGTTTGGAAACCACAGGCCTCCCAAGGAAACAAGTTTTTTATGTGCAAACTTATCTACCAACTCTGAATGAAGTAATGTACAGAATAATCAATAGTTTGATAGAACTTGGTTTTCACTGTAAAGAAGCTTTACCGTCTTAAAGAATTCTAAAGAGGGGAACTATATAAAGATTTTTTTTTCAGCATGGTGGCAAAAGATAAAAAAAATCAGCATTTTTCACTCCTAAGCCAGTGTAATTCTTTTTTTCTGGAAGCTGATTCCAGCACATCTGGCCCTTGGTAGAGCAGAAAGAGGACATATGCTGATGATTTAAGACTTAGTTCATTTTTTTGACCTTAAACCAGTAACCACATCTGAAAGCCTCATTTTTCTCACCAGAGTGCCTACAGCTAGACTTTCAGAAATGTCTGGTTTCAGAAATTTAGTCTGGTTTAATTCACTAAATTTCAATGAAGATAGATTCCATAAGCCATTGATGTCTCTTTACGGTACTTTCACTCACTTTAACTCAGTGGCGTTACCCTATCAAGAATGTTATCAGCCAGAGAAAGACAAGGGGCATCAAAAGTGCCCTAAGCAACTTGCCACTACTCAGAATATGGTCCCTACACAGTCCAGCAGCATCTGTTCACCTAGAAGATTGTTTAATATCACATCTTAGCCCACCTCAGACCTACTGAATCTGAACCTACATTCAACAGATGTTCAAGTGGTTCCTACAACACTCCAGTTTAAGATTTAGTGCAAAGCACACTTGGTTTTTTGTCGTATTGACAGTGGAAATGGAAGTATAAGTAATTTGGCTGACCTACAGGGTCTCCCTAGGACCAAATTTAGGAGGAATCCTGAGCAGGTGCTGATGTCTTAATGAAGAGGGTAAACATATGCTTTCTCTGATCCAAACACCTTTTTAACCTTGTGCTCAAGTCCACTAGGAAACTGGGAGGCAGCTATGGAAATGATTATATGGAAAATGTATAAACAGACACTCTGAAATTGGTAAAGTCTTAATAAACCATTGGTACAGTGATATTTTCTTAAGATTCCAATCCTGCCAAGATCCATGTTCTTTAGGTAATGGACTTGGCCAGGAAAGGATCCAAAGGGTCAACAACCGATCCTTCCCATGTTTCGGCACTGTAGGCCCTTCTCAATCTTTCATTCATTTGGTCAGCCATTTAACACATACTTACGCAACGCTACTCATGTCCTGCCATATTACGGGCAAGAGTACAGTCAGCAAAGAATAAAACTGACATGACTCTATGAAACCGACATGATCATGGTTCTAGAGTAGGTTAATCACCCGCTTCCAGAAACACACACAGGATCCAATGACACCACAGTGTCCTCATTTCTTGAACACAGGGATGTGGAAAAACCTTTCCACTATAGTTCCAAGGAGGCGAAGTTGGAAGACTTTTTTCAAAGAAACTTTTTTTTTTCTGTGAAAACTAAGTAAAATCTTTTTCTAAGTCTTCCTAGCAGGAGGAAATGTCTTGAGTAGATTCACTTGGTATGTTTTTAACTTACTAGATAGAAGCTGACGATCACCTGAACTAGCACATATTACATATCACCTAGTCTTCTTTGTCCTTCCCTAAGTCCTTTCAAAGAACCCCTGACCCCATGGCTTCTTTTCAAGTTTTTTGTTTTGGTTTGGTTTTTTTTTTTTTTTTTTTTTTTTTTTGCTTCCTTTTTATCTCCTCTAATGGCTTTTCCTTCCATTCAGAGAGGAAGAGGGTAAAGCAAAAATCTCATCAGGATAAGAGGCTGATGGAATGGTCTTTGAGAAATGGTCTCTGGCCTCTTTCCTGTCCTCCATTGTGCTGTAGGGGGAAGAATCTCATTTCTAGTGAGATTCTCCTGCATGTAAAACTCTCAGGTATAATTTTTAAAGTTTATTTATTTTTGAGAGAGTGAAAGCACGTGGGCGTGAGGGTGCACACATGTGAGCAGGGGAGGGGCAGAGAGAGAGGGAGAGAGAATCCCAAGTAGGCTCTGCAGTGTCAGCACAGAGCCCAATGTGGGGCCTGAATGCACGAACCAAGAGATCATGACCTGAAATGAAATCGAGAATCAGACGCTTAACCGACTGAGCCACCCAGGTGCCTCAAAACTCTCAGGTATAATTTTGGCTTCATCTAAGGCAAAGGGTCATTTTATCACAGCGATAAGAAGCAAAAAGATGCTGGGGTGCCTGGGTGGCTCAGTCAGTTGGGTATCCAACTTCAGCTCAGATCATGATCTCACGTTCGTGAGTTTGAGCCCTGCGTTGGTCTCTGTGCGGATAGCTAGAGCCTGGAGCCTGCTTCGGATTCTGTGTCTCCCTCTCTGCCCCTACCCCGCTCATGCACGCTCTCTCTCTCTCTCTCTCTCTCTCTCTCTCTCAAAAATAAATGAACACTAGGGGCGCCTGGGTGGCTCAGTCGGTTGAGCGTCCAACTTCAGCTCAGGTCACGATCTCGCGGTCTGCGAGTTCGAGCCCCGCATCGGGCTCTGGACTGATGGCTCAGAGCCTGGAGCCTGCTTCCGATTCTGTGTCTCCCTCTCTCTCTGCCCCTCCCCCGTTCATGCTGTGTCTCTCTCTGTCTCAAAAATAAATAAACGTTAAAAAAAAATTTTTTTTTAAATAAATGAACACTAAAAAAAATTTTTTTTAAGTGAAAAGATGCTAAGGAATAAAAAGGAGATATGAACAACCTTCTAGAAGGTAATTCATTTCATAGTATTTCAGTTATAATGCTCATAGACATTCTAGGATTCCCAGAAAGCCCTCTATATAGGAGAAGCTTTTAGATTAGTATAGACACCTGAAGTGCAGGAGTCATGTTGAATTCATCTGTGTTTCCCTGGTGCCTATGTCTGCTGAAGTGGCAGATGAGTAAATCAATTGGCCATTTACACATTTATACATTTTGTTCTCAGAGGTTTTCTTATCTACATCTCTAATTTAATCATGAAGCACTAACTCCTTCAATTATTGAGAAATAAGTAACTGACATAAATAACTAAGAAAGAGCCACTGGGCACCTACTGTGTACCAGGCATTATGCTGCCCTGGGAAAGCTGAGGCAAACATGACCCCAAAACCCCTTGTAGATTCATGGTCCAGACAAAGAAATTAAATTTTGATCAAATAATCATGCACAAATATGTGAAACTGCAGTTTCAATGCACGGAGAAATCTCTAGTAGAATTAACCTGATTATGAGAAAGAGAGGGAGAGAGAGGGAAACAGAGGGGTTTTTCTGTGTGATACTTAAAGCAGTGACCAGAAGCATACAAAGGAGATTTAAAAAAAAAAGAAATGCAGTGCCAGTGATCCCACACAGTGATTATTTTCCTTATTAGTAAAATTAGTTATAGTTAATAAGCCGTACACTAAACTACATTATGGGTAACGAACGAGAATATTTACTTAAAAGATACAGCTCTGAGTATCCACCAACATCTATAACCACCAACATGTTCACGAAGAAAATTTCGGTTTTTAACTTTTTCTAGAATAAGTCTTTTTAATTTACTAACACCTTGACTTAAAGTACTGATTTTCTTCTTTCAGATACTGTTGGCCAGGATTTCAAATAAAAGAGAGGATTTCCAGATAAGATTCTGCCATCTTGTTTAATAGCTTTCCAAAAACCCTTCAGTTTTTGACTCAGAAGGAGATGACCCATTCTTTTTAATGTCCTATCTGAGTGACAGTTGTAGTGGCAAACTGGGCGTCACTATTATAAGTGAGAATAAGAACTCCCAAGGCCAGAGTAGTAAATCCAAGAGCACAGAGATAAGAACGTTGACTCCTCCGGGGCAGATAGCCAACTAAGTTTGCAAAAGTATATGGAACTGCAACAGATACAGAGTCAATTATGAAAGGGGCAAGCAGATGAAGTATAAATGTAGAAATGCTGAAGCCTGATAAGTGATTAAAGAAACAAACAAACAAACAAGGAGTAACATTGTAAAATCAAGAGGAAAAACATTTTACATAAAGAAGACACAAAGGAGACAGATAAGTGGGGCAGAGGACAAATAACAAAGGGTTAATGAGTAAATGAGAAATAAGCATATAACATTATTCCAGGGGGAAAGAGAAAGGGAAATAGCTAATGGGTAGAAAGAATTGCTACTTTGTTTTTAGATAATATAATCAGAGCTGCCTTCCGGTTTTCATCCTTTCAAATTGAAGCTTATGGGCTGATCATTCAAGAAATTTAAGGATGGTGTTCCACATACATTAAAATATGGTACCTTGGATGCCCAAATTGAATTTAAAATTTGGGACAATTTTTCAGTTACGCAAGTTTAAACTAACCTTAAAACTTTTAAGCTTTCAGACCATAAAGTTTAAAAGAATTCCAATTTAATTTTTGTATTATTATTTCTGTCAGGCAACTCAAATGATGACTATAAAGTAATAAAAGCTTAACCCACAGAAGGAGCTATGGTATAGTTTGATTCTACTCATTCCTTTGCTACATTATCTGTGTGAAATTAATTCAAAGTAACTTTTTCTTTATCCTCATTTAAAAGAAAATCTTCCATCTCCTCTGTGTAAGCATCAAATTATGTCTTCTAAGTACTGATGTACAGACTTAATTTATAAAATCTACGTAATTCGTAACAATAAACAGCATGCATTTCTTTCACCTGAATCATGTCTTTGTTCAAAAATAAACAGTATACTCAGCTGAAATATATCAAAATAATGTCATGGTAGGGAATAATTTAGAATTCACCCAAGTGAAAATTTCTGAAATTTATATTTCTCATAGCAGCTCTAAATCACAAAAACATTGCTCAAGTACACTAAAGCCTGAATTTTGCATATTCAAAAGTAAATCAACTTTCAGTCCTTCTGAGAATAATGATCCCATATCTGCTGAGTAATTCTTAAATCAAAATAATTTATTATTAGGAAAAGAGTTTAGAAAATAATCCATTTCTGAACTCTACAATGAAGCAAGGATACAAAAATTAAAAAGAACAAAATTGAACACTAACAAAGGAAAAAAGTGACCGCATTTTTTAAAAGAGCCATAAAAGAAAAGCTTATTGAAATATTTTGCTTTTTTATTGACAATAGTAATCATTAATTAATTAGTGCATATTACTAGAACAGATTACAGAATCTATCCATTTGCTTTTATGAAGTGTGTCCAATAAATACCCAATTAGCTAAACTAGTCAGACTCCAATAGTCATTTACAACCTAGGTTAATACTTCAAGAGGTCTGAATGACTGAACATGAACCTGGACTCGGTTGTGACTTTTTTCATTTTCTAAGCATTGCAGGCACCGCACGGTCGCACATAAATCTCAGGCCTGCCCGACACTGACAGTTCAGTATTGTCAAGATGTTACATTTCTACACTAGGGAGCTGATTATTCTAGAGAGTCTATATAACCAGGTCAACATGGTCCCAGTTTCTAGAAGGAGATAATCTCAAGCCATACTGTCATACTCATAGTTAATAAGGTTCCTGAAGCCACCCTGAAGAAATGCCTCAAGGACACAAAATTTCTATAAGCAGAGCTAAAATCACTCCACCAGATATGCGGTTCTGAGACCCTTCAAGTGGACCTTGATCAAACCTAGCAGAATAAACTAAACATGAAAATATATTCACCATTGGGACTCCTGGAGGGCTCAGTCAGTTAAGCATCTGCTGACAGCATAGACCCTGCTTGGAATTTTCTCTCTCCCTCTCTCTCTCTGCCCTTCCCCTGCTCATGCTCTCTCTCTCTCTCAAAATAAATAAATGAACATTAAAAAAAATCTTTTAAAGAAAATATATTTACTATCAAATAAATGCAAATTAAAATTATAATGAGATTCAAGTGCGTGTGTGTGTGTGTGTGTGTGTGTGTGTGTGTGTGTGTAACTGGCAAAACCAAAAAAGAATTCGAGCATGCTGCATGAGCTAAGTCATGAGAGTGCTGCCAGGCGTGTAAATTGGTGTCACATTCATGAGGGCAATTTCACAACATGCATCAAAAGACTCAGAATTTTCACTCTAGGAATATATTATGAGGGAAGCGACAACTGCAAGAAAATAGAAGTCCAAGGATCCTTGTTCACAGCAGGCTACTGAAAGCAACAAAAATGTTGCCTCAAACAACGTATGGTAAATAAATGGTTATAAACAGTGATTTAGGTTATTATGAAAAAAGGCTACTTGCAAAATACCACTTCAGAATTTAGGATATTCCTTCCTTATAATTAAAGATGAGAATGAGAGGAGCAAGTTGCACCCATGTGTGCCGCATGGTATCGGTACAGAAAAAAAATGTTGAAAGGAGATATATCAAACTGCTAACACATTAACTTTGGGTGCAGAGATTATAAGCAATTTTTCTTTCCTTTTCATACCTTTCTGCATGGTCAAGTTTTTAGAGTAAGTACGGCATAACTCTAAAATCATGGGCAATATAGATGTGAACATAACAAAACAAACAAGCTTAGAATTCTATCATATCACTTCAGACTCTGAACATGTTCTTCTATAAATGTAGTTATGTTCTATCCCGAGAGCGGTTCTGACCTCCTGAGACTGTCAAAACAATCAGAACACCTGGACAGACTTAATTTCCTAATGGCTTCAGAAAAAGGCTCAGATTCAAAATGCTGGCTACATGTAATCCATTCTATGCCTGGGGGATACTTTCAACTGTAGTGTTGAATTAATAAAAGATGAGAAAACACCGAGGCCATAATAGCTACTTCCTGTGCTTATTCACACTTTATCTGAGACAGGCCACTGGTAGTAGCATCTACGGTCAGTTGTGATAAACAATTAAAGGCTACGAAAACAATTTTTAAATACCTCTTTCATTTATTATCAACCAATAATTTGGCTGAAAATCTGCCAATGGCATTTTAGTTTGGTAATCATCTTGAGAACTCCTAGGTTTAATTTAAGTGAAAAACTCCTACGAGCGGTCTCCAATACCCTTACAATAAAAATTTTAAGAGCTACTCTTTTCCTGAGCCAGTCATTTAGAGACACAGGCAAGAACAATATAAAGTGTTGCTTCAGGGGCACCTGGGTGGGTCAGTCAAATGTCGGACTTCAGCTCAGTCAGTGGGTTCGAGACCCACGTCGGGTTCTAAGCTGACAGCTCAGAGCCTGGAGCCTGCTTCAGATTCTGTCTCCCTTTCTCTCTGCCCCTCCCCCACTCTTGTTCTCTGTGTGTGTGTGTGGGTGTGTGTGTGTGTGTGTGTGTGTGTGTATGTCTCCCAAAAATAAATAAACATTAAAAAAAACTTCAAACTGTTGCTTCAAAGAATTTAAAGAAGGAAATACAGGCAGAAAAAACCAGTAACTATGTATCATTGTTTTAAGTGCTAAAACAAACAAGCACAGGGTACCACATGAGTACAAAGTAAGTGCCTCTAGGACAGGGTGACGACTGATCAGGTGTGACTAGGTAAGCTGAATCTTGAAAGGTAATTAAGATTTAGTCAAATAATTAGAGGGTAAAGAGTATTAATTTTTACCATCCTATGGAAGTAAGAAAAAGCAACCAAGAGAATTTCCCATCAATAGGCCCGTCTAATTATGTCCCAACAGCATTCATTCCTTCAATGAAAAGTTTTGATTATCTACTTTAACTCGGGCACTGTGCTTGGTGAAAAAGAAACTATTCCTGCCCTTAAGGAATGTAAAGATAGAGTCATAAACAGAGAATTTTAATTATGTGATCACTATCCCCATGTGGCAGAGTATCATCTAGGAGAGACATATAATCTAATTCTGAGTGCCTCAGGGAAAACTTCTTGGAGGAAATGACACCTAAATTGAAATCAAAGCAAACAGGAAAATAAAATAAAAGATGCAAAATAAAAAGAACTATCAAAAATAAGTAAAGTGGTAGGGACTAGGGAGTTATGGCCAGGTGAGATGCCTGCTCACAAAGGGGCTTTTAAATACCATGACAAGGAGGGGCACCTGGGTGCCTCAGTCAGTTAAACATCTGACTTCAGCTCAGGTTATGATCTAGCTGTTCCTGAGTTCAAGCCCTGTGTCGGGCTTTGTGCTGACAGCTCAGAGCCTGGAGCCTGTTTCAGATTCTGTGTCTCCCCCACTCACTCTCTCTCTCTCTCTCTCTCTCTCTCTCTCTCTCTCTCTCTCTCTGCCCCTCCCCTGCTCACTCTCTCTCTCTCTCTCTCAAAAATAAACACTAAAAAACTAATAATAAATAAATACCATGATGAAGAGTTTAGATTTCACTCTGTGATCAGTGGAGAAATTAGAAAGGGCTTTAGGAGGAGGAAGTAATATGATCAGATATATACCTAAGAAAGATTATTTTGCTATGGGTGCAATGGAATGGAATGGAATAAAGCAAGACTGGATTTGGAAAAGGCTTTTGGAATGATGAAAGTAAGAACTGTGGGCAGTAGTCACAGCTAAGGTAGAGGAGTTGTGGTGGAAAGTACTAGCCATTCAATATCAGCCATTTGACAGATACTAAGGAGTTAAAAATCAGTATGAATATGGTGATTAATTATATATGTAGGGTATATGGAAGACAAAGGCATCTTGGATGGCACCCAAGTTTTTCACATGGGAAAATATGGGCAAGAAGTGGAGTCAATCAATGGCATGAGGACTTGGGAGGGAGTGGAAGATGAGATTCATTTTTTATATACTTAGCTTGGAGATTCTTAAAATGTCCAAGTTGTGAGAGGGGGATATACACAAGAGAGATCTGGGCTGAAAAACAGATCATAGTGTTTAAAAACAAAGAGTCAAGGATTTGGGAGATGTGGGACACAAAAATACAGAGACTAACCGAATGCAAGGGGGTTAATGGAGATTTCCCAGAATGTCTGGAGTGGACAAAGGTGGGAGAACAGGCAGGAAACATTCAGTTACGCTGACATTTATGGAATTGAAACAGGAAGAAGAGTCCCTAGAAGGATGCAGAAGTCAGAGACATGGGGCAGAATGGGGGGTTCATCACCGAGGCCTGGACAGGAGAGCATTTCCAAATGGAAGGCATGATTAATCTTGTGGAAGGCCATAGCTGCACAAGTCAAGTAATAGCTGCCACCAGTATAGACTGCTGTTAGGGTGAGGAGACAAGCTGAGGATGTAAAGAAAAGAACACAAACACTTCCATCAGAAAACTGGCTTTGGGTGGGAGGAAGCCAGGAGCAAAAACAGAATTGGAAGTAAGGGAGGTTTTCTTTGTAAACTTGTTTTAAACTTTTTTTTTTTTTTTTAAGTTGAAACGAGCCACTGAGAAGATGAGTGAGAGAGGGATAAGTCATGGAATGGGTGTGTTCCAGAGCACAACTGGGGCGGGGGGGGGGGGGGGGGGGGGGAGTGGAGAAGGGGCGGGCGCTGGCATATTAGCTACAGGTTTCTTCCAATGGGAGCAACGGATGCTCAAGAGCACAGTGGGGTTGTAGACACCTGGCAATAAATAAGTAAAAAGTACTGCTCCCTTTTGATTATCGATTTTAATGTGAAGTTTGATGGAATGTGTTCTGGAAGAGGTGGAGGAATAAGAGTTTTGAGAAGAGTAAAAAAAGAGGAAGAGGAACTACTATGGAAAACAGGAAAACAGACCATGCTTGTTTCTCACTATTCACCATTCTTTCTACGATTTATGCAATACTTGATTTGTGAGGGCCCACTGAGGTCAGAGATTGCACGTTAGTGGTCGCTCCTGAGTCTCTACCTGAAGAAATGTTTTCTTTTGTTTTGTTTAACATTTATTCAGTTTTGAGAGCCAGAGCATGAACAGGACGGGAGGGAGAGAGGGAGACACAGAATCCGAAGCAGGCTGGGCTGGTCAGCACAGAGGCTGATGCGGGGCTTGAACCCAAGAACCATGAGATCATGACCTGAGCCGAAGTCAGATGCTTAACCGACTGAGCCACCCCGGCGCCCCATCTACCTGAAGAAATGTTAACCAGTCCAGGCACAGGAGTGGAATGAGGAGGTAGGTCAGTCTTTAGAAGTAGTTTAGCTAGATGTAGTTTCCCACAGAAACATAAAAAGAGGAGAGGATATTGCCAAATGTGTCTTTGGAAATGATGAAACATGGCTAAAAAGGGAAGGGGGGAATTAGGAAGAAGTTACTAGAAACTAAGTGGACCATGAGATCAAAGGTCTCAATTAAGGGGTAGTAATAATATGAGAGCAGGAAAGATGGAACACTGACAATATCAGAGAATGAGGTGTGTGGGTTAAATACACCAGAGGCTAAGCAGTTCCAGAGTGTGACCATGAAGTAGGTGGCTAACACGGGGAGGATTTGAAAATACCAGTGTTGAGATCATCAAAGAATTAAGAGACCTGTGGATATCAAGTAGATCATAGATACGGATCCTTGGAGTCACTCATGTGCTGGCTGAATCTGGAGATGACAGGAAAAGGGCAAACTGTGTGTCAAAGTCCTCAGTAAATAAGAGAGAATAACCAGGCATTTGGTAGAGACCAGCAAAAGGGGAAAAAAGGGGGTACAGCAAAAACAGTCAACTTTACAAAAGCCAAAGGATGGAAAAGAAAGCAGTGGGGATCTCTCTTCCCTTCTCCACACCTCTTCACAGTGACCATTCCAACCTTCTTAATTTCTCTTCCTCTACCTCTACCTTCTGAAAGATTGGAAGGCATGAAATGAAAATTCTTTTATCTTCTTGCCATCATCACACATAATTCACTGGCCCCAGCTCCCAACTGTAAAGCAAAAGGGCATGAGACTATGAGGAGAAGATGACCTCAGGGAAAGTCCAATCCCCACTAAGGCTAGAAACTGATAAGCCTTATTGAGTCTGCACCAGCAGCCGCTGGCTAGAACGTTTCCAAAAGAATCTTCCAATAAGAAGTAACTACAATCCAGGTGCATGGTGGGACATATGCCTCATTTAGGAATTATCTAGGTCTATGGACTCCAAGAGACCTTTCTACCAAGTGAGGCAGGAGGTGAAGGGATAAATTAGTCCCCAGGAACCTCACCAAGTATGCAGAAATTAACAACATTTTCTAGGTCATAGAAAAATACAACAGGTACAGCAATGTTCACCAATATTCCTTTTGCTTCTCTTCACTGTAACCATTATAGGTGGGTAGGTCTACATGATTAATGTGAGCCATGATATGCAATGGAAGTGATGTGTATCACTTCTAAGTAGAGTTAATGAAAGGCCCATGTAGAATTCTCCAGGTTCTTCCTTTACCTGAAATGTACAATAAGCAGTGTGTATTTCTAGATAATGCAATTCAAGAAGGAAGCTCTTCAATCTGGCTCCCCAGGTAATGATATGGAGCCTCCATGAGCCAAAGATGAACATAGAGAGTAACAGGAAAATAAATCTTGGCAGAATTAAGTGGTTCATATTTCACAAGTATTTGGTTACTGCAACATAAGAAGGCTATGCTCACTGAAAGTAGAAAACTTTCATATTGACCAAGAATATCAAATGCTGTGATTGATGGCTGACAGGAGTGGATAGGGTGGGAAAAATGACAAGAGTAGCCAGCTTAAAGTTTCAAGCAAGGCAGCCTCCTAGAAAATCTGATCTCGGATATCTAGTACACTAAAGAATCTCTTCCCTAGAAGGCCAGAGGGTCAAACAGTAGCTTAGCCCAAAGGAACAATGTAGCGTACCTTGAAGAACTCGGCAAGAAAAATTATTCCTATCTAAACATCTTCCCAAACCCAACCCAATTCCTTTGGCCCAAACAAGGAAGCAGCTCTGAATGATATTTGTCCAAGATCAAGAATACCAATGTGATCATTTTCTTGTTCTTGATCATTTTCTTGGTACCAGTAATGTACCATGATGTTCTTAATTTTCTTAACTGACAAGGCTATAATAAAAGGAATAAAATGTATTTAGTCACACATCATATATAATGGTTTTAATTCTGTAAAGAATTTAAATGTCACTTGATGAGTACTTGAAGAGTAAAGCTAGAATTAACTTCTAGGCGTTATATAAATATTAATTGAGAACTTTCATAATTACATTTTATAGAGAGGTGAGAATTACCTGATTTTTATTCCTATCATTATTGGTTTAAAGTATTAATACATACTATATGTCACATTATGTGGGTCTGCAATCACATCAAGTTCAAATGAATTGTGGAAGATTATCTAAAAGAATAAAATATTTACACACGATCTCTACCACCTGCACAGGAATGGGGTGGATCATTATGACATGTTCTGATCTATTTCCCAGTAAATTTCTATCTCCTGAGAGGCCTCTTCTTATGTAATGCACTCTCAACACGGTTCTTTGGGGTTCATGGCAAAAATAGTGGTTACAGAAGTCTGCCCTCGGCACACTCAAATCCAGGAGGGTATTTCATTTGTGCTACAGACGCTGTGTGTCAGACTGGCCTATCCTCACATCACACAGTACACTTATTTGCCTAAGATAAGTCCAACTGCTCTCTAGATTTTCCAAGGCCCAACAGAAAAACAAACTGTGAAATGGAGGTGGAAAAACTCTCTCCGGCAGACTTCGGGGTTGTCACACCAACATCTAATCCCTTTTTCTTAGAAATGTTCCTATTATTCATCATCATATCCTATCTTCCTCAGGGTAGCTAATTTGAGGACAGCTAATTTTACCCCTGACTCTAGCAATGGGAATGGAATTGAGGCCTAAAATAATCAGCTTTTGAAAGCATTTCCCCTCTCTGGATATGGAAGAGGAAAAAGCACTGGAGTTTTCAGCAGCTGTCTCGCAATCCCACGAGGAAGGGATACTAGTCGACATGGAAGGCAAGAGTCGACCTCTGGAAAGAAACCAAGTTGCTGAAGACACTGTTAAGCCCTAAACCAGTCAACTCGGAAACCCAGTTTACCACCCAATCTAGAGCTAGATAAACAAGAAAATTCTTTTTTATTTCAGCCAATCTGAGTTGAGTATTTTGTCATTAGCAAATAAACGCATCCTGACACACACAGATTTCAAGACAAACAGCTCTCCTGTGGTGTTCCATGCCCTGAAAGACTGCTGTGCATTCCGGAATTCCTGGATTGCTGATCCCCATTCTTTAATCAACTAAAAACATTTTTAAATACAAAAAGAATGATTAGGAATATCAGAAAACCTGCATTCCTGAAAAAGAAACATACAGATAACTAGTCTGGAGCAATTGCTATAAATGGACCAGCTGAAGCAACAGAAATGCTAAGATTTGATCTTCATTGGATGGAAATGCAAAAGAACCACGAGTCCCCGGATTGACCAGCAAGCACACCACCTACAAAGAGACCTCATCCCATACCCTGCTTCTGGGGAAGGAACAGCAGGCAGGAAGAGAAATATCTGCCATTTGTGACACTTACTAAACTGGCTTTCAAAGCGGCCATACAGATATAATCATTTTTAAAAGTCTATGCTATAAAGATGAAGTCAAATGAGTCCTAGAAGTCACTCCTGACCGTGGTTCACAAATAACAGTAAGTTATCCCTAAAATACTGTCATAACGTTTCTGACAGGCTCGTGTGATTTAAGCAGCAGTTGGATGCTGGTTCTCTGTCAAGTCTACACTTAGGCACTTTATCAGTTTTATGACATTATGTAAATTGAAGAGAAACAGAATCAATGAATATATACATATAACTTTAGTTACCACTTATTATTCTCAATCCACCGTTTTTCCAACCCATAATTTTCATGTTAGCTCAGCATTCGTACATCTTTACAGATATTCATCTGAGACTACACGCTTAATTATGGTTTTATACTACTAGTTCAAAACATCAAAGTATCTACGTCATTTGGCAGTGACAAAGGCTACTGACATCAGCACTATTATTTTCCTTTTCCAAAAACACAATTCCAAATTAAGAAATAATCAAGGAGAGAAATACTCCTCCCTTCTATCCTAATTTAGGAGGTAGAGTCTTTATTTCTTTTCAGACCCAAAATAGAGAATCGGGCACACATTATTAATTTATCTGCTTTCACTTGCTCTGATTGAAATTAAAGATTAACATTTTCAGGCTGGTAGTCAAAACTGTTCACTCATTATTCAATGAACTTCAAGAACCAACCAGCTAACAAGTCACCTAAAGGATTCCTGGGTGGCTGAGTCAGTTAAGTGTCCAACTCTGGATTTCAGCTCAGGTCATGATCTCACTCTTATGAGATCGAGCCCCACAATCAGGACTCTGGAGTACGGGCATGGAGCCTGCTTAAGACTCTCTCTTCCTCTGCCCCTGCCCCCCTCTCTCATAAATAAATAAATAAATAAATAAATAAATAAATATCACCTAAGCTAGGAAATCTTCACTAGCCTTCCCAAAAAAGGCATGCATTCTTGTACTAGAACATCCTATCAATATTCATTGGAAATATCTTAAGTTCATATCCCTGATAATTAACATATTTTAATTCAAACTATGGATTAACACATGCTTTGTAATGCTAAAGAATATAAATATTAGAGAGGTACCTGGGTGGCTCATTTGGTTGAGCTTCGGACTCTTGATTTCAGCTCAGGCCATGATCTCACATTTCGTGAGTTCAAGTCTCCCATCAGGCTCGGCACTGCTAGTGCCGAGCCTGCTTGAAATGATCTTTCTCGCACTCTCTCTGCCCCTCCCCGGCTCGCTCTCTCTCTCTCTCTCTCTCAAAATAAATAAACTTTAAAAAATTTTTAAAAAGAATATAAATATTAGAAACTTTTTTAAGCCTCTACCTAGTAATATTTTCATTAAGTAACAAACGATTCTAGGCGTGCTATGTAAAATAAGACAGGTAAAAATAAATAAATAAAAATATGATAGATGTATCTTAAATGGAAGAAGTGAAGTGTAAGGAGCTGTTTTTCTTGTTTGTTTACTATTATTACTTGTGTTTTTTTTAAATAAGAAAAAATAGTTCTTATAGCACAGATTATACTTTAGGAAAAAAACATGAAGTTATGTTGTATATCTTTTACAGTAGAAGTTAGAGTAGTTCTAAAATTGGAAAGGAAAAATGAACTTACAAAGTAAATATATATGCAAAGATCAACTATTGCTGAGATTGGCAATGTTATATCCTAGCACAATTACACATATTGGGAATTTTAAAAATAAAATATGAACACGTAATATAAAGAGGGCAGAAGTCACCCTAATCATTCATCTTTGTATTCCCATTTAGGGCACCTGTTATAGTGTCTTCAGTGTAATTGGTATTCAACAAATATTTGTTAAATAAATGAATAAAGAATGAATGAGGAGAAAATGATAAACACTCCTCATCTCCTGGGAGTTCCATGCCCGAGTTCAAGAGCTACTTTCTTTTAAATACAATTAATCCTCAATGTCCTTGTAAAATAGCCAAAGGGAAAATGTATTTACACTACAGCTGAAATTGATGGAATCTACATCTTCATCAAAGTAAATAAAGCATTCACCTTCCAGCTAGAAACAGGGTGTTTAAATCATTTCCTAGGTGGATGGCTCTCAGTCTGAGCCCTGCAGCAGGGAGTGACCACAGGAACTCTCCTCAACCTTTTAGGAGAAATCCCTGCCCCTGCCCCGCTACCCCAGTTCTGCTGCTAAACCTTTCGGTCTACTGGTCACTGCTTTTCCAGTTCCTTTTTGGTCCCTCCCCCTCCTAATCCACAAATACTGGGACCAAGTCTTTTCCAGGTCAATCCTGATTTCTGTCCTGCCTTCCCCAAATGTACTCACATGTATCAGACCATATGTTCTAATATTAGCTGGGGGGGGCGGGGGGGAGCCATCACACTTGTATATGAGATCACAGAAAAACAGTTTACTAACATTTGAAAACACCATCATTATTCTACGTTCACCTCTGGTCCACAGTTAAGCAATTAGGATATAAATATATCCTATATTCCTATTCGTAAGGCTACTACTTATGAATTGGAAGTCTGACACAACATTTATGTGACCTAATTTTGAAAATTTAAAATAGTATAAGGCCTCTAGGCTTAATTTTATAAGGGAAAGATTGAAGGGACACAAGCAGGCACAGATTTATCTCTCCGTGCTACAGGACACTGGCAATTTTTTTTAACTTAAAACATCCGATATTTAAAATGCCAAACTTCTACATTTCTCTAGTAACAAGGTGGTTATCAGACTGAATAACATTTTCTGTACTTTCTCTCCAGTAAGTAGAATTAATATTAACACATGAACTGAAAATGTTAAGTGACTATAAATAAGCCAAAATGATTTCATTAAAATTTAGCTTAGCAAATGTTACTTTCATATTCTTGGTGGTAACCCTTTTTGTTCATATTTAAAGGCAACGAACAATTGACAAGCAAAGAAGCTGACATCAAATGTTAGTCCCACCCCGGTGTGTATTCAATCAGCCTCACCTCACATCTAGGTTTCTCCACTCAGCAGAAGAGGAGGATGTAATGACATTTGGGAAAACAAGTTTCTAATGACACAGCCTTGACCAAACAGCAATACCCCACCATCAGTACTGCCATTTGCCCATATGACCAAGGGTACCATGAGCAACAGTTACACTGCTTTGCAGCCAAAGCACTAATCAGAGGATGTGAAATAATAACTATGAAATCAAGCACAGAAGAAAATAAAACACAAGGAAAGGTGTTAAACCACCAAAGTAAGTCACAAAGCCATGTCTTTACATTCCCTCTCGTCCCTGAACAAAGGCTGTGCCATTTTAGAAACGATTCTAACAAGCTCGGTTATTTGGTTTCCAATCACAGTAACCACTGAATTAATTAGTTCCCCCTTAATGACCAAACTAAACAGTTTGCTTTTTCAATCAGGCCTTCTTACAGACTCTAAAGAACTTCAGGATGAAAGAAACTTCTGTTTTGATTCTGGAGTCTCCTCTACAACTTAAAAATCAAAGACTTTTATTTTGGGTTAAGTGCTTCACAACTAGTTGAAACTGAAATTAAGTTTTATATGAAGCTCTCAGACTATTTGAAGCTGTAAGAATAATAAACTTGTTACTATAGATGATCAAAGAGGAATGTTCACTATCGCTTTTTTCCAGCTTCCCAAAGCCTACCCCGCCCCCCTCACCATTTTAGGGACAAGAAATAAAAGATGCTTAAAAGTCACCGTCCACCCACATCCAGGATGATTAAATGACGTTTGCCTCATAGATCAGTGACCCAACAGACCTTCAAGAATGGAAGAACTGGATTCAAAGCCAAACACACTTAAAGCCAAAAAGAAAAAAAAAAAAAAGCTTGTAGACATTGGGAAAACAAATTTCAATTGCTCAATTGTATTTCACTGGAACATTTTTGTTTGTTTAAGTTTATTTATGTATTTATTTATTTTGAGAGAGAGAGAGAGAGAAAGAGCTAGAACAAGTGGGTGAGGGGCAGAGGGAGGGGGAGAAAGAGAAAATCCCAAGCAGGCTCCGCACTGTCAGCACACAGCCCGTTGTGGGGCCTGAACTCATAAACCAAGGGATCATGACCTGAGCCTACAGGAAACTAAAAGCTAGATACTTAACCAACTTGAGCCCCCAGGCGTCCCCTAAAACAATTGTTTTTAATAAAACAAGAAATAGTTAAGACATTAAGTTCTTTTAAGATTTTAGGGAAAAGTAGGATTTTTAATGGAATCAGACAGATTTGATTGTTCTAGTATACCTATGGTAATACATATTCTTTTGAGTTGGAACTAAGACTCAATAATGTCCTATTATTAGGGAAAGTATCTATGTAAATTCATTATTAAGAAAACAAGGTCTGTTTTAATGCATGAAAAAAGGTAAAACTCAGCATTTTATACAATTTCAACCATCTGCGAAATTTTTAATACACTTAAAGTATTCATGCACCTTTTCAAGTAGGGTATCAAAAATAATTTTTGCTTGTTTGTTTGAATGCTAATGCATTGCTTTTATGAAAATCAGGCATGCCCTTAGGTCATAAAAACATACAGGGCTGATGGATCTGTGCCAGACAGATGAAGATTTTACTCTTTTAATTTAAATCTGATTTTCTAATTCTGTCTTCTTACACATGGCCTCCCACATTATTGAGAGGCTAACCCTTCAAGCAGGGCGGCCTTAGTTTCTAGGAGAGGAAAGGCACATGAAAGTGAAACATACTTTATGAGACAACAGTGTTTTTCTTTTCTGAGTGTGCAGCACTTAAGCAAGTTTTCTGGGAGGTGTGGGGGAAATCAATTCATGTATTTGCCAGGTGGTATGCTTTAACTGTGATAATAGTTGCTCCACAGAAATCGTACACAGACTTCCACAAAGACAGACACACACAGAGTGAATGGAGGAGCAATGGGAACACGGCTGGATCATAGATGACCCCTATGCTCAGCCACACTGTTTCCCACCTTACGTGTCATAGCAACTCCAAGAGCCCTGAGAGTCACTGTGGAAAAAGATAAAACACCGGGAGCTTATAGAGAATGTGGAGGGGGTGTGAAGTAGAGGGGAGGGGGCTACAGAAAGTAAGGCTACAGACCACGGGTGCAGGGTAAGGAAGGAGGCAGAAGCGGTGAGCCTACTGTAAATATCTGGTCCCGAACACCTTCTCCCAGAGAATCTGAGGATCTTTCCCTTTACAACACGGCTTAACATTAACTTTTTTTTTTAATATTTATTTATTTTTGAGAGAGAACACACACGGGAGAGGAGCAGAAAGATAAGAAGACACAGAATCTCAAGCAGGCTCCAGGCTCTAAACTGTCAGCACAGAGCCCGACGCGGGGCTCGAACCCACAGGCCGAGAGATCATGACCCAAGCCGAAGTCAGACGCTGAACCGACTGAGCCAGCCAGACGCCCCTAAAATTAATTTAAATTATCAACCAGATACTTTGATTAAAAATGTAAATGCTGTTGGGACCCCTGGGTGACTCAGTCGGTTAAGGATCTGACTCTTGATTTCCACCCAGGTCATGATTTCACAGTCGTGGGATTGAGTCCCACATCAGGCTCCTCGCTGAGCATGGAGCCTGTTAAGATTTTCTCTCCCTTTCTCTCTGCCCCTCGCTCCCGCTAGCAATGTCCCCCTCTGTCTCTCAAAAATAAATACACATTTAGGGGTGCCTGGGTGGCTCAGTCGGTTAAGCGTCGGACTTCGGCTCAGGTCACGATCTCATGGTATGTGAGTTCGAGGCCCGCGTCGGGCTCTGTGCTGACTGCTCAGAGCCTGGAGCCTGTTTCAGATTCTGTGTCTCCCTCTCTCTCTGACCCTCCCCCGTTCATGCTCTGTCTCTCTCTGTCTCAAAAATAAATAAACGTTAAAAAAAATGTAAAAAAAAATAAATGAATAAATACACATTTAAAAAAATGTAAATGTTGAGGCAATCCAGTGTATAAAGTTGCTTTAGCCACCTTTTCCTTCCAACAGCTTCTCATTTACCCTTTCCATGGAATAAATGAGAAATTTGTTTGGGACAAAAACGTGACAGTAACTTAGAAGCAAGAATTAGGATCTGTTTATCCCCTATCAGTTGTTTAGTGAGCCTTTGTTCAGTTATTTCTTGATAACAAAATTCATGCTTTTCACTTACGTATAATTACATACATATATTGAAAGAAACTTTTTAGCTAACTGCTGTGTAGGAGGAAGTTGTGACATTTATCTGCCAGCATCAGCAAAAGTGAGAGCTTGACCCTCAACAGACTATTGCACTTCATCTCATGGTTACCCTGTGTCACTCGGCCCTGGAACCACCACTTGCCTATTGGACAAAGCGATGACGCAGCCGTGAAATTAAAAGTTGTTCCCTATAGGGGCGCCTGGGTGGCGCAGTCGGTTGAGCGTCCGACTTCAGCCAGGTCACGATCTCACGGTCTGTGAGTTCGAGCCCCACGTCGGGCTCTGGGCTGATGGCTCAGAGCCTGGAGCCTGTTTCCGATTCTGTGTCTCCCTCTCTCTCTGCCCCTCCCCCGTTCATGCTCTGTCTCTCTCTGTCCCAAAAATAAATAAACGTTAAAAAAAAAAAAATTAAAAAAAAAAAAAAAAGTTGTTCCCTATAAAAACGACAGCAACAACAGAAAAAGGTTTTTCCCTACAGAGAAGGTTGTTACGTGTCAGAAAATGCAAGAAAAGTCAGCAGAAACTGCTGCATGTATCAGAATATACCCTGACTTCCTAAGGATCAGGGAGACTGGGACACTGCAAGGTACCTGCAAGACAAAGGCTCTTGTGGTGGCCCTAACACATTTCAGCTGCCTTTCCAGAGAAACTACTTAATTTCCAGTATTACACAACTCAGGTAAAGAATGGGGAAAAAAAAAAATACAAGGGTAAGCAAACAAGGAATATAAACAAAAACCTAAAATTTTTCAGGTTAGATAAAAAATCCTAACTATTCTAGGGGCACCTGGGTGGCTCAGTCAGCTAAGCGTCTGACGGTTGATTTCAGCTCAGGTCATGATCTCAGTCGTGGGATCGAGCCCCGAGCTGGGCTCAGCACCAAGTGTGGATTCTCTACTTGGGATTCTCTCCTTCTCCCACTCTCTGCCCCTCCCCTGCTTGTGAATGTTCACACACGTGCACTCTCTCTCTCTCTCAAAATAAATAAATAAATAAAAATCCTAACTATTCTAGAACTGTAGGTGAAGATCAGGAATCTAGACTAGTGGAGAGGAAAAGCATTATCACTGAATGCTGTGGTGACCTGATAATGGCCAAAAGTGAGTCTGGAGAACCTTTAGATTCTAAAAATGATAAAAGTTTAGCCTTGGACTTTGTGACACTGAAAAAAAAAACAAAAACAAAAAACCCAGCACACAATTATACGAGTGAACATATACTTTGTTATTTATTGGGAAAAAAAATAGCATGCAATTATAAAAATAAACATATGCTATTGCTATTTTTTACTTTTATGTACATTTAATGTAATTTTTATTAGAAATTGTTATTCAATGATAGTAGAGAAATGGAGAAAATTTTATATTTCCAAACCAGTCAGAGCAGTTGTCCTACCAAAAAAGGGGGCAATTTTTTTTTTCCTTACTCTGCCTGCTCCTGAGGTCCTGGTTCCAGGAATTGGGCTAGTGCTTAACTAATGATATCAAGTACTGCCTGCTCTGACAGGTGCTGAGCTGGACACATCAGCATATGTGCAGGAAAGGGTTAATGCAAGCCTTGGTTGCTCAAAGCCTGCACATTCCCAAGAAAGGCCTGTCTTCAAGACTGGCCCTGGGCCAGTTCCAAGGAAATAAGCTCTGAGCCCTTAGAATATTCTGCCTGGTAAGAGTGCTTCCGTATGCCGTAAGTCTTGGGCCATGCAATACCACTTTGCTCAGACAGTTTATGCTAACAAATGTGATGTATGGTGAAACCATTTTTGCTCTGGGAGGCTGGATTCTGAGTAGCTGAGGTCAATTCATAAAGGTGCAACATGCCTTTGTAACTGATCCCTCATAAAAACCCTGAACACCCAGGCTCAGGTGAGCTTCCCTGGTTGGCAACACTTTGCCTGTGCTGTCCCACATCACTGCTGGGAAAATTAAGTGTGTCCATAGGACTCTACTGACAAGACACCTGCAAACTTGTGCCCATCTCCTGGACTTTGCCCGATGAGCCTTTGCCATTTGGTGATTTTATTCTTTACCCTTTTGCTATAATAAACTATAACTGTGAGTATAACAGCTTTCTGAGCCCTGTGATTCCTTCTAGCAAACCACTGTGCCTGACAGTAGACTTCAGGACCCAAGCATATTATCAAGTTCAATCCTGAAAACCTTGCAATATTACCGCCATCTCACAGATGATAAGACTTTTCAAAGAGGTTAAGTCATTTGGTTATTTAAAAGGAAACCAAATCAATCTGTCCATTCTGTTATACTGCACTGTAATGTTACGAGTTACAAAGAATGTTTAAAATGATCTTATAACTTTGGGGTGCCTGGGTGGCTCAGTCGGTTATGCATCAACTTCGACTCAGGTCGTGATCTCACGGTTCATGAGTTCGAGCCCCCACATCAGGATCTCTGCTGTTGTCTCCCACTCTCTCTGCCCCTCCCCAGCTCATGCACTGTCTCTCTCTCTCTCTCAAAAATAAACATTTAAAAAAATAATAATCTTGGGGCGCCTGGGTGGCGCAGTCGGTTGAGTGTCCGACTTCAGCCAGGTCACGATCTCGCAGTCCGGGAGTTTGAGCCCTGCGTCAGGCTCTGGGCTGATGGCTCAGAGCCTGGAGCCTGTTTCCGATTCTGTGTCTCCCTCTCTCTCTGCCCCTCCCCCGTTCATGCTCTGTCTCTCTCTGTCCCAAAAATAAATAAACGTTGAAAAAAAAATTAAAAAAAAATAATAATAATAATCTTATAACTCAACCAACACTGGAAATATTTCCTTTGGAAACTATAAAATGCAATTTCATAAACCCTGAAAAATATTTAGACTACAATTAACCTGTAAACATGGTCCAATTTAAAGCTGGACTTACAAGAATTGTATGTATATCTGTGGTGGTTCTAAAAGCCATAATCATTAGTTTTTTAAACTATGAGGTGTCCCTCACCTGCCTACTCCTCCTGCCCACAAAAACTTTCCAGTGCGATGAAGTTCTCATTACTTTCTATCTTTGAGAACTGTGTGCCTATGCATGTGTATGTGCATATTGTGGGTGGGGAGGTGGTTAGGGAGAAAGAAATAGGTATATTATTATTTTCTTAATGTCTGCAAATGCAGTTTAGGTTATTTTTGCATGTTTAGGAGGAAAACTTAAAACGCATTGTAACTTCAACGTGTTGCAGGTATGTGCACACAAATGTCTGTGGGGGCGTCCGTGCATCATGTGTGCAAGAGAGACAACAACATACACATTTCAAATATGTTTTGTGTTTACGCTCAGTATTCAGCCACAGAAGTATCTGATGGCACCAACTCCTACTTGATTTTATTTGAAAAGTTCACCGGCATTATGTATTTCTACGGCAACTAAAAAATTAACAGGCATAGAATTTCTGTAACAGGTGTTAGTATTTCTTGGAATACTGATTATTTATTGCTTAGTATACTTAGAAAAAACTGATAGAAACATAATTTAAAATGGTGACTGTCTGCTATGTAATTAGCTGCATACTAAATCCATAATATAGGCTATGCATTTTAGTTTTATGCCAAGGCACTTTTATTTAATAAAAATCATTAATTTTATATTTTCCTAATTCAAATTTACATGCCTGTATCATGTAAAAAGAAGTTCTTAAACTTTCTACAGATCAGAATCCTTATTTAGAAGTTGAAAAAGTCTTGGCAAGCACCTGACTTTTTTTTTTTTCTGGCTATTTAATAGACTTTCATTTTTAGAGCAGTTTGGAGATAGCACAATTGAGCAAAGTGTACAGAGATTTCCCATACACCCTCTATCCCCTATATGCAGAGCCTCCCCCATGATCAACAGCCCCCACCAGAGTGGTACATTTGTTACTAATGATGAACCCACAGTGACCGATCATTATCACTAAGAGTCCATAGTTTACCCTTGGGCTCACTCTTGGTGTTGTACATTCTATGCATTTGTAAAAATGTATAATGACATGTATGCACCATTGTTATTTTTCGTGCCCTAAAAACACTCTCTGTTCTGCCTATTCATTATTTCCTGTAACCCCTGGCAACTGCTGATATTTTCACTGTCTCCATATTTTTGCCTTTTCAAGCATGTCATGTAGATGGAATCATACAGTATGCAGCCTTTCGGACTGGTCTTGTTCACTTAGTCGTAGGAATTATTTCCTCCATGTCTTGTCAAGGCTTGATAGTTCATTCCTTTTTAGTGCTAAATAATATTCCATTGTCTGTATGTATCACAGTTGATTTATCCATTCACCAACTGAAGGACACCTTAGATGCTTCCGGGTTTTGGCAGTTTTGAATGAAGCTGCTATAAATATCCATGTGAGGGTTTTGTGTAAACTTAAGTTTTCAACCCCTTTGGGTAAATACAGAGGAGTGCGACTGCTGGACACTGTGGTAAGAACATCTTTATTCTTGTAAGAAACTGCCCAACTGTCTTCTTTTTTTTATTATCATTATTTTTAATGGCTATTTATTTTTGAGAGACAGAGAACGAACTCGGGAGGGGCAGAGAGAGAGGGAGTCACAGAATCCGAAGCAGGCTCCAGGCTCTGAGCTGTCAGCACAGAGCCCGAGACGGGGCTCGGACTCACAAACCAAGAGATCATGGCCTGAACTGAAGTCAAGAGTTGGATGCTTAACTAACTGAGCCACCCAGGCACCCCTGACAAAATGTCTTCTAATGACAGGACAATTCTGCATTTCCACTGTCAATGAATCAAGGCTTCCTGTTGCTTCCCATCTTCACCAGCATCTGGTGTTTTCAATGTTCTGAATTTTGGCCATTCTAATAGGTATGTAATGGTAAGTACCTGCATTTTCATTTAAAAGTGCGTCTGAAATGTAACATTTCCGAGAATGTACCCCAAAGACAGGAAATGTCACACTTCTGTTTAAAAAAAAAGCTTCTGCAAAACTCCTGCCCTAAGTAGATTTTTCCATGCCGATTACCTACAGCTGGAAAGGATTTCGTGTATGTTGGACATCAAGAATTGAGAATACTGGAAATTTAACTCTTTTTTAAACGTTTACTTATTATCGAGAGACAGAGAGACAGAGCATCAACATGGGAGGGTCAGAGAGAGGGGGAGACACAGAATCTGAAGCAGGGTCCATCGGGCTCCAAGATGTCAGCGCAGAGCCCGACGCAGAGCTCAAACTGACAAACCGTGAGATCATGACCTGAGCCGAAGTCGGACACTTAACCGACTGAGCCACCCAGGCACCCCGAGAACACTGGAAATTTTAAATCAATGACATAGGAAGTCAACACAGAAAGCTCATATTAAATCAAAATGGGGATGGGGATAAAAGAAATGGGTGAAGGGGATCAAAAGGTACAAATTTCTAGTTCTAATTAAGTCATGGGGACATAATATACAGCATGGTGACTACAGTTAATAACACTGTATTGCATATTTAAAAGCTGCTAGGAGAGTAGATCTTAAAAGTCCTTCTCACAAGAAAGAAAATTTTGTAACTACGTGTGGTGACAGATGTTCATCAGGCATATTGTGGTGATCATTCCATACTACATGCAAATATCGAATCATTATCCTGTACACCTGAAGCTAATACGATGCTATATGTCAATTATACTTCATTTTAAAAAGAAAACCAAACTAGTATGATTTTTAAAAAATGAAGTTTCAACTCTTTCTTGGTTGGGGTGCCTGGGTGGCTCAATTGGTTAAGTGGCCAACTTTGGTTCAGGTCACGATCTCACGTTGGTGAGCTTGAGCCCTGCATTGGGCTCTCTGCTGTCAGCACAGAACCCGCTTCAGATCCTCTGTCCTCCTCTCTTTCTGCCCCTCCCTACTTGTGTTCTGTCTCTCTCAAAATAAATAAATAAATAAATAAACTTTTTTAAAAAATAAAATAAAATAAAATCTTTCTTGGTCCAAATTTTATCATTTGGGCGTCACATTCAGCCAAGAATATGCAATTCTCATATTAATTGAATTAATTAAATCACCATTCTAGGCTGGTTTTCCCATAAGGATGGACTGCTCCAAAAAGAATCAGGAAAGATTCTGGCTCACAGTGAATTATTCAAACTTTTTTCCTAGCTAACTAAAAATGAATTTGACCATTCACTAGAGAAATCATATCAAATTCTGTGGTGATAATAAAGTGATGACTGCTTGACAGCTAGAGGGCCTTTTTTTTTTTTTTTTTTTTTTTCAGATCTAGCTGTGGTGCATTTTAATGAGAAATGATGACAGCACCAGCTTCTACCTTATGAAGTGGATCTTAACATCCTGCTTAGATCTTCACCATAACAATATCTAAGACTTTGTTCTTAAGAAGATCAATGCCACAGAAACATACAGACTGACAAACGTATTATCACAACCATGAATTCACTCAGTTGAGATTCTACGCACTGCCTTCAAACGAAAAACCTAGAATTTACTGGATTCCCAGTATCTGTGAGGTTCCACTGGCTTCCCTGAATCACCACAGCTATGGACTATTCATGTAAGAATGGGTCTACTGTTAACATGCATCATTTAAAATATACACCTGGCCCTGAGTCCACAGGAGTACACTTTAAAGCACTGGCTTCATTCTCCATTCATGCGTTACCAAAAGTAAGGCGACTTCCTAAAGTTTAATGGCTGACGCTGTCTGAAAAATTAAAAGAGTCTGCTTTGCTTCCTGACTAATGCTGGAAAAACTCTGAGAAAGATTTTAAAACCCCTTCAGTAAATTTCTCATTTGGTCACTGGGTGGAAATTGTATAAAATACTTTCATTGATTTCTAGATGTAATTTATCAAAAAAAAAAAAAAAAAAAGAAAGAAAGAAAGAAAGAAAGAAAGAAAGAAAGAAAGAAAGAAAGAAACATTTAGATAAATTCCAGATTCCCCTTACCATGAATTTCTCCAAAAGTATATACTCCACCAAAGACTGCTCACTAAGAAGCCCTACTGTAGTCAAAGCGGCAGAATTCAAGAGGACATAATGAGTACTTCTGCTACACAAAAATCATTATTTATCTCAAACACTTCCTTATGAAGCTGACTTCTAATCCTGCACCAGACTGGGTCCTGCTGGCTTCAAGGCTGTGAAGAAGAATAGTTGAAAGCCCTCATAAATGGATTCAACACGACTGAGGACAAAGTGACAGACAAAGAGAAATAAACCCTCATACAAAACAGTGAGTGGCACGAAATGCCAAATGCCTTTAACCAAAACTTTCCTGGTCATAAAGCAAGTTTTATAAAAATCACTGAAAATAAATTCTTCAGGGCTCAAGGTGAATCGGCAATTTCTATTTCTACTATACTGCTGTTTACTCAAAAACTATTCTTAATGACTAAGACTCAGAGTTTGCCAAAGTGTTTTCCACAAAACAACTCTCTCAAGACGTTCCAGATCTGTACTCAAATAAGTCTGAGAAAGCCTGAATACTTCATTCACCTCTTGCATATGCATAATGTACAGTAATATATAAAAAGCTCTAAAATGCCAACCATTAGAAAGGTTTAATATTGTTTATCTCAGCATTTCCCAGACATATTTGGCCATACACCTAACACCTAATTAAACACTTTGGGAATGTTATCACATAATGTAAAAAAATATGACTGTCGTTTAAGAAGTAGTAGGAAAGGGGCACCTGGGTGGCTCAGTTGGTTAAGCGTCTGACTCTTGATTTCAGCTCAGGTCATGACCTCATGGTTCGTGGGATCAAGCCCCACGTCGGGCTCTGTGCTGACGGCTCAGATCTGCTTGGGATTCTTTCACTCCCTTTCTTTCTGTCTCTCCCCTCCCCTCAAAATAAATAACATTTTTTTTTAATGAAATAATAGGAAATATTTATTGTATTCTAGGCACTCTGCTGGGAACCAGAATTCTAGTCTTTAAACAGAATATTGATTTTTTGTGACTTTTTTTCTTTATTTGACTTACATTCTCTCTTTGACACAGCTCTGTCCTTAACAGCATTTTTGTTGTTTTCCAATTCTGTCTGAACTTTTTTCTTCATAGCTGCGAAAGCCTAACAAATGTAAAGTAGTTACATTGAGTCTCTGGCTCCAATCTACACTTTGTGTACAGTAAATACTCTATAAGTGATTCTTGGATTCCTGGAATAACAACCTATACTTGTTTTTTAAACAAAACAATGATGAAAACCCAAATAACTACAGCACTTCTGAGTTGGTTGACAAATCCTAAGGACACTTGCAGGCCATGAGTAAGATCTTTTCCATCTACATTTCAAAATGTTCAGAAAGAAACCCTCTTGGGGAAAGTCTGTTAGCAGCTAGCTTTCTGCTACTTCCTATACAGAGAAAATTGATCTGACTGCACAAAGGTTTAAGCGGATGATTCCCTTTTAAATTTAACATTCTGCTTTGGCATCCCTCCCCCTCCCACCACCATTAATACCAAGAAGGTGTCAGCCATAAACTGGGATGTCACTGATATGCAAATGAACTACACCCAAAACTTGTTGTTGCCATTACTCTGTAATGAACCGAGAACTACCCAGAACTATTCATATTCTCATCCCATCCTCCTCAGATCTCACTTTGTCTTATTCTGTTTGTCCTACTCATGATCTTACTCTATCCCCTTCTTGACCATAAATTCGTCATATATTTTCACAGAGATGCCACCTGTGGTCAAAGAAAAGATTAAATGAACTGGCATTGGTGATAATAAAAATCATGAACATGATATCCAAAGCAAGCGTATTTTGTGACACAGAATCTATCAATCAATAAACCTTCAACAGCTGTGCATGCTTAATGCACTAACTACAACCTGCTGTTGAATGAAGAGACCAGGTCAATAAACAAACAGTGGAAGCCTAAGAAATGCATACGACTGGATAAGAAGGTTGCCCTAGAAAGCCAAGAATGGGGGCTTAAATTTGATATGGAGAAAACTATGGTCACATTTGAAGGCTTCCATGCAGAAAAAATGCTACGGTTAAATTCATACTTAAAAGAGTTCAGGTATCAATGAACTGGATGGGTGAGGGGCTGTTAATCTAGAATTTTTAAACACTGGGTTAAAGTGACTGACGTAAGTCAAGGTGATCACAGCTGGGACCAAATGTGGACCCTGGGAAGGATGAAGATGCCCACAGTGATTTCAAAGGAAGACTCAGCAGAGGAGCATATGAAGTGGAAAGAAATGAAGAGGGAGGTGAGACACATGAGACCTGAGGTTCAAATGATGTGATATCAGGGAAAGGCTGGGAAGGGAAGCTTCTTTTAACGAGGAAATCACGAGTTGTTCTGATAGGCTGGGTTGAGTGTCCACCATTTAAGTGAGACAACTGAACAGAAAACCTAAATTATGTCACAATAAAATAGGAATGACAAGCCTTATTTTGTTAATAAAAACCTATTTCTTATTAGCGTTTCCTGAGGGTACATGGAAAATAAGATTTCAAAAATTTAGAGAATGAAAAAGAAAGATTACACACCAATAACTTTACAATTCCACACTAAGTCAGTGGCAGCTCTCTTAAAGCAAGATTTATCAACTACAGCACAATCTATCCAACAGCAAATCTGTGCAGAGAATTACAAAATATTTTTCGGACTGATAAATTTTCACCTATATGTATTTTTCAAAATGCTGCCGAGAGAAATGATGGGGAATTTAAACGGATCAGCCCAATATTTGTGTAAGGATTCCACAGCCAATGTACATAATTTTCTCACTGTTAATGCTCAGCGCTGGGCTCGGGCTTGCCAACCAGTGGAATGTTCAGTACTGCCCCTGGCTGACATCCCACTAAGCAATCCTTCCCCAACCTCAAACATTCCCAACTATCCTAGTCATGCCAATTCAACCAATGCCCCTCAACCTTACGTAAACATTGACTTACACTGAAATATATCCCTACTCTGCTTCATACTAACTGTAGGCTATTTAAATGGCCTAAGCCTAAGTTTCTTTAGCTATAAAATGTAAAATAGCTGACAAAATACCTACTCGTCTTTGTTGCAAACATAGGATGTACAGTAGGCAAAAGGCATAGCAGAGACTGTGACCAAAAAGATGATTAAGAGTATTATCTTGACCCGTGAAGTAAATGGGGTTTAAATATTTTAGTATGTAAGTTTCAATGAAGTTAAATTCATGTTAAAAATTGGTGGCTATTTTAGGTCAGTGGTTTTGAAATTCATTTAACAATGAAACTTTTTTTCAAAAAAAATGTACACAGAAAAGAGCCAAAGCAGCTATAGTCTACAAAGGGATGAGAGAGCCCAGATCTCATTACCTCACTCGGCTTCCTTTGCACTCCCTTCCACCAGGCACCCCAATTTCCAATGTCTGTTCTCAGGGCTCCAAGGAACACTATAAAAAGTAGCAACTGATACAGTATAAGATTATGGGAAGCAAGTCCCCATTGCCAAGAGGAATGCGGTAATTTCTGATTTTAAAAAATGATCATTCTTTCCCTTATGACATCTTAAGGAGCACTTGATAGTTTCAAAATAATTGTATATTTCAAGATTTCTAGAGTGAGTATGTAATTCTTTCACAATGAAAATTGATTAATCTTTTTCAGATGATCTTTTTCTACTTTGCCACCCTCCCGATGTCCCCGTTCCTGCACACCTTTGTACACTCCTCCTTTCTAAGAAAGTCAAAACAAATGCACTTTTGCAATCAAGTAGCTTGTCTCTCTCCATGACATCCCATGAGTAAGAAATTGAACACTGGGAGCCCAGGTGACTTAGGGCCCCCAGAAAATTTGCTTGATCACCAAAGTGCTATTGATTTTTTAAACTGAAATTAAATACTTTTAAGAGTCCAAACTCTCCAGTGTGCCATAGTCTTCATAACTCTCTTCAAATGTTAAGCCACTGCATTATCTTCCTGTCCCCTGAAAGCATTTGAGCATGCCACAGGGCTTATAACTTGGCAAGGCAACTTTTGGATTCTTAAGAGAGTCCACTGCAAGTGACATTACTAGATTTGGGGCTTTTTGAAGTATGTGATCATCTCTATACCTAGTCATTTAGTTGGGAAATTGCTCCCCACCTGCCAAAAGACCTTTTAGCATTCCTATAATGATTGATTCAATATCTACTTATTCAGAAAACATAGTGTACTAAGCAGTGAGCTAGGGGCAAGGGAAAAATGCAGTGAATAGGACAGGCCCTACCTCCCAGAGGCTCAAGGTCAGACAGACGATCAGGTAAACTTAGGTGCTAACAACACAATGTGACATCATGGTTTTAGAAGTATCTAGCAGTGGGGCACCTGGGTGGCTCAGTCAGTTAAGCACCCATCTCTTGACTTCGGCTCAGGTCATGATCTCACTGTTCATGAAATCGAGTCCCGTGTCGGGCTCTGCTCTGACAGCGCAGAACTTGCTGAAGATTCTGTCCCTCCTCTCTCTCTGTCCCTCCCCTGTTCATGCACGCACTCACTCTCTCTCTCTCTCAAAACAAATAAATAAATAAATAAATAAATAAATAAATAAATAAATAAATATTAAAACAAAAAAACTAAAAGAATAATACAGGGACAGGCAAGGGGATGCCAGGAAAGGCTTCTCAGAGGGGAATTTGGCTTAGCAAAGATCCAACAATGAATGCGGGGAAGGGGTGGGAAGACAGGGTGTAGATGCATGTTCAGCACGTGCAAAGGCACAGGAGAAAGAAGAGGTAGCATGTGATTGGAGGGATTGCTGACACTATTGTTAGTCTTACACGTGATGTTCTAAAACATTTACATGAACAGAAAATCCTAAAAGATGGGGCGGGGGGCGGGACACACTTCCAAAGATGCCACTCTACCAATGACCACGTGAAGAGTGTCTGTCCCTACAATAAAAGGTATATGGGTATATATATACATATATACACTATATATATGTATATACACTCTGCACATTCTGCCAGATACTAAGTTTCTAACTCATTAGTAATTTCTAACATTAGATTTCTTGTCCTGCAGTCATACTCCTTGATTAGAAAACTCCGCTTAACAAACATTTCTGTATTCTCATATCCTTTCTAAAAGGAAGACATTGTTACATTCTTGGGTGAAAAAACAGTGAGGTCTCAAAAGAGTATAATACAATCTGGATGTATATACTTTATATGAATACAGACATAAAAACTTCTGAAAGAATAAACTCTAATACTTTAATA
Organism: Prionailurus viverrinus; assembly: GCF_022837055.1. NCBI lineage: Eukaryota > Metazoa > Chordata > Mammalia > Carnivora > Felidae > Prionailurus > Prionailurus viverrinus. The sequence goes on from NC_062561.1 coordinate 203,236,014, forward strand.
GAAGATGGAAAAATCGTTGTTTCTTTTTGTTTTTTGTTGGCTTATCTCTTCTTTTCAATTTTTTTTTTTTTTTACTATCAACACTATTTGTGTATTTTTAAAATCTCAGTTGTATCCTCACAATACTTTCCTTGCTGGAAGCTCACAATCAGGGAACCCCCCAGGGTCCACGGCCAGGCCCATCACGCTCCCCTGCCCAATCCTTGTCTTTCTTGACTCAGCCTGCTCTCCCATCTCTAGTAGCTGTCACTATCCACTTTACCCTTTCTGTGTCTCCTACCACTAACTGCGTGACCGATGGCAAGTGAGATGAAGGACCAGAAGAACCCCAAACCTTTGTGGGTCTTAAGGATTTTACTGTCCATCGATAAGGGAGAAAGGAGGAGGCAGGAGATCAGAAGCATGACAAGTATGGGGAAGGAATGACTTTTGCATAAACTTCCAAACTGTCTAGAGTTGAGGCCAGACGCTGGCACACCCCTGAAACCAGCAGCAGTGCCGAGAAGGTGCCCATGGCAGGCCCTGAACCACTGACGGCTGTGAAGTTACTCTAAGGAACGCGGGAATCAGAGGTATTACAAGGAGCACTGCTAGAATAAAGTGATCTAGGCTGCATACATACCATATGTTTTCAAGCACTTGAAGATGGTACTAATAACCAAATTCGTAACATTTAACACCTCCTTTCTCATTATTTCTCAATGAAATGACACTAAAACTATCACTCGCAAATAAGTATCCACAGAATCTTTCAATGTTAAAGTGTCCCCATGGTCAAAGGAGGCCGAGAAACCTACTGTAGCACAGGTTTTGGTGTGACAGAACAGGGTTTACTCCGTAGCTTCTTCACCAAACTGAGTACATCTCAGCATGTTTCTTAAACTTTCTAAGCCTCAGTTTGTACATCTGAAAGTGAGAAGAATTCCTTGTACCTTCCCATGAGGCAAAACTAACTGAACTCGGTCTCCCAGCTGACCATCGGCTCTCCCTCATTCCTCACCAAAAGTCGACCGACGCAGCAGAATGGCAAATGTTAACGGGCACTTCAACCTCCACACGAAAGGCCAATTCACTAGGCCACTGGCCAGCCCAGACACAGCTGCCTCTGGGCATTTTCTCTTATCCACAGAAACATAAAACATACACATGTAACAAAAATTCTCAATATTATTTTATTTGAAAAGTAGCATGCCTTTAGAACAAAGCGTAACTTCTTCTTAGAATGTGTGACACAGAGACAATGGCTTAATTTATCTACAACCTGAACTGAAAATTATTCTTTAAATATGTCCTCAATGGTTTAGAGAAAATGATTGCTAAAGAATTCAAGATAATCATGTACTATCTCTCCTTGAGATTCCCACCTCCTTTCATGGTGAAGTAAGTCTAGCTTACCTGAAAGGACACTCTTAATGGAATATCAGAAGTTGATAAGCACTTTAAATCAAAACAGCGAGATTTAAAAAATTTTAAATGCCCAACTGACATGCCACAATGAGAAATACATAGTATCAGATTCTAATGTAGTTAATGAAAACAATGCATTTTTCTCTTCAGGAAAAAAATGTCTTCTTTGCCATTAGCTATAAATCCATAAAGGATTATCACGAAAGGGATTATGATTATTATACTAAAGCAACCTTTTATATATTGTTTTGGAGAACAAGCTTTCGGGGAGACAAAGCAATCACACCAACAGTCCCAAAGAGTTATTTTTCTTCTTTAACAGACAGTATGTTCTGCAATACAGACACAAGTCCCAGGTATTTAAATCAGAGACAGAAGAAAATACTATCCCTTAATAGGATTACATAGAAAAGGAAACCTCTCTTACTTGAAGAGCAACCATGGTATTGGTTCCTACAGTGAAAACTGATGTTATCTTAATTAGTTAATTATTCATCCCAACCCCCCTGGCTTTGCTCCTGGAGGCATTCATACCTTCTCCACCTCTTGCTGTGTTAACACCAGTTCAATAATTTGCTGATAAAGAATCTTACTGCAGCATCTAACAGATCTTAGAGATTAAATGTCTGGCTCACTCCCTCATTGTACAGATAAGTAAACTGAGCCCAAAAGAACTCAAGTATCTTACTGAAAATAAGCTAGCTATTTGAAAAACCGACCCACAGCATTCCCCAGGCCCCACCTCTCACTGGGTGAACAACCTAACTGTGAAACTGACTACTCAAGTAGATATCTACCTGAATAGATATCTGGGAGAGACTGGGAGAGAATGTGTTCAATGGGCCACACAGCGTATTTTAACCGCTAAAATAATCCAAAAGGATATACACCAACCTCCTTGGGACAGTCAGTGCAGGAGCAGCATTAATTCAGCTGAATCTCCTCTCGATTATTCTTTTTATTCATAATTACAAAGATGACAGCACCCCAATAAATTAAGAAGTATGGTAATTTTATTCTCTCGCAGTAAGTACACATGTTATATGTGTTATATTTTCAACTAGTTAATCAAATCAATACACCAATCCTGAGGCTTAGGCTGTACATATGGGAAATGTGATAACCGTCTTAATTAAAGCTTTTTTGATATCTAGACTTCAGCACAGATCCTAAGCATTTTAAAGATTCACATTAATTCCAACCTTAAAAAAATGTATTTACAGAGGAAAGCTTCTTTTGCAATTTGTATGTTCATAAACATTTCCATTAGCTAAGCGATATTTTGGAATGTGATCAAATGATACTGCGTGTCATGTCCTAACAGCAAGGCTAAATCTCTGACAGTTCTCACGTGTGGCCACTGCTTTTTTCAACCTGTGTCCCAGAAAATCCTAACTTAACAAGTGAAGACAGCAAGTCATATTTTAATGGCTACCTTTCATTGTAACTCTACTTCCTAAATACAAAATTGGAATTGGACTTCTCTCACACTGTTAACAATCTAGTACTAATATAGGCATCTGTCCTACCTCCCCCTCGAGAGACAAGTGATACACTCCAGCTACAAAGAACTTCCAAATTCTTCCCAAAACTAAATGTGAAAAACAAAATACCACTCCTTAAAAAAAAAAAAAAAAGGTATGGAGAATTGGGAGACTGAATATTTATGTCAACCTTCAGAAAATATGGAAACGTGCAGCCCCAACTCACCAGGAAAATTATTATTTGTGATCGAACTACTTTGTGACATCTTTCATCTTTTATGTATTTCACTTCATACCTAGTATTCCGGTTCTGCACCCGCTTAACTCCATCAACCCCCAAACGTCTCAAGAAGCTACTACAGCAGAACATGAACAGTGCAAGAGTTCTGCTCATTGCCTGTGGCGTGATCTTAGACACACTTGAATCAGGCATATTTATTTCCCCTCTGTTATTTAAAACGGAGGGACCTCAAGTTCGGGATGTGGCTAAAGGACAGCAACAAGAAAAAAAAAAAAAAATACCCAAACAAGGAACATGCTAAGAACAAAGGAAACACAAGCCTGTGAACAGGAAATGAAGCAACTCTATACACACAAATACCTTTTGGGGCCGCCAACGTAGGTGAAAGTAAAGGTGGAGTCTGAGTATCTGAAATCTGAAACGGAAAAGTCCTGTTAAAAGCTACCCCTTAACTGGGTTATTAACCCCGGTCAGGACTTGGGCCCCCTATTTACTGGAGCCAAGGGAAGGCCTGGCGGGGCGGCAGGCGTGGGCTGGAGAGCCGGGCGGTCCCCTCTCCGCGCCACGCCGAAGGGGATGCTGCGCACCCCGGGCCAGGTGCCGCGGGAGGCCGCCCCCCGCAACAAGTGCCGGGTGCCATGGCAACGGCGGGAATTTCCCGGTAGGGGCGGCCGGAAGCTGCCCCAGCGGAGCTCGCGGCTGAGAAAGCAAAATCCGATCCCTCTCCCGGGGGAGCAAAATGGACGAAAGGCGACCCCCAGGCAGGGGAGCAGGGCGCCTCGGAAACCCCGGGAGTCCCTTCTCTTTCCGGGGCAACGCGCTGCCAGTCGCTGGGGACTAGCTGGAGCTGAAGGCGGGGAGACCCGGCCAGCGCTGCCCCCCGAGGGCCTCGGCGCCGGGCGCAGCCAGCCAGCCAGCGCAGCGTAGCGCAGCGCAGCGGGCTCCATTCCCGGCTGCCGCCGCTCAGCCCATTGCGCAAACCCGCGGGTCCTCCCCTCCCGGCTCGGCCGCCGCTGCCGAAAGCCCGGAGGCGGGCTGAGACGCTCCGGGCATCCACAAGGGGGTAAAAAGACCACGCACGGCCCCTCTGGCTAGACCCCGCTTCGGGCCACGGTGGTTCTGCCCCCAGAGCTGGTGGCCGCCCCAGACTGGGGGGGAGGGGGGAAGGGAGGAGGGGAGAGGCTGGCGCCCCCTCCCCCTTTTGGCTCCCGCTCCCGCTGCAGCAGCTGTTGCCAAATGAACCCCGGAACGGGGACGTGCAACCCACCCCCAGCCCGAGCCACACACGTCGCGGTCAGAAAACTGGGAAGGGGGGCGGCGGGCGGGCAAGGGAAGCTGGCTCTGGGTCGGAGGCTCCGGAAAGGCGAGAACTCACCTGCAAACAGGCAGTCCTTCTCGGCTCTGGACTTCTGGATCACGACGTCGATATCCTTCTGAATTCGCTCTTGCCTTGAACACATCCCCATTAAATAAATCCCTGGAAAAGAAGCAGCCGCTATTTCCACCCCACCCCACCCCCCTCGCACGCTTCCAGCTTTCGCAAATATTCAGTTAAAAATGAAACCTCTGGCCGAGGCAGGGGCTGAAGGCGAAGTGGTTTCGGAAGTGATCCTGGGTGAGAGAGGAGGAGGTGGTGGAGGAGGAGGAGGAGGGGGAGGTCGGCTTTGCATTCCCAGATGTGACCGCCCAGCTGCTGCTCGCCACTGCTGGATTCCAATTTCCTCCCCTCCTGACAATGGATGGTGATGACACCGAGTCTCACTTTCTCCCTCCCCCGCCCGGACCAACGGCCGTGGGGGGCCCGAAGGTGCTGGAGACGGCCGGAGAGCGATCACCGGCGGGGCGGCGGGCGCCGGCGAGGGGCGAGCCCCGCTCCGCCTCACGCGCGCACACCCCTCGCGGCCCGCACGCCGGCCTTCCACACCCGCGCACACTCGCGCCCGCGGGCGGCGGCGGCCGTGCCGAGGCTGCTGCTGCAGCGCCGCCCGCTGCAGACCCTCCCGCGCCCAGTCACCGGGTCCCGGCCGCCGGGGTGTGAATAGTATCCGCCATCCCCGGCGCAGGCTGGGCGTCCCCGCCCCGGCCGCCGCTCGCGCCGGGGGCTGAGTGGGAATGTAGGTAGTGAAGACTCCCCGGGGCTCCCAGCCTGCCCCCCCTTCCACCACTTTTATGAATTCGACTCCACTTTCGGAAGGGATTATGAGTCATATGGAAAACCCAAACCGGAGTGGCTGGGAGGGAGGGGAAAGGGAAAAGAAAAATCTTTAAAAATCGAAAATAAATAAATAAAACGAACAAATCTTTCCTTCTTGCCCCATCAGGCAAGATGGAAAAAGCCTTGACACGCCTCCAGACATACACCTTCCCGTGCCCTCCCTGCCGGAGTCTTTTTCTCCCAGATGGAAATAGTCCAGCCCCTTTGGGACACCCTTTAGGAAATGCAGCCCCTTTCGAGGGACTTCCTCTACTTCCAAACACTCACCAGCTCTTCCCTCCTAGGGATTTCCGTCCACAAAAAATTGGCAGAGGCAACGAGCACGTGCCAGGGTCTCCCTAGAAGATGGATATCTGGCTTGTTTTAAAAAGCCACTCCTTTGCCGGTCAGGGGAAAGCTCCTACAATCTTGTCTGGTTTAGAAGTGAGATGCTGCTCTGATCCTTACTCCCCGTTCTACCTAAGGACAGGGCAGGGCTGATGTAGCCGTCCTGCCTCTATATTGCCACATGCCCTAGGACGAGCCTCCAATGGCACTTTTCTTGTTGTTTTGTCCTCCACCGAGAAGGCTTCCCTGAGCAGACCATGTCTCAGCTGGTTCTGCATTCCCAGGGCCTGGTGCAGTGCCTGAAATACAGGAGGCAGGCCTAAGTGTTGGTTGAATGCATGAACGGTGGTGCCTTGCAGCCTCTTTTCTTTACGTGTAACACAGTCTTAGCCAACTTCCTTATCAGCATAAGTATGCAGGAGTTGACAAACTGCCTCAGACCCTTAATCAGTCCAATTTGGATTCTGATTAAGCGGCAACATGATGTTTAGGAGAATTAGAAATCGCTATCACCCCCGACAGAACCTTAAGATTCCAGAGACAAATGCAGTGAGAAATCATATGTTCCAGTGTTGCAAATCCTTTATCCTGCAGAAAAGAAAACATGAAATGATTTGTCAAACAGCCTAGAACACATCACATTCATCATGAATTATGAGAGGAAATGTTCCTCTGCACTCAGGACCACTGCCATCTTTGATGTCAAAGTCACAATGCAGTACATTTTCTGCTCAGACCTGTCCTGAAACTTCCTGCGTAGGGCAGTGTAGGGCAGGGCAGGTTCATGTTCTTCCTGGGCGTGTAGGCCCCTTGGCTACCAAAAGCACTTCCTTCTCTTCCACAGGGTATCACTTGTACTTCCCCCTATCATTCTGTGCTCTCACTTCTCTACAAAGCTTAAGATCTATCAACTCCCCCAAATGTATTTGATGGTTATCTCCTTATCCACGAAGCTCTCATTCTCCAAGGAAATCCCTTACTACAAATAAATTTGAAATAGTCTTAAACCTACCTGATGTTTTTTTGTCTGGATCACTTCTTGGTTTACTACTCCCTTCAAAAAATAGGGCTTCTTATGATTTGTCCTATATTTGATTTTCTTTTCAAGCCTCACAGGCTGCCCTGGTTTTGTTAAACAAAACTGACCTCACTCTGTGCATGCCCTTAAGGTGTGATATATTTAAATATTTTTAAATGTTAAGGGATAAGATTTAAAAAAACCCTTTCTTTCGTGGCATGCATTTTTGCAAGAGAAGTTTCTCTAATAAAAACCATGCATCAGTGTTCCATACTAGATCTTTATGGCATAATTATTGCAGACTCTGCCCACAGCCAACATCTCATTTACCTGACCTCATCTCAGACTCTTATTTAAAATTTAGCTTATTTTACAGTGATTAAAAACTGTATGCATGTTTGAGATGAGGAGGTTATATCCCTGCCTTAACCACTCCTGTGTGCACACACATACTCACATGCATTCAGGAACACATCACATAATAGGGCCCTTAATCAGTTTGTTAAATAAATAAAAATCATTCACAATGAGAGAGAACTCTGGTAGTGTGCTATAGTAAATTCAAGATAATAATCAATACGTTGGATGATTGGGTCTAGTCAAAAAACTCCCACCAGGTTAGAAAAACAATCTCAAGCCAAAAAACAAAATTTATTAGAGGAAAAATGTAAATTTTTCACCTATACTAAAAGACCCAGAAGCATAAGGCAATGGAAATGTAGCATTAAGTTCAATGGTTGTGACATAGTAACTAATAGGTCATACGTATCCAGAGGTTATGAGAACAGCCTGACATTGCTCTATATGCTTTACATAGATTAACTCATTTAATATTCACAATACTCCTAGATGGTAGCTGTTCCTATAATTCTTCACATTTTACAAAAGAGGAAACTGAGGCACAAAGGAGTTGATTAACTTCTCGAAGCAGGGACATAGACTGCAATTAACTTTTACCTTTCTCCAAAACGTTCAGCAGTTGAGCTGAACTTTGAGAAAAATAAACGTTCAGAAGTCTCACTTCAGAGTAAACTGGCCTCACCAATGGCAGCAGGCCAGGAGTTAAGCCAACAAGAAGCCCTTTAATGGATTCTGAAACAGGCCTGGAGCCTACAGGCTCTCAAAATAGCCTCTACTAGTGGCAGTTATCTTTCCCTTTCCTGCATTGAACTTCCTTTCCCAAAGGAATCCCAGTCCTCAGTTACATCTGAAGAAAAGTCAAAGCCTGACCTCTGTTATTTCTTAGGAATTAAGAAAAGAGGTTGGGAGGCAGAATTAGCAAGAGAACAGCCCCCTTTCCCAAATGCATGATGGTGTCATCAGTAGCAAATGCCCCTGGGGACGCAAAGCAGCCTTGGTCAGCCCTGGAAACTGCACTGTGATAATTTGCTTTTGAGGTAGAATGAGAGTGAAAAAGGGAGAGAGAGAGCGTGAGGGATCGCGATGGGAAGACATCACCAAGAGCTTTTAAGCCAATGGGAAGAAGTGGGATTTTATATGAGAGAAATGGGAAGTCACTGGGATCTCAAAATTCTTTCCTACGATCTATAAGACCTTCTTGCAGTGGCTCTGTAATGGACAGAAATCCATAAAATTCAAAATGCCTGCTAGGCCCAACTGGCCTTTCCTAAATAAAGTGGATTTGGGCAATTCTTTCTGCAGTATTGCTTTGGGAGAAACTGATCCTGCTACACTAACCTCATTTGGTAGGTCTAGCAATCAAAGTATGAGCAAAACAAAGTCACCCTTGAATAAACTCGACAAAATGGAAGTGAATTTTAGGTAGTTTGTTGTGGAATTTGTCTCAATTTGGTCTTTACCATATCGCCTAACCTAAGGTCAAATGGAGCATCGTGTTGGTTTCGTTGAGATTTGATAGCCCTTTCTAGCAACTTTAAGACACTTAACTAACACCAAAGCTGTAACAGAAAAACTGAACTGCTCTTTCTAGTTCCAGACTTCTCTTTAATTTCGTCCCATTTGTCTCTCCATAAACTTTAATTCCCGTTTCTACCATAGAAGCATCCTTGGCCCTCATTAAATTAGATGTCTCATCATCCCATTAAAACAAACTCCCACTTCTCAGCTTGTACTCACTTATTCATTCTACTTTGTTGTATACCTATCCCTTGGTTTATTTTTTTTATTTATTTTTTAATTTTTTTTTCAACTTTTATTTATTTATTTTTTTATTTTTTTTTCAATGTTTATTTATTTTTGGGACAGAGAGAGACAGAGCATGAACGGGGGAGGGGCAGAGAGAGAGGGAGACACAGAATCGGAAACAGGCTCCAGGCTCTGAGCCATCAGCCCAGAGCCTGACACGGGGCTCGAACTCCCGGACCGCGAGATCGTGACCTGGCTGAAGTCGGACGCTTAACTGACTGTGCCACCCCGGCGCCCCACCCTTGGTTTATTTTTAAAAGTGCGTAAATAATGCGTGGATATATTCTCAATGCAAACTACTTAAGCATATATTAATACAGAGAGCAAAATTTGAAAATTCCTACATATCTAAACCCCTAAATCCACTCCTGATCCCAAAGATAATTAGTATTAATAGTTACAAGAGAATCTTTTCATTCTTGGATTTATATATCCACATATATATGTTCATCGGCTTATACATACACATCTTAATTTAAAAGGAATCACATAATACGTGTTGTTTTGCAACACGTAAACGTGTTGTTTTTCCACTGTCTTGGAGAACTTTCTATGTCAGTGCAAAGAGATCTAGCTCATTTCTCTCAGCTACCGTACAGAATTTTATTGAACCGACAGGCCATAATATACTTTAACCATGCCTCTGCAGTCATGATAGGTTTTTCAAAATGTTTTCTGATTAAAACAATTTGCAATAAATGTATATCTTTATGCACAATTTCAGCAGTTTCTTTGGAATATATTGGTATAAGTGGACTGACTGGATCACAGGGAACTGACAATTTAAAAATTTGATAGGTATAAACAAATTACTCTCAAAATAACCCTATTTTATATTCCACCAACTGTTTTTGAGATTACTAATTCTTGCATCATTCCCAGTAATAGGTACTACAAATCTTTATCTTTTTTAGCAGGGAGGATGAAAAATATTCATCTTATTTTGTTGGTATTTCCCTGATTATTAGTGATATTGGGCATCTTTTCAAGTGTTTTTTGGTAAATGGTATAGTCTTTTGAGTGTACAAGTATAATTGAGTATGACTGTCACAGCCTTTCTCTATTTTCTTATTGAGTTTTCTGACTTCTTATTATTGATTTATAGGAGACCTTTATATATTTCAGATAGTAATCACGTTTCTGCCATAGATATGCTTTAGTCAGACAGAAACTTTAAATTTTTATTTATTAAAAATAATAAACAATTTAGGGGCACCTGGGTGACTCACTCAGTTGAGCATCAGACTCTTGATTTTGGCTCAGGTCATGATCCTAGGGTGATGGGATCCAGCCTCTCATTGGGCTTCACGATGAGCATGAAGCCTGCTTGGGATTCTCTCTCTCTCTAAAAAACAAACAAACAAACAAACAAACAAACAAACAAAACTTAAAGCTAACTCTTTCAAGGGTGCCTGGGTGGCTCAGTCAGTCAAGGGTCCCACTTTGGCTCAGGTCATGATCTCACAGTTCATGAGTTCGAGCCAGAGTCAGGCTCTGTAACTGACATCTCAGAGCCTAGAGCCTGCTTGGGATTCTGTATCTCCCTCTCTCTCTGTCCCTCCCCTGTTCATGCTCTCTCTCTCTCTCTCTCTCTCTCTCTCTCTCTCTCAAAAATAAATAAACATTAAAAAAAAATTTAAAGCTAACTCCTTCAGATCAAAACTACTTCCTCAAAAAAAGTCTTTCCTAACTTCACCAATTCACTAATATTTCTTCTTCCCTGAATTCCCCATTTCTAGACTGTAAGTTCACTCATCTTAGTAACTTCAGAAGAACTTTTGATTGAAATTATTTTAATAGGATGCAAAGGAAGTAGTGTAATGAATAATTGTTCAATTGACATGAAATCTTAATTACTCTGTTTTAGTGTTGTTGTTTTAAGTTTCTTGAATATTTGATTGCCCTGTTACTCTATGTTTCCACTGCTCCTAAATAACCTTTGGCACAGTGCTGAGTATATACTGGTGAAACTCAGTACATATGCATTGATTAATTGATTTTCTTTTTGTTATGATCTTGAATATTTCATGCTATCTCCACAGAAGAGAAGCATTTCTGTAAGAGTGTGCCATTGGATATTAATTTCATATTATATAATGATATTTCCCTCCAAATTGTTCCAGATTCAAGTAAATTTGTGGAAAGTGGATTAAATCAATTTAAATAGGTTTCTCTCCAACTAATTTGAGCTTGTAATGTACCTAACTAAGAAGGATATATGGAATTTCCAAAGAGTTTTAGCTGGCTAACCATGTGGAGTTTTTGTTGATTGGTTGGTTTCTTGGCAGTGAATTGTGTTTCATGTAATTTCAATAATTTATCTGTTTCAAGTCAGGTAAAAACTTCCACTATACGCATTCATTTTCTTCTTTGTGGTATCAGTTGTGAAGCATTTTTAACACTCATCCCAGGAAAGGCTTGTGATGATTGAAGTAGATTTTGAAGTAGAAGAGTTCGGATCAAACTCTGACACTCCAACTTACTAGTGATGTAAATTTGGACAAGGTACATAACCACAATTTGTTATTACTTAAACTCTCAGTTTTCTCATCTAAAATCTGAGAAGAACAATGGCTCCTGTCTCTTTATGACTGAAGAAAAGGATGAGATAAGCACATGCAAAGAAAAATAAAGAATTTGCTTAGTAAGAATTAATTACTCTTAAGGAGCCACTTTTCAAAAATGTTCTCCCTCACTTCCACATACAATTGACTAAATCCTCCTTTGTTTCCCCAATTTACCTGGTAATTTCTATTGTATTGTTGGGATGCATTTGTTATAAGTAAGTTATAAGTCTCTGTGTGGGGCCTTCCTCTTCCTCATATTTGTAACCCCCTCATGCTTGGTGGCAACTGGGAACCCGCACAGATTTGAGGTAGTAGAAGAGGATGGAGGAATTCTAGAACAAGTGCTTCCCTGGAGGAACATTTCTCTTCTTTTACTTTCAACTGTTCAAGATATCCATATTTCTTTGTTCTGAAATAAAGTTATAAAAAATTGGAAGTAGAGAACAAATAACTTTGTTTTGCCTGAAATATTTAAGAGAAATCTGCCAACCTGATGCTCCATTACCTCCAAATCATTGAGTGTGATAGGCAAGTCAACTACTGGCCTTCAAGGTATGAGGTCCAAATCTCTGGGACCTGTAAATAATACCTTCTAAGGAAAAAGGCTCTTTATATATGTGATTAAGTTAAGGATTTGGGGATGAAGAGATTTATCCTAGATTCTTGGGCTCTAAATGCCTTCACAAATGTCCTTACGAGCAAGAGGCAGAGGAGATTAGAGAGACGTGTAGATGGAAGAGGAGGAAGCAATGTGACCACGGAAGCAGAGATTGTAGTGATGGAAGAGGAAAGGAAGAGGAGGAGGAGCTATATTTTACTTTTGATTGCTTAAATAGAGTTCTATTTCTAGTCCTATCATGTCTAGCAGACAAAAAATTTATCTTTAGTTTTTGTGAATTCTACTCCAGTTCTCCTGGGATTGTACTGAAGTCTAAAAGAGCTTACATTGTGTTAAGGTATGTGTGGGAAGCCAGTCTGCTCCTTGGCCGGTGGACCACTCAGAACAATGCTAGAAGCCCTGTCTCTCACAGCCTCTCCCAACTGAGAGAACATTGCTTATTTGCTGTGTTAGGGACCACATGGCTCTCTCTGTTGCTTCTGAGTCCCACTTTGGCGGTAAGTCCCATCCCCAATTCCTCCATTTCTTTTGCTCTTCACTAAAGGGAACATGCTGTTAATATTTTTATTTTTTTTTTAATGTTTATTTCTGAGAGAGAGAGAGACAGAGTGTGATCTGGGGAAGGGCAGAGAGAGAAAGAGACACAGAATCTGAAGCAGGCTCCAGGCTCTGAGTTGTCAGCGCAGACCCTGATGTGGAATTTGGACTTAGAAACTGCGAGATCATGACCGGAGCCGAAGTCAGATGCTTAATCCACTGAGCCACCCAGGTGCCCCCGTGCTACTAATATTGAATGGGACAGTCTGGGGAAGCCCCATACTCTTCTTGTTATTCCCAAACGTTTTATTTATGCCCTGATCTTTTAAGTTCTCCTCAAGTGCTTCAAACTTGTGGAAGTACATTTCTGGTACTTCCATTGCTATAATCCAGTCTTGCCTCTTTGAGATCACATCCAAGGTCACTATTGATGGTATAAGAGAACTCCAACTCAAACTAGCAAAGGCAGGATTTGGTTTGTTGGCTCAAATAACTGGAAAAGGTGCTTGGTTCGCTTACCAGACCAAAACAAGAACCAGAAGAACTAGTTAGTGACTTAGGGAATTAAACTGGGGACTCAACTTGAATTTTCTCTCTTTCCATTTCCATTTCTGCTTGTCATTTTCTTACTTTCCAATAACAAGGAAAATGGCCCTGCGGTAATCCCAAATCTATAACATAGCAGCATAGTAAACCCAGTGGAGGAAGGATCACTTCTTCCCTCCAGGACCTATATATTAACCTCATAATAAAAACAATATAATTACCTTCCCAGCTTGGATCAAGGGTCTATCTTTTGTTGCTAAGTGGATGATGTACTATGATATGTTAGGCCAGGTCAAATACTGATTCCATGTTCAGGGACAGCACTTGGGGAGGAATGAAGGCAGTGTCACTTAAGATCTCTTGCTAGTCCGATAAAAAAATCACCTACTGCGTCAGTTCGCTGCATTTCTCTAGATGGATCTGTAGTGTTCACTCATCTTTCGGGGTTGAATTATATCAAGAAATGGATTATTTTCTTCTTCACCGTTTGGATTTCTTCTCATTTTATTCACTAAGTCAGTGCCCCCTCCTCTGTGCTTACCCCAGTAATAGTACTTAGCACACCTACTGTTCATCTTCCTTTTTTGAGAGGATGAACAAATGTGCTCAGAGCGTAATTTGCTATCTTCAACAGTGTTTCTCTTCTACTTAAGCTAATATGTAAAACACAGAAAACACTCACTGAATACTCACTAAAGCGAAGAAGGGCGGTGCACTTCCATGATGCAAAATAGAAACACAGACAGAGGGCATATAACTCAGATTGAAGCAGGGGGAAACGTTTGTAGGCACCAATGATGCCGAATACTGAATAAATAGGAGTAAAGAAAGTGAAACGGGACCCTCTAGGCAGTGGGAAGTCCTGGAGCCCGTGATGTGCTGAGTTGGTTCGCAGAAGCTTGCAAGACCCATCGTACACATCTCTTCCTCACTCCATAAGCAGTGACTTATCAGTAGCTTGAAACAAGTCATAGTGGGGGGTATTTACCACGGAAATCAGAAATCTTAAACACTGAAATCTTAGACACTTTCCTTCGAAAAGGAAAGCACATGACATGACTTGCTCGGTATCTGCTGGCGAGAGCCCTTCCACAGCGGTTTTGCATGGCAAAACTGGCAGAGGGTGACATAAACAGTCACCCTGCATTGAGTGCACGCAGTTCTAGGGAAGTTATTCCCTGTCCTATCAAATCATTCTCAGCCAATTGCTTAGCCTAGAACTAGGCCAGGCCCAACCTAAACTTGATTCCATCGGGACCAGGTGTGGCCCCAACAGCAGCCCCACTTCACATGTATTACAGTTGCTCATATGCCCCATAGAATACAAGTCTGTTTCCTCCTGCCTCCTGGCACACCAGCCTCCTGAAGCGTTGACATCGGCAAGCTTCCAACAAAAAAGGTTGCCAACTCTAGCTGTATTTGTCTTTTCTGTCTAGATTATTTCAGGTGTGGTCTTGTCTAATGGTAGAGACTTGACCTAAGTGGGTTTTTGCATTTCTTTGAAATCTAGGAATATGTAGAGAAAGGAAAGTTTATTGAAGAAAGACACACACAGATACATATACACGTACAGAGATTGGAAGGAAAAAGTTTTCTTTTGGGGTGGTTGAGATGGATGCTTTGTTTTTTCTTTCCAAATTTTTATTTAAATTCTAGTTATTTAACAGATAGGGTAATATTGGTGTAGGAGTAGAATTTAGTGGTTCCTCACTTACATACAACAGCCAGTGCTCATCCCAACAAGTGCCCTCTTTAATGCCCATCTCCCACCCACCGCCCCTCCAGCAACCGTCAGTTTGTTCTGTATAGTTAAGAGCCTCTTATGGTTTGCCTCCCTCTCTCTTTTTTTTCCCCCTTGAGATAGACACTTATAAAACGGTGGCATCGCACGTGCAAGCTGGATGAAATGAGGAAGTACAATGGAGCACTCCCCTTTCAAAGTTACTTGGTTGTTATTTATTTATGATTTTGCTATAATGAAAGCATGAGGTGTTCTCGGTGGACAGACTTTTGCAAATTTCTTTCTTGACATCACAGCAAAGTGCCTTCCTCCTTTTCCCCTAGCTTCTCATCCCTGAAATCAGTCCACAGAGTCTTAGTTCCCTGAATCTGACCTTCTCTTCCCTTGGGGTCTCTGGCCTTTCTATTGCCCCATGTGGGAAATACTGTGTGTTTAAAATGATTGCTCTACCTGTTTAAAATTCTTATAGTTTACAAAGAAAGTTTATAACAGAACCAGGGATTAGAATTAGCATTGCTATCACTAGTTACCATCATGGAAAAGTGGTCACAGAACAACCTAGTAAGAATAAATTCTAAAAGTGGATTTTTCTTCTTCTGTCTTATGAAATTAAGTCATCCATGAAAAAGTCGTCCTGGGCAAATTTGAGTAAATCAAAATGTAAGTATCATTCACATTAATAGTATACAATTACTTCAAGAATTAACAAAGCGAGCTTATGATTTCCAATGTTTGTATTGAAATCTAACAGGATAGATTCCATTTTTTACTCAAAAACCCTTCTGCCCTCTAATCTGCAGGGGAGAGGTCTACTTATTGTGTTGGATGGGTGACTCTCTTTGGCTTCCTGCCAAGTGGAGTACATGTACTTTGCTGCCTTTGCCTTTGGACTTGTCTACTGACATGTGTTGGTTAATAGGTTGTTCATAGGTATGAAACCAGCAGGAGCTGAAAATGTGCTAGTGTTTGGACTTGCTCTCTTACACTTCTGACATCACCATGAGAAGATAAACCTAGATACTCTGATGGTTCCCAGAAGGATAAGAAACATGTAAGAAACATGGATTCATCTTGCCATTTGGAGCTAAGCCCAGTCTACCCCAGCCTAGATCGGGCACAGACACATGAATGAGAACAAACGATTTTTGTTTTAAACCACAGAGTCTCGGGGTGCCTGGGTGGCTCAGTCGGTTAAGCGTCTGACTTCAGCTCAGGTCATGATCTCATGGTCTGTGAGTTTGAGCCCCGCGTTGGGCTCTGTGCTGACAGCTCAGAGCCTGGAGCCTGCTTCAGATTTTGTGTCTCCCTCTCTCTCTGACCCTCCCCTGTTCATGCTCTGTCTCTCTCTGTCTCAAAAATAAATAAACATTAAAAAAAAAAAAATTTAAACCACAAAGTCTGGAGTGCCTTTGTTACTCAGCATTATTGTGTTAATTGTTGACTGACCGAAACAATAAAGACAAAATAAATCAATAAAAATGAGGCAAACACTCCACCAGGCCATTGCTGGGATGACCTAGACAATGACAGGTTTCTTGAAAAGAAAACCTAATCCAACAATCACCAATTTTAAGCATACAAAAATGTCTTCATGCCTTCCTGGTGGCTCCCATTTCGTCATGCTCAGCTCATTCCCTATAAGTTGAAGGGACAGTTTGAAAGCAAACTTTTGAAAAGTCAGATTCTTTAAATCTGAATTGTTATGTTTCATAGTGTGCCTGGAAATCACAGAAAAATGTTACGAGCGATTATTTCTGAATGGTGGTATTATGAATATTTCTGCCTTATTTAAACACTTTTTTTTTTTTTTTTTAAATTTTTTTTTTTTCAACGTTTATTTATTTTTGGGACAGAGAGAGACAGAGCATGAACGGGGGAGGGGCAGAGAGAGAGGGAGACACAGAATCGGAAACTGGCTCCAGGCTCTGAGCCATCAGCCCAGAGCCCGACGCGGGGCTCGAACTCCCGGACCGAGAGATCATGACCTGGCTGAAGTCGGACGCTTAACCGACTGCGCCACCCAGGCGCCCCTTAAACACTTTTTAATAACATAGCTTATTGGCATAATTTCAAAACATGTTGTTTTATTTTTAAGGGAACAAATTTAGCCTCGTTTCAAATTACAGGTTTTGAAACAATCACTTGTTTCTCAGAGGGAGTTTCGAAACTAACAACAACAAAAAAAGGGGAAAAGCAAACATTGCTACACTTCAATAAGTGGGGTCTTTATTTTACTTTATTTTTCTCAATTCTAAAAGAAAATGTTTCTTTTTAAAACAAACTTCTCCAGTAAAACCCAATTTTCTAGGGATGCATCTAGATCTTGTTTACCTGAATTCGGTAGATAGGCTCTGTCATCGAGGTGTGTCTTACCAGGGTTCAGGAAGAAGACTTTCCCTTCCATACCTTCCACACCCTCCATCCAGTGGCATCGTAGAGATGTGATTATCCACCTCGTGGGTACCGATAGGGGTCACCGGTGATCTCAGGCACAACGCTACCAAAGGGTGGACTCTGCACCAGGGGTCACAGAGGGGTAAGTTCAGCCAACTGTCCTTAGGCAACTAGCCTGCTAATGCAAGTGAAGGCCGAGCCTGCCGGCTCAGCTTCCACTTCCTGGGTCCCCAGCGACCCCTCTGTCCCTTTGCAGGTCTTTGCTGTAACATTCCTCTTTCCCATCAGGGTGACTCTACAGGAATGGCTCTCTCTTTTTAGGTGTTTTTTTTTTTTAATTTATTTTTGAGAGAGAGGCAGAATGCGAGTGGGGATGGCCAGAGTGAGAGGGAGACACAGAATCGGAAGCAGGCTCCAGCTGTCGGCATAGAGCCTGATGCAGGGCTCAGACTCACAAATGGCAAGACCATGAGCTGAGCTGAAGTCGGGCGCTTAACTAACTGAGCCACCCAGGTGCCCCATCTCTCTTTTTAGGTTTTAACACTCGTTTCCACTTTTATTATCTTCCCTTCTCTTTCTTCCAGTTTGAACCCAAAGTATTTGGGGTTTTGTTTTTGTTTTAATGAGAAGTTGGGGTAAGTTCTGCTCTGTCTCTAAACATCTTGTTAAGTCCAGAATCCTCTCCATCCAGAATCCTTCTCTAGCAGGAAACTACCCCGAGTGCTTCTGACTTAGGAAACCAAAGCCAGGAAAACATTTTTCTCTGCTTTATCTTTTCACGTTCCTCCCCAGCAGCAAGGAGCACACAGAGGTCTAGAAAGTACTCGAAAGGGTTGGGTGGGAAGGAGAGAAAAAAAAGTAAAATGAAATAATGGTAATAGAGATAGAGAGGTAGATAGATAGAGATGTATGTTTAATAAATTAATGGACGTGGCAAGACCTCATAATTACTGTTTTTCTGTACTAGCTTTTAAAAGACAGCACTGAGCTTTTTTCTTCCAGAAAGGTCTTCCATCCACTAGTCTGCTATTTCCTCAGCTGGCAAAGACCAAGGGATTGCTGGAATTAACTATTTTGGAAAACATGCAGCCAACAAGTTCCACCAAGTTTCACACCCTTCCTTTCCCCGCAGCCTTAACTGATCAAAGCCTCCGCCCTCCTGCATGCTATCGTTTCTTCGTGACTCACTGGGTTTTCTTCCCACATCCTTCCTCCACGGCAACTCTTCTTTCTCCGACAGGTTTTCTCAGAGGCCCCTCTACCCCGTCTGTGATGAAGAAATCCTGCTCTCTGTTGTTTCCCCACTCAAAATCCCTTCTTCTTCCTTATCTTAACGCCAACCCAGCTTTCCTGGAAAGGCACCACAAGCCTTCTGCAGCACCTGGAATCTCCTTTTCCCTTCCCTACCGCTTTCAGATCCACACTGTCTCACGCCCATCCAGAAAGTCCAGTTTCTTCGACCGGCTCTGTCTTGTCATATAATGTAACTTTAACTCTTTGTAAGAAGTTACTGTGGTGTGCCAGACACTGAGTGAGGAAAAAGAGCATCTCATGATGCCCTACTCATTCCACAATCAGGAATTCTTGTTCTATAAACGTAAGATTAATCTACACTCAGGCTTTTCTCACATTCCCCACACCACACATTTCTCTTTCTCAGCACCAGTTTTTAAGAAATAATCATTCCCCCCCCCCCCGAATATTATTTGCCCTTCATGGGCTATCCCATTTACCATCTGAAAGTATGATTAAAATAGTTATATTTATGGGGGTGCCTGGATGGCTCAGTCAGTTGGGCGACTGACTGGCTCAGGTCATGATCTCATGGTTCGCGGGTTCGAGTCCTGAGTCGGGCTCTGTGCTGGCAGCTCAGAGTCTGGAGCCTGCTTGGGATTCTGTGTCTCCCTCCCTCTCTGCCCCTCCCCTGCTTGCACTCTGTCCCTTTCTCTTGAAAATAAGTAAACCTTAAAATATTTTTTAAATTACATTTATGAATACTTTTATTTTGGCTAGTTTGTTTGCTGAAGGAAGAGTTAACAGTCATTGTGTCTAAGTGTTCAGAAACTACCAAAGAAAATATTCTCTTAGTTTGAGTGTAGCTAGGGCTCCCCATCTAAATATAATATAATATAATATAATATAATATAATATAATATAATAAATATAATATATAATATATTTTATAAAGAAAGGTGTCAACCAAATAACTATCACACAGTCAGTACAGCTAACCAAGTTAACTAGCACAAGTCTACATGGATGGTGAGACTATAATGATTTTTCGAAAGTGATGGTCTCTGGAATTAAGTAACTAAAAGAGAAGCCCGAGTGTAACGCGAATATGCATATTCATAAGCAGGGAACAGAGACCAAAAATAAAACCCTCACTTCTTACACTTACACTTGGGGGAGTGAAGTTGCAGAGATTTCTTTGGAGACGAAACAGAATCGCTTCTACATCAAGTGCAAAGCTCCACGTGTTCAAGGAGGACACGCGACATCAGCTTTGAAGAGCCTTGAACTATTCCCAAGAAGCTTATCAGGTGTCCATTTACTACATTTCAACAGTCAAATTATATTGACATTTGTGAGTTAAATCTCTCTATATACATTTGGTAATATCTTTAATTCCTATCCATCTAATGATGGTTTACTCGGTTGTCAAACTCTAGGTTGACAATTATTTTCTCTCCCAACTTAGAAGATACTATTCCTCTATTGCCTGTTCTTACTAACTAAACCCTACCCTTTAGCATCTGTTTTCTTTTTGAGAACATTTAGAGCTTCATCTTACAGACTTAAGTAATTCTTTGATATTTTATTTGTCTCTTTTACAGTCAAAACTGCTAATTCTTTTCTCTGGAAGGTTAAACGTTTCCTCTTGAAGAAGTTTAATAATTTTTTTCCCAGTGTATGTCATAGGGTTTTTGTACTATATTCGGTTCTTTGTTGTCTGATTACTCTTTATCCTTTTGAGATGATTAGTTCTGATAAATCTCTTTCTTCAAAATTTGTCTCAATTCTTTGGCTCTTTGCTTTTTGGCTTACAATCAAAGATCAATTTCCGATTTGTTTTGTCTTGGGGAAGCTCAATGGAAATTTTACCAAGCCGAATAGGATATTAATTAAAAATATAAGCCTTCCGAAACCCTAATATAGAGGCTCTGACCCAAAGACACTTCTAGTAGTTGATGTGGCTATTCGTTTTTTAAAACCAGCTATTTTTCTTTTGAATTGCATTACCTTTAATTCTGTAAATTGAATGTTATATCGCACCAGGCAAACTGCTGTGAATAATTATCATACTTACTGCTGAGTGATGTGACTTCTTCCTCAAAGCTAGGTGGTTTAGGGAAATTGCATGATTAGGTCCCTAGGTATCTTGGCTTATTCAGGGAGGCATGTGGGCCCTCCAGGGAGCTAATGCGTCTTTAATTATTTACAGGCTCACATGAGACCCCTTATAGATATAAGCACATTAGCTCAGTAGCTAAGTAACAGTGACATGAAACATGTCAGATACAGAAGAAAGAACTAGTAGAAGCTAATGCAAACACGGGTGCTACCATCTCTCAGTAACACCCTGTTGTCCTCTCTGTCGGTTGGTCGATAATTGTAGACCATTGTGTGTGTGTGCAATTACCCATGTTAGGTACATTCTGAAATATAGGGGCCTTTTAAGTTTCTGTACAGGATCCTGAGAAACAAATTGCATCTTGAATATATTTTTATATCTTGTAGTTGATCAGATTTAAGGGAAAGCATTTGTTTGTTTCAAAGTAGTGTTTAAAATGATAGAAGATGACCATGTGAAGACACAGACCCATAAAGGGAGAAGAAGGCCATGTGATGACAGGGCCAGAGATGAGAGTGGAGTATCTTTAGTTAAGGAACTTAAAAGATCGCCAGCAAACACCAGAAGGTGAAAGACATGAGGATTTTCCCCCATGTGTTTCAGAGGGGGTATGGCCATGCTCACATCTTGATATCAGACTTCTGTCCTCCAGAACTATCAGAAAATAAATTTCTATTATTTTAAGCCATAAACAAACAAAATTATGAAAAAAATAAACAAAATCATGAAGATATTAATTCATCCAGAATGCAAAATATTTTTTTATTTATTTCCAGAGAAAGAGAGAGCAGAGAGGGACAGACAGAGAGAATCCCAAGCAGGCTCTGCACTGTCAACACACAGCCCAATATGGGGCTTGATCTCATGATCATGAGATCATGACCTGCGCCAAAATCAAGAGTCAGTTGCTTAACTGACTGAGCCACCCAGGCGTCCCTTTTTTTTCACTCTTTAGGGAAAACAGTATAATGTGAAGCCCTCCAAACTATATGTAGGAGTGTGTGTGCATGTGCATGTTAAATATAAATATAAATATAAATATAAATATAAATATAAATATAAATATAAATAAATATCTTATATCTCATACAAAATATATACATATATAGACCAACAAGCAGAATATGCTAAACATAGGGGTCTGGAAATTGTTTAATGTAAATTTGGACTGAGGCATAAAAGTACATGTGAGATTCAAAACTATCCAGTTGAAAGCAGCCTCATTTTGTTCAGATCAACAAAACTTGGGGGCTCTAGGCTCTGCTCCTCTGATTTTTGTTAGAGCAGTATCCTAATGGCAAAGTTTGCTGAAATGGAAATATATGTGGTGGACATCGTTGGAAATATGGAAATATATGTGGTGGACATCGTTGGGAGTGGCCTCCCAAGCGTTCAATATGCTCCTTCCCCCATGCACACACTCCTAACCAGACGATGAATTTTTCAGCCACGGCAACATGGGAGTGGGATAACACCCGTGCTGAATTCTTGGTCATGACAATTGACACAGGAAGGGGCATGTGCTTTCAGCTCATCGAATCAGAAAGGAGCACAGTTTTTTTCATTCAGTGATTGAGGGGGAAATAGCTTCTCTCCAAACATATCAGAGGAAGCAGGAGGTAGTTACCCCGTGATGATATGGAATTTCAAATAAATAACATGGGTACTAATAAGGTAGAGTGGAGATACGGAAAGGACAAGAAGCATTTATTTTGTGTCATCACTAAACTTTGGCATTAAATTAGTAAGAGTTTTTACTATTTTCCAAATTCTCTTTATTATATGAGCCAGTTTGAATTATGCCTTTGTTCCTTGTGACCAAATTATCAGAATACATTAGCACTAAAATGTTAGATCATAATTGATCTATACTAGTATTTGCCATTGTCTAGCAGTGCACTTACATGCTAACTTAGTAAGTAAAATAGTCCATGTTCAAATACATTTGGAAAATACCAAGGTTTATATTTCACATTTTCAAGGATTTGCAACATAGTCAACATTTTAACAAGTGAAAAAAGTCTAGAGTAAAAATTCTAGTACAAAAATCCATAATGAGAATGTTAATTTATTATTTGTGTTTTACCTAAAGTATTTTCTACTTACTTAAAAGCCTAAGTTTCATCCACTTACATTTTTTTTTTCAACGTTTATTTATTTTTGGGACAGAGAGAGACAGAGCATGAACGGGGGAGGGGCAGAGAGAGAGGGAGACACAGAATCAGAAACAGGCTCCAGGCTCTGAGCCATCAGCCCAGAGCCCGACGCGGGGCTCGAACTCACGGAGTGCAAGATCGTGACCTGGCTGAAGTCGGACGCTTAACCGACTGCGCCACCCAGGCGCCCCTCATCCACTTACATTTTTAAGACCAAACAGGCTTGGATATTTTTGGTCTCTCCTCAGTTCAACTTGCTGATTTCTGCTCATTCTACCTTCTGTGACATAGGTTGTATTTTAACTTAAAAAGACAAATGTTGTCAGAGCATCTGTTACATTTGTAGATCTTGGACTTCTAAAAATATAAACCACAGTCGCCTAATATTTCTGACTTCAACAATAAATAAGTTGATCAGAAATATCACAGTGTTTGTGGTACTGTTGAAAGGCTGTACAACCAGACTCAAAGCTAACGAGTCACAAAACATGCCCCAACCATGCTGTAGAACTTGACCAGAGTTCTACTGGCACACCTCTAGGAACTCATGCTGCAGTTCGCAGACACCACGATTGTACCTGTTGCTCAATCCCAGGCCACCTGTTTAACCACCCTTCCCGCTCGCTCCCACTGTGCGCTATACAACAGATGCTTTAGCAGCTGCTGCATTGCCTCCACTAGAAACAGAGAAAGCTTAACTAAAGCTGTTTCTTTTTTATGAATTCCTGTGTCAAAATTCAGCGCAGGCAAACAGATTGGCAGAAGTTAAATCATATGCTGCTACCCTAGCTGCAAAGGAGGCTGGGAAAGCGAGGATTTGACATTTCAGCTTCTAAAGCAAGAGGTGGTCTCTTGCTCCCATCAAGACTGAGAGGCTAAGGAATTTCTACAATAGCTACAAATAATACAACAGCTTCAAATAATAAGAACATCCATGCTTTCAACCCAAGTGTCCACTGATAGATGAATGGACAAAGAAGATGTGGTCTATTCAATGGAGTATTACTCAGCCATTAAAAAATGAGATCTTGTCATTTGTGACAATATTGATGGACCCAGAAGGTATTCTGCTAAGTGAAATAAGTCAGGCAAAGACAAATGCTATATAATTTCACTTATATGAGGAATCTAAAAAACAGCAACAAAAACCAGACAAACAAACAAAAAACCCAGACTCTTAAACACAAAGAACAAACTAGTGGTTTCCAGAGAAAAAGTGGGTGCGGGGATGGATGAAATAGATAAAGAGGGTTAAGAGGTACAAACTTCTAGTTATAAAATAAATAAGTCAGAGATGAGAAGGACAGCATAGGGAATATAGTCAATAATATTTTAATAATGTTGTAAGATGATAGGGGCGCCTGGGTGGCGCAGTCGGTTAAGCGTCCGACTTCAGCCAGGTCACGATCTCGCGGTCTGTGAGTTCGAGCCCCGCGTCGGGCTCTGGGCTGATGGCTCAGAGCCTGGAGCCTGTTTCTGATTCTGTGTCTCCCTCTCTCTCTGCCCCTCCCCCGTTCATGCTCTGTCTCTCTCTGTCCCAAAAATAAATAAACGTTGAAAAAAAAATTAAAAAAAAAATAATGTTGTAAGATGACAGATGGTGACTATACCTAACATGGTGAACATTGAGTAATGTGTAGGATTGTCGAATTAATATGTAGTACACCTAGAATGAATATAACATTGTATGTCAATTATACTTTAATAATAATAACAAATTAAAACTTCATGCTTTGTTCATCATCAACATAAACTTTTCTGTTTTTTAGCCACTAAAACTCATGCTTCATACTAAAAGATGCAACTATTTTTTCACCAACTGAATATTTAGCTACACTCTCTTCAACAAGGGAACAAATGAAAAATCTCATCGGTCACAGCAACGATTCCAAATCCAAGAATTCTGGGTGATGTCCATTCCTCTTCTAAGCCAATCACTATACTATCTTGATATTTTGTCATATGTGGTTTTAAAAATAAGCTAACCACCTCCCAAATATCCTACACAAAAAAGAGGGAGAAAGAGAGAAGAAAGAAGAGGGAAATTTTGTTAAGATATATAAATATAAAATACGTATAAAATAGAAATATACCAGACAACGCAAGAAATGTGGGTGGATGTTAAGGCCTTTGTTTCTGTGGATGATCATCAGGTCATTACTGGCAGCTGTGACCGTGTGCCCTCTGCCAACATCTCTACAGTCAGAGCTTTCCACTGTAGAGTGACCAATTTTCATTCTTTTCCTTTTCTCTCTTTTTTTTTTAAAGAAGAGACTCCTTTTTTTTTTAAGTTTTATTTATTTTGAGAGAGAGAGAGAACCAGCAGGGGAGGGGCAGAGAGAGAGAGAGAGAGAGAGAGAGAGAGAATGAGAAAGAAAATCCCAAGCAGGCTCCACATGGTTATCACAGAGCCTGACACAGGGCTCCATCCCAAGACCCATGAGATCATGACCTAAGCCAAGATCAAAGTCCAACAGTTAATCGCCTGAGCCACCCAGGTGCCCGCAAATCTTCATTCTTAACATAAATATCTTTTATAATCTACTTGCATGAGTTTGATGTGGGCATTTGTTTTAACAAAATTGATACACTTTATTCTTTACAGCAGTTTTAGGTTTATAGAAAAGTTGAGTAGAACGCACAGAATTTCTGTGTATTCTCTTTCTGTTCATCTCCCTCAATCCCCAGTTTCTGTTATTTTCAGCATCTTGTGCTGGTATGGCACATTTGTTAAAACTGATGAACCAATATTGATACGTTATTATCAACTAAAGTTCCTACTTTACATTAAGCTTCCCTCTTTGTGTTGTGTAGATCCGTGGGTTTTGCCAAACGTCTAATGTCATGCATCTACCATTACAACGTCATGCAGAATAGTTTCAGTGCCCTAAAATCTCCTCTGTTCCGCTTATCTATCCCCCTTCCCCAACTCCTGGCAACCACTAATACTTTTACTTTACTCTGTGGTTTCCAGAATGTCATATAGTTGGAATATTACAGTATATAAGCTTTTCAAACTGGCCTCTTTCACTCAGTAAAATGCATTTGTTTCCTTCAAGAATTTTTTGTGGCTTGATAGCTCATTTTATAGAAATCACTGAACAATATTCCATTGTGTGTTTGGACCACTGTTTATTTACGCATTCACTAATTAAAGGACATCTTGGTTGCTTCCAAGTTTCGACCATTAGGTCTTCATTGATTTTTCTCATAGGACTTGGCAGAATGAGGAGCTATCCAAGGAGATCCCCTGTGTTATTTTTTTTTCTTATGTTTATTTATTTATTTATTTATTTAGAGAGAGAGAGAGAGAGAGAACCCCAAGCTGGCTCCACACTTTCAGTGCAGAGCCTGATGCAGGGCTGGATCTCACAAACCATGAGATCATGACGTGAGCTGAAACCAAGAGTCAGTGGTTTAATGGAATGAGCCACCTTGGCACCATCCTGCCCCTGTGTTCTTTTAATTTTTCTCAGAAATTGCCATTTCAATTCCCTTCTAGAGTCAAATTTTATTCCCCAGCCAACAATGTAACTGCCTCTTAAACTTTTGATTGTTTGTCCAGAAGCATGAAGAACCCTAAAAGGCTTTCATCCTCAAATTCAAAGGAATCTTGCTGCATATTTTCCCTCGGGTACTAATTCCGTAAAGCCTAAAATCTCAGGAGTAAGAGACAAAAGTTTTAAAAGGATTGGTAATTGTAATGGTCAAAGGTGTCACTCTGACATCCAGAACACAAATCAAAGATTCTTGTATTTGCTCTATGGGGAACCCACATAAGCTCACACTTGATCACTAGTTTAGAACACACAACACATCCTCTAACATCAGCCCAACTTTTCAAGCCATTGTCTCTCAGCTGGAATTAGAATTGAGTTTTTAACAGAATATTCACCAGACAATGGTAAGAGTTATTCTGGGGTCATAGGGTAAATGGTGAGACTGGCATGTTCAATGCATATCTACTATTTTGTTATAAAGAGAGTTCCTTGCATACAAGCAGTGTAGAAACACAGACTGTGGCAGCATTTAAGGCATTTAATATGCCCATGGCGGGGGGGGGGGGGGGTGGTGGTGGTGGTGGTCAGAGAAGCATAGTGTGCAGATAAAGACAATGTAATCTCAGAAGAGTTATCTATTCCAGTTATGAAACTCCCTGTTGCCACCGTGACAGAGGAATTAAATATCAATGATCCTGCCAAAAGGTAAGTAGTTTGTTTGCCCAAGATACACTGTTGAGTGCTTAGCCTTGCTCACTATTGCTTGCATGTTGGACATGTAATAGTCTTGCCAGATAAATTGGCTTTGGTGAGGGACAAGGTATGTTGTTGAGCCTATGAATGTTTTCTGTTGCCTTTGTTGCTAAGCTTTCTTTGGCTAAGGTTGCTTTGTTCATAAGCTTTCTGAACAAGCAATGTGCCTGGTGAAAGAGGTTGTTTCACACCTACATATCTGATTGATAATCTTCTTGACAGTTTGGTAAGCATTCATATTAAGCATAAATGTTCTCATACTGTAGCTCATTCTCAGTGGTTCATCCACATATTTCTTCCCTCAAATTCATTACTACCAGTCCTCCCATCTTGTTCCTTCCAAGTCCCTAATCATTTAGCTAAATTATTAGCTACCATGCATAAATCAATAACTCATCTTGCAGGAATAGTGGACAACCAAATATACAGCTTGAAGTATCTCTTAAGATTACACTCAAGTGGGCTATAATGCCTAAGCTGTCAACTTTGGGCTGGCACTGATATATTGAGCAGTGCTTCTATAAAACAGGCTCAATTTTTCCCTCATTCATGAGCTGGACATAGAGAACTTCCCGTGAAGACAGAGATGAGGATCAAGGAGGGGCAGCAGCTCAGAGAATAAGTTCATGCAGCTTTCTGTGCCTTTAGGAGCTGCTTTGGCTCAAGTCCATCTATATTATTCCTAGTAATACTAGTTAACTGGGTAGCACTAATTTCATGACAAGCAGTTCATGTTGTCATGTTTTGTTCCATTGATAAGACTTCAGTCTCGGGGCACCTGGGTGGTGCAGTCGGTTAAGCGTCCGACTTCAGCCAGGTCACGATCTCTCGGTCCATGAGTTCGAGCCCCGCATCAGGCTCTGGGCTGATGGCTCGGAGCCTGGAGCCTGTTTCCGATTCTGTGTCTCCCTCTCTCTCTGCCCCTCCCCCGTTCATGCTCTGTCTCTCTCTGTCCCCAAAATAAATAAAAAACGTTGAAAAAAAAAAATTAAAAAAAAAAAAAAAGACTTCAGTCTCTATAGTGGCCCAGGATCAAATCAAGAGTTATTTCTTTAAAAAATAAAAAAATAAAAAAAATTTATTGTATATATTTTTGTATATATAGTTATATATGTTATTTTGCCATGTTATTATATATATATATATATATATATATACATACACACATACATACATGTTATTTTGCCAAAAAAAGAAGCACTTTACTACAAGCTTTTGTGAACTTCTATAGAGCACTCTAGACCATTAGCATAAAGGAAATATTTTTTTATGTTTCTAACAAAGTATGTTAGGAGATTATACTATGCAAGCAAAGGCAACCATAGGGAATTAAATCAATGGGAATGTCAATAAAAACATCATAATAGAAATCAACAGAATGCAATTATAATGCAAAAGAGATAGGCTACTCAGCATGAAGCTAAGAACAAGAAAGAACTTTTGAAAAATAAAGACAAATCCATACATTATCATATATAACTAATTATGTTAGATCACGCCAGTTAGGTTGTGCTTGGTTGAAACCAGTAAAAAACCTTATTAACAGAGCAACATTTAATTTTTACTTAACAGGAATTCTTAAGGTAGCTGGTCCCCAGGGTTGGTTTGGTGGCCCAGTGGGATCTTAAAAAACTAGTTTCTTTCCATCCTTTAACTGACTTCTTCAGAATATTGAATTTCTTCATCAGGCTTGTCCCCTCACATTTGTAAACAGTGGCTGCAGCTCTAGATAGCCTATATTTATTTGAAGTTTCCAAAATAGGAAGGTAGAGAAAGGAGGAAAAGATACCTCCCACCCTCTTTTTTAAAAATTAAGGGTAAAATCTTTCCAAGAATCCTCAAAATATTCCCTCTTACACCCCAGAGGTCAAAAATACATCACAAATTTGCCTCTAAAATAGTAACATGCAAAGGAGAAATGATATTACATATTATCTCAAAATCCTTCATGATTCATCATTTGAGACCAAAGTCCTAAACAATAACAGGATCCGTTATGAAGGAGAAAAGAGAAATAGCTGTTGGATATGCAGTAAGAGATTTTGCCTCAATTGTATTTTTTGGTTTTTTAGTGGATACAACTTTCCTTATAAGCATCTGAGAATGCAGGGAGTCAACCTGTCCTCTAGCTCTGGAATCTGGTTAATGATTTTGATGTTACAATATGGAACAATTTCACCAGTATCTTTTCTAAAAATTGGACTGATGGAAGATAAATTCATCTTTAATAGATAGGTACTGTGAGCTAATCTATTACTTGTCTCCAGATATTACCGAGACGGGCAAGAGGAAAGCATGAACTGGTCAGGAAATTGAGTATACAAGAGAAAGTTAAAGAAGTCGTGAGAAACACCCCTGCTCACCTCTGCTCTTATAACAATAACCACACACACAAACAGAACAGCACATGAAGAAGAAATAGTAGGAGATTATAGAACACTGTAAAAAAGTCATTTTCATTATTATTTCCCAGTCAAAATTCTAACATTCTGTGAGTGACCTTGTATTACTCAGGGTTCTCTAGAGAAACAGAACTAATGACATATGTAAGATATACATATATCGGCTCACATGATTATGAAGGCTGGCAAATCCCAAGATCTGCAGAATGAGTCCACAAGCTGGGAGACTCAATGGTATAGTTTCCGTTAGAAGTTCAGCAGGCTCAAGAACCAAAAAGAGCTGATGTTTCAGTTCAAGGTTGAAAGCTGAAGAAAAGCTAACCCTCTCTTACTTGGAGGAGGGTCTGTTTTTTTGTTCCATTCAGGCCTTCAACAGATTAGATGAGGCTTCATGTTTGGGAAGACCATTTGCTTTACTTGATCTACCAATTTGAATCTAATCTCATCCAAAAACACTCTCATAGAAACAGCCAGAGCAATGTCTCACCAAATATTTGGGCACCCTGTAGTCCCATCAAGTTACACATCAAATAAGCCATCACAGACCTGGTAAATATTAAAAAAATATTGATTCCTATGAACTTTGAAATAATTAGTGTAATTGCACGGAAGTTTACCAGACCCACACACATTCTTAAATTTGTTTTCTGTTATGGTGTCTGGTTTGTGAAAAGAACAAAAAAACACCATGGTTCTTTGGCAGTTTCCCCATCCTCCACTCTACTCGTTGGCATATGAGTTAATGTATGTTTACCGTAACATAAAAAGAAGATTCAGAGTTAAAGAAATCTAAATGGGTCAAATTAGTAAAAACTAGACCCAAGCATGGGTCTTCATTCAGCAATGTTACCAGAAAGGTAGACCGTGATTATGGGGTGAATCCAAACACGAGTGGAGGTTGTTCAAAAGCTAAGGGAATCCTTACAATTTAGATACTGTTCCTGTAGGTAGCAGACTAAATCCTACTGGTGTATTGTTCTCTTCATAAGCTATTTACATTTCCAGAATATCTCATAGGTCTGAGGAGCAGTCACTTTTTTTTTTTTTGAGAGAATTCACGTGTTTAATTTTTTTAATTAATGTTTTTATTTATTTTTGAAGGAGAGAGAAAGAGAGACAGAGCATGAGTGGGGGAGGAACAGAGAGAGAGGGAGAAACAGAATTCGAAGCAGGCTCCAGACTCCAAGCTGTCAGCACAGAGTCCGATGTGGGGCACAAACCCACGAACTGTGAGATCATGACCTGAGCCGAAGTCAGATGCTTAAACGACTGAGCCACCCAAGCGCCACGGAGCAGTCACTTTTTAACTATAAACTATATATCATATTGTTATTGTGTGGTGATAACCCTGACTCATCAAGTATTCATTATGTTCTGTGTACTCTGCTTATTTGTTACTGAAGTTTAATACAAAGTTATGGAAATAAAAATGCATCTTGCTTAAAGTACTTAGTTAGCTCTTCAGGCAATTTGGGTTTCTAGATCTGTCCATTCTTTCGTTATCACACACAATTTGTTTACTTATCAATTATTTTGTTTCCAATTAAAGAGAAGTCCTGGAATTTATAAATATAATAGAATACGGATGCTCCTAATTTGTATACTATTGAAGCAGGATTACTAGTTAGAACTGTCATCTTCTTTCATTTCATTTAATTTGCTATGGAAAAACACATGGTTTGTATAATGATTGGCTTTGGTCACTAAGCACATTTCATCCAAGAGCATTTAAATATTATCTAAACTGTCTTAAGTACTTTCTGTAGTGCAAGAGGAAAGTAACTTCAGTTTGAAAATATAAAATCTCAGGATCAAAAAGTTAAGTATACTTTCCAGACTCTCATTTTCTAAGGTTAATAGGAAAAAAAAAATGCTGATCAGAAAAAGAGACGTTATTGATTGTTAATAAAGTGGAAGTTTTTAGATATTGTTAATCAGATTTTAATGAAGCAAAAAGAAAAGCATTGTAAATAGTATTTGATAAAAATTCTGAAATAAAATCACAGTGGGTCTTTTAAATTTTTTTTAGAACTGGGAGGCTTGACTTTTTGAATGCTAACTGCTCTGTACAATGTTTACGAGAAAGCAACGTGGTGGGGTGAAAGAAGCTAGGTGGCATCTTTTTTATTTCTGTAAGTTTATTGTTTCCTCCCTTCTTTTCAGAGAGAAGAGAGAAGAAGCCTGCATCCAACTGTTGAAGCCGTTTCCTTTGGCAAATGTAACTGCATCACAGGCACATCTTAAATTAAAAATCTTGGTCTCAGTCTCTGTCGTCTCTATTTTTAATTGGGACTGAATAACCCATTTCACCACTGAAAATAATAGCCAGTATCTGCTCCTTCTCATTAAGAAAGGTGGTGCTTTTACTTGATTAACTAATTTTGTCACATACAACTTATATGAAGGAGGGAGAAGATATGATATAGAAGATTTGATATAATCATTTGTTTCCAAGATTAGTGCAGTTTGTTTGTTTGCTTGTTTTTGTTGAATGAGGACAAGTAAGGGCTACGGTTGTTGCTTGGAGAAATGAATTAGAGGGTAAAATGCTTGAAGAAGTTATATTACTGAAAAAAAAAATTGAATGAGAATAAGGAAGACCAATTTGAAAGAAGGAATGAGTCAGTTGGATATGGACAGTTACATCTTTGATGAGATTTCCTAGGTATTGACATACCGGTAGCAGGAAATAAGAAGAATGGGAGAAAAGGTCAATTTGAATCCTTAAAGTGTTGTGGGAGGTTGTAAGAAATAATATATCACAAAATCTGAAACTAGAATTTTTATTTACCTTATGAAAGAAAAAGGAGAGAGCAGCAGACCAGAAGCAATAGGAAATGGAAGAAATGTTTATCTGCAAATATTAAAACTAGAGGAAATTCTGCAGAGTTGTTCAAAGGAAGATTTATGGAAACTTAGATTTACAGAGAAAATTTCCCAAATGAAGATATTATTTCTGATCAATCATTCATAATTAATATATATTTTAACAGATTTTACAGGATATAAATATAAGGGAGAATAATAGAAAACATACGTATAAGGCATGTATAATTTGCTTAGGAAATAATTTTGGACGAAGAAAGTGGTGATTTAGCGTTTGCATTAACATAGAAAACAATAAGAAAAAATCTTTATGTTGTGTTTGAAAGTGGATGATAAAGTAAGTGCTGAGTAATTTAGTAATCAAATAAATACAAATTGAAATAATAAGATGGCTGCTAAAGTCCTTGTCAGATTTATAGGTATAAAAATAGTGATAGTTTTTCTTGGTAAGAGTGCAGTGAAATGGGCACTTTCACATCCGGCTTATCAGAGTATAAACTGGTACTGTAATTTCTGGGATGTAATTTGGAAATAGGTATCTCAAACATCAAAACTGTTCATGTAACCATGATTCACTAATTACTCCCTAGGAAATAATCATAAATGCTATAGGGAGTGATATTTATTGCAACATTATTTAAAATGGAGAGTTGAATACAACCTTCACTTCCACAGCACAAAGGGAAGAGGGGCACATTAGTTAAATACACACCAAAAAGGTCTAACGAAACCCTGGGCAGGCATTTAAAAGCACAGTTCTAAAAAAATATGAATGACAATAAAAATTATTTTACATAATGTTTTCAAAGTGCAGGGGATTTTTTTTCTGTACCACAATCCTACAAATACCAGGTAAAATGCACATGACATTTTAAAAAGTGTATTGATAACTTGCCAAGGTATTAAGGTATACCTTATAAGAAGATCATGAAGAGAATACATGAATCCAGAAAGGTATGAAAGCACGATAACCAGAGATTTCCATGAAACAGTGCTATCCTTAAAACCCTGACTTTCCATTTTTATGATTATCAAGATATGGGAAAGTGGGAGACAAAGCTTAGAGCCTGCTCAGGGTAACAGTCTTATAGAGAAACCTATTTAAAGCCAGAATCTAAAGGACTATATTTTCAGTGAAAGAATGAAGTAGAAAAAATAACTGCCCCTCGGAAGGGCATTAGGAAATGTTTCTGCCCCAAACTTGGTGCAAGGTTGAGGGGGCAGAAATCATAAGTACATCTTCACATGAATTTGTAGTTTATATTCTCATGGTCTCCGTGATTAAAAAAAAAAAAAATCAACTGAAATGTATTTTATGATTGTCCCTGTTTGGTATTATCTTTAAGAACTTAGCCAAAACACTATGCTGATGGCTCAGAGCCTGGAGCCTGCTTCAGATTCTGTGTCTCCCTCTCTCTCTGCCCCTCCCCCACTCATGCTCTGTCTCTCTCTGTCTCAAAAATAAATAAAAAACATTAAGGAAAAAAAAAAGAACTTAGCCAAAACAAAAGCAAAATATCTTTGGAGAAATCCATGTATTCCAGGTCTCAGAGAATTACTACACCCAAAATTCCATTAAATATGGAATGAAACATAAACTATCACAAAACTCATGAGGAAGGGAGCCTGGGTGGCTCAGTCAGTTCAGTGTCAGAATCTTGATTTAGGCTGTCATAATCTCACGGTGTGTGGATTTGAGCCCTGCATTGGCTCTGTGCTGAGAGTCTGAAGCCTGCTTGGGATTCTCTCTCTCCCTCTCTCTCTGCTCCTTCCCTGCTTATACTCTCTCTCTCTCTCTCTCTCTCTCTCTCTCTCTCACTTTCTCTCAAAAATAAATAAACTTAAAAAAAAAAACTCATAAGGAAATAGGCATCCTGAGCAGAAACATATAAAGGAACTCTACTCAGATTTCAGATATTAGGATTATTATGTAACCAGAAAACCCACATTTAATATGTTTAAAGAAATCAATGAACTGTGTCGGTAATAGAAGTTAGAAACAGTATATATATCATGTATTAAGCAAATTTGGAACTGTATTTAAGAGAACTTTTAGAAATAAAAAATATAATGAACATCAAAACCTTAATGGAGAGGTTAAGTACTAGATTAGATAGAGCCAAAGATAAAATAATGAATTGGAAGTTAGATATGAGGAAATTATCCTGAATACAGCACAGGGAGGGGAGACAGATATGTGAAGTAGAGATTAAGAACTAAATAGAGGCAATATCTGATAAGATGTACAAAAGAAAAAGAAAATTAGGAAAGTTTATAGTCAAGGAAATAATATCTAAGGACTTTTCATAGTCCAAATTTATTAATGTTCAAGATGAAATAAAGCACTTGAAAATTTTTCTTACTAGTAAAGATATTTGATTTAGAAGTTAAAAATTCTTCTCACAAAAAGAGAACCATAAGGCCCAGACAAATTTACTGATGAGCTCTACAAATGTCAATGGAATGTATTATTCTTGTCATACGAAAACTATACCAGAATAGGAAAAGAAGGAACTCTTTTTAGTTAATTTTATGAGGTCCCTATAATCTTGATACCAACATTATACGATAAGTGTACAATAAAGAGAAATTATAACCAATCTCCCTCATGAATCTAATGGTAAAAATTCTAAATTAGAACTTAGCAAATTTTCTTTCTTAGAGTGACCTATAAAATGCATAGTGTAGTATGAAAACTTGATCTATGTAGGATTTTTAACAATAGAAAAAAACCTATAGATGTAATTTATCACATTAACAAGTTAAAGAAGGAAAAGCAAATCATTATCTCTGGAAATGCTGAAAGTGAATTCAATAAAATTAAGTAATAAAGCTTAATAATTTTTTTTTCTAGCAAACTAGAAATGGAAGAGCTTTTAGCATCCACTTACAAATCAGAAATTTCTTGGTCTTCCAAACAGAGGTGATTACAACAAGTAATTTGGTTACTCAGATTATGAAAGTCAAACCAGGCATTTTGAGTCAGCTACTGGGGACAGGAAGCCAGTCATGCCCCTAGGGCTAGAAGAGTAGTGGGAGAAGTGTTCTCAGACTCAAGAGACTGGAATCTCTGGCAGCCACTAGAGCTAAGATCAGCATTGTCTAGGAGAGCAGGCTTCATGCAAGGAGAGGGTATCTGTCAGGAATTAGACCAGCAAAAGAGGGACAAGTTTTGCTGGAGACACCATAGGAGACAGGGAGATCATACCCTGCCTTTTCCTAGTACCTCCCACTGGCTAACCTAATGAAGAATTGGAGGTCAAATATACCTGCAAATGTTTTTTCCTTAAATACAGAATAGACCAGGTGAGTAGATTGGAAGGGGTCTGAGAACAAACCAGTTTAGGACCCATTAAGTGACTGAGAAGAGGAGGAAGAGAGGGGCTAGTCAAAGCAGATATATTATTGTTTTATTACTTATGTGTGTATCTTATCTGTATTTTATAAATATTAGTTTATATATATTCAGTATTCAATTACTTTTCAAAATAGAAGTATAAAAACTTGCATATACTGTATAACCTCATTGTTTTACACATTTTTCCATACAAGGTTCAAATACATAAATATGGAAGTATACACCAACTTTGGGAGAGAGAGAATATAAATATGAGAAGAAAAGTACCCCCAAATTATACTGATGTTCCAAGAATTGAATTTAAAAAGGAAGAAGCAAATTGCAAAAGAAATAATCAACCATCTTTAGAAATTATTCAAGACATGTTCTGTGATCATTCAAAATCCAACTGCTACAAAGTCAGGGAAGCATAACTGAATTGTGGTTTAACTAAGAAAGCTTGTATGTTAGTAACTATATTTATTCTATCTCAAATGATGTCTTAGCAGAAGAGGGTTAATCTGCATGGAGTCTGGCTAGAATTGAGCTTCATGTTTGTCTTACATTGTCAAATGTCTTACACTTACAGCCAGTTCCAGGACTGAATCTCCGATTTTTTCGTTTGACATTAATAGGTGTCAATATCAATCAGAGAGACAAATTGAAAGGGAGTGGGTTAAGATTTTCATCGTGACTATTTCTGTCAGTGATTCTTGTTTCATTCTTTACTATTTTCTCTGCATTTCCAATGTTTCTTAGTACATACAAACTATTTAAAAATGCAGAAACAGTCCGACTTCAGCCAGGTCACGATCTCGCGGTCCGTGAGTTCGAGCCCCGCGTCGGGCTCTGGGCTGATGGCTCAGAGCCTGGAGCCTGTTTCCGATTCTGTGTCTCCCTCTCTCTCTGCCCCTCCCCCATTCATGCTCTGTCTCTCTCTGTCCCAAAAATAAATAAACATTAAAAAAAATTAAAAAAATAAAATAAAAATGCAGAAACAGCAATGAGTAATGCATTAAAATACAATTAAAAAAAACAACACTGTGACCTTCACCATTACTTAGTCTACTCAGGCTGCTATAGCAAATCACTATACAGTGTGTGGTTTACAAACAGCAGAAATTTATTTCTCACCATTCTGGAGGCTAGGAAGTCCAAGATCAAGATGCTGGTAGATGCAGTGTCTGGAGAGAGATTACTTCCTCAATCACAGATTGCTGTCTTTTCCCTGTGTTCTTACATGGTAGAAAAGGTGAGGGATGGCTGAAGTCTCTTTCCTATGGTCACTGGTTCCATTCCTGAGGGTTTGGTCCTCATGACCTAATCATCTCCCAATGTGCCACCTCCTTATACCATCACCTTGGGGGTTAGTATTTCAACAGACAAATTTTGGGGGATACAAACATTCAGACCAAAGCAGCCATGGTTATGAGCCAGTCATGAAAGGGAGAGATACAGGAAAAGAGGTGATCGGTATTCCCATTTACCCAGAATTTTTGTTGCTATAATCAAGACAATACTGAGCATACTAGAGCTGTAGAAAAGTCATATGGGAATTTATTTTTTAACAGTAAATTTCAATCTTGGTCTAGAAACCTGACTATTCTGATGAATAGGGTGAGAAGATGTAGTGTTCCTGGAAAGAATTAAAATCTTTCCATACTGTCCTATTAAATACAGATACTCTACATCTTTGTGAGAAAACATCTTATACTTTTGAAAGCTAATGTCTTAGCTAATTAGCTGAGAGCAAAGCCCTCAGAGACTGTGATGTAAGAAAAGTTCCTGGGTAGGGAAATGAGGAGAATTGATAAAAGAAGCTAAGAGAAGGCCATGGAAAATATATTTTCTAGTCTCATTTTTTTCCCCTAGGACTGTCCCCGTATAGAGTTCTAGAAATGAACTCTAACACAGATATTTCCAAGCCAAAGTTCGAAGAAGAATATGTGTGTGTATATATAATAGTTGTGGATTATTTCCTGTGGTCATTATCCCATGGTTAAGTTATCCCCTGGGAATCTCTCTGGGAAAGAGGGAAACTGCATTTGACAAGCCAGGACTTGAATTTTCTTAAGTATCTTGGCCCTATATGGTCATTCTCAACCTTGGCTGCACATTAGTATCACTTGGGAAAAATTTAAAGAATCTCAATGCCCAGGTCACACTTTAGACTTCGGGAGTGGTACAAGCATTATTATTTTTTAAAGCTCTCAAAAAAACCCCAAACCCAAAAAACCAAAACAAAACGCTCTGAGGCCTAAGAACCGTTAATCTTTAGAACACTGGAATTCCTATGAAAAACATAGATGTTGTGAGTAGATTTGTTACAGCCATGTTATCACTCAGGGCAGATCAGCCTACAGAAATCTATCAGCTGTAAGGACCTGGATTAAATTTAAGAGACCTATCATTAACATAGAGTAATATTTGACCCTGCCTGAGGGCCAGGATGTCCGGGCACAACAGAATCACATTTGGAGCTCTAAAAAGTTGCCCTGGCCCCACTTTGGCCCAGTTAAATCTGAATCACCACCTGATTGCGTCTAGAATAGTAGTATAAAGAAATAGTCATTCTGATATGTAGCAAGGGTTAAGAACTAGCATCTGAAAGAGGCATTATGTGAAACAGCTGTTCCAAACAGGCATTTCCCAGACTTTGAATTCAGAAGAGACAAGGCAAAGCAACAATCGAGCCAAAGGTATCAAAGAGCCATGAGATAAAACAGGCCATCAACCTAAATTAATTCAGCTATCTGGGTAATATCGGTTGGAGCAAAATTTCACTTAAACAAATTCCAGTTAGCCAAATAAAATGAAAATATTGAGTATCCTTTTATAGAATCCATATTGTGTTTTCTGAATGATTTGAGAGAGGCTGGAAAAATTAGATCTGAAGTACATCCATTTGCTCAATGGGCAAAGGTTTTGTTTTATTTTATTTACGTAATGTGAAATGTTTGGCCACCTGGAGTAGTGCCTGAAAGTGGATGTAAAATGGAAAATGTAGTCAGTGAGACTGATTAATAACCATGGGCAGAAAAATAGGCCAAGTGGAAAAACTTATTCATGTAATTGCTTCATTTTGCTGACTGCAAAAGGATTTGTTTTGGAAGTGATTTCAGCTATTTAACTCGGTAGATTGATAGATCATATAAAGGTCCTATAATTTGATATTACACAATTTTGTTCATTACATGAAATTAGTTTGACCCAGAAGATGCATGCCACATTTTGTATCTACCTTATAAGATTTGTCTTGAGCAAATAGTTATTGTACAACATAAACAGTCTTTGTGAAAGGATGTTAGCAGAGGACTAAACTTTACGAAGTTAGAGGATTTCATAAAAATTACAGACTTAGAATGATCAAATTTAAAAAAGACAAGCCTCGGTTTTCTTCATTTATACACAAAAGTGGGAAATGACAAAAATGGCTCATAATTTTATTTAGTTAATAGCTCAGGCTGACATAAAAATATAATTCATGCACTTGGTAAAAGAAATCCAAGAATTGGGGCGCCTGGGTGGCTCAGTTGGTTAAGCGTCTGGCTTTGGCTCAGGTCATGATCTCACGGTTTATGAGTTCAAGCCCTACGTCAGGCTCTGTGCTGACAGCCTGGAGCCTGCTTCAGATTCTGTGTCTCCTTCTCTCTCTGCCCCTCCCTGGCTTGTGCTCTCTCTCTCTCTCAAAAACAAGTAAACATTAAAAAAAATTTTTTTTTTTAATCCAAGAAAGAGAGAGAGCGCAAGAGCAGGGGAGGAGCGGAAGATAGGGAGAGAGAGAAACGCATGTACAATCTGCACTGTCCACACAGAGACTGATGCAGGGATGATCCCACGAACCGTGAGATCACAACCTGAGCTGAAATCAAGAGTCTGACATTTAACCCACTGAGCCACCCAGGTGCCCTGAAATATAACTTACTCTTTTGGAATTATACAAAAGGATGTTCGGAATCTAGGCTTTACATTTTTTCCCCAGCTTTATTGAGATATAATTAACAAATAACATTATCTAACTTTAAGGTACACATAATAATTTCATAGGCATATATATTATGAAAGCTTGGTTGAGTTATTCAATTTATTTTCAAGATACTACTTTTAAAAACTGCACTGTATGAATGTTATAATTTATTTAAGTAATCTTCTACCAATAACATTAATAACATATCTTGGCTTCTGTACTTTTTCAAGATTATCTCTGTGATAAATTCCTCAATGAAACTGCTGTGGAATATACGAATAATATTTTTTGTTGTGACCAAATATGCTTCCAAAACAAGGCCCAAGTTTGTATTCCTGCCAATACCATGTCTATGGGATATGAGAATGTCTAATACTCACACACTTGCTAACAGTGAATATTATTGCATTTAAAAAAAAAATTTTTTTTTCAACGTTTATTTATTTTTGGGACAGAGAGAGACAGAGCATGAACGGGGGAGGGGCAGAGAGAGAGGGAGACACAGAATCGGAAACAGGCTCCAGGCTCTGAGCCATCAGCCCAGAGCCCGACGCGGGGCTCGAACTCACGGACCGCGAGATCGTGACCTGGCTGAAGTCGGACGCTTAACCGACTGTGCCACCCAGGTGCCCCTATTATTGCATTTTTTAAAGTTTAGCTCTTCTGATTGGACTGACTTTGGCCATCTCTTATTTCTCTTGACCATTTGTGTTTCCTTCTCTATCTATTCATCTGCCTTGAATATTTTTTTACTGGATTTCTTTTCTGTCTCAGAGACTGGAAAAAATTAAAATGATTGGCTCTAGAGAAAATGAAGGAAAGAAACTCAAAAATACAGTTCTGTACAATATTTTGAAGGACAGTTAGTCCCAATATCTTGAAATTTGAATTGTTACAAATCTTTGATCTAGCAATTCTCTTTCTAGTAATTTTCCTACACAAATAACATAGAAAAAATTTTTGCAAAGGTTACTTTTTAAAAAAAATTTTTAAAAAATGTTTATTTATTTTTGACAGAGAGAGAGACAGAGCACGAGCAGGGGAGGGACAGAGAGAGAGAGAGGGAGACACAGAATCTGAAGCAGGCTTCAGGCTCTGAGCTGTCAGCACAGAGCCTGACGCGGGGCTTGAACCCACAGACCACGAGATCATGACCTGAGCCCAAGTCGGGCGTCCAACAGACTGAGCTACCCAGGTGCCCCATCAAAGATTACTTTTATAATGTTTATTTGTAATAGGAAAATTATAAGCAACTTAAATTCCCCTCCTGAGGCCTCAGTGAATACATTATGGTATATTACATATATTATACAATGAAATGTACCTTGCTGTTTAAAAGAATAGATTAGGGGGGCGCCTGGGTGGCTCAGTTGGTTGAGGGTCCGACTTCAGCTCAGGTCATGATCTCGTGCTTTGTGAGGTGGAGCCCCCGCGACAGGCTCTGTGCTGATAGCATAGAGCTTGGAGCCTGCTTCGAATTCTGTGTCTCCCTCTCTCTGTGCTCCTCCCCTGCTCATGCTCTGTCTCTCTCTCTCCTTAAAAAAAAAAAAAAAATTAAAATTAAAAAAAATAATAATAGAGTAGGGGTGCCTGGGTGGCCCAGTGGGTTAAGCATCTGACTCTTGGTTTGTGAGTTCAAGCCCCAATTCAGACTCTGTGCTGATGTTGCGGAGCCTGCTTGGGATTCTCTCTTTCCCTCTCCCTCTGCTCCTCCTCTGCTCTCTCTCTCTCTCTCTCTCTCTCTCTCTCTCCAAATAAAGGAATAGACATAAAAAAAAAGAATAGGTTAGTTTATATTGTCAAGTGATGACATTTATTTTATGCTCTATACAATTAGAAAAATAGGTTATGCAAAATAATGTCTAGTATTTTTTTTCGGAAAAAATTTTATCTATTTTATCCAAATGGATATTTCACATCTGTATGTTAACAGTGATTGTCTCTGGGATGTAGGACAGCTGGTAATTCTGGTAATTTTTTTTTTCCCTTTTTCTTTGTACTTTTTAAAAATGATGAGTACATTTACTTTTATAATAAAAAATAGTGGTTAAGTTTTTCCATTTTGAAAAATTAATTCTAATTGAAAAATATATCATTTTATTTGATACAACTGTACTTCTTATTCTTGGCACTTGTATAAGGTACGAGTGAAATCATACATTGTCAGATGTGTTTGGTTTCATGCTTGAAAATGAGTTTAGAGAGTACTACTACCCATGTTATGGGCTTGTCATCTGAGGCTTGGTATACAAGAAGGGTCACACCAGCTTTAAGGAGAATAGTTTGACTCTTTGCACTGTGTTCTCTAGTCTTGATCGTATTATATAGTAGCACCAGAATGCCATGACTATTTCCCAAACAATAAGAGAGAAAACGATCAAGGAAAGTGAGAAATAATGAAACTAGACTCAGTTAATACTCTGGGTTGTCAGCAGCCTTCACGAAAGATTTGTTTGTTGAAGACGTTGTACCCATTAGCTTAAACAGAGATTAACTGCTGGCTCTAACAGAGCATGGACAATTACGAGTTTATTGGGAATTAATTGAAAAGAATGCAATGTTGTGAAATGGGAGGAGATGATTTCAAGGAAATTATACCAAGTGCTTTGAACCAACCAAGGATAAACAAATGCAAACTACCATTCGATCAAGTGTATTATAAATTGATAGAAGTGGCTCAGAGTGTGAGAACATAACATCGGAAAGAATTAGTGAATTCACAGAGACAAAGAGCAAAGATGTAAAAATAGTGAGTGAATGGGTGAACCAATAACATGGTTTCACAGGGGCTACCTATTCATTTATGAAGGCATTGTAATACTCAAAACATTGCCATCTCACCATTAAGAATTTAATTAACTCACTATTAAGGTTTATGTGCTTTCTTGTGTTTTGCTTCATTCTGTTTGGGTTTTGGTTTTTGTTTCTTTGATGCTGCCAATCTCACTGT
Organism: Prionailurus viverrinus; assembly: GCF_022837055.1. Classification (NCBI taxonomy): domain Eukaryota; kingdom Metazoa; phylum Chordata; class Mammalia; order Carnivora; family Felidae; genus Prionailurus; species Prionailurus viverrinus. The sequence goes on from NC_062561.1 coordinate 203,278,522, forward strand.
AATATTGTTGCATATATAATTTAAAGAAAGCGTTAGTGCCAACTTAAGACGGCAGATGTCTTTTGTGTTGCCAGAAAAATATTTTAAGGTATTTCAAATGTGAATACACTGAGGTCATCAAGTTGACATCATTCCGCTTTGTTCTTTAACCACGTTTCACTCAAGATCCTAGAGAGAGAAAGAGTGAAAAGCATATCAGAAGGTGGTAAGCATCCTTGTAATACTAACCAACGTCTATTAACTGCTCTCTAGGTGCCGGGAATCGTGCTAACCACTTCAGCAGATGATACTCCTCAACATCATCACATTATCCACATTATCACAATGCCTCAAGAAGTAGGAGTGGTGATTTAGTCCAATTTAGATATTGTAGGAACTAAAACTTAGAAAAGTTAAACAACTTATCCACATTTACAATGTGGTAGATGGAAGAGCTAGGATTTATATAGGAATTTTCCAGCTCCACATCCAGTGCTGTGTTCGCTTAGGATTCTGATGTATAATTTACCAGGACTCTTGGCTATTCGACTCTTGACATTGATTGTAGTTATACATATTTTCAGCATTTGAATTTTAAAGGAATAACGTTGATGTTTAATTTCAGTAGGATCAGGGAATTTCAAATTGAAAGGGAAACTATGTTTTTTTTTAATTCCACTAGATTATATTAAAAAAAAAATCAGTGCTGGTGAGGATTCAGGGATACGAACATTATACATTGTTGGTGGAAATGTGAATTGAAAACTTTTTGTAAAGTCATCTGGTAGTAATTATTATTATTATTATTTTTAAAGACAAAAAACATGTTGACTTCGCAGTTCCATTTTTGGGACTTGAGCCTATGGAGATTAAAGAACCAGTGTGAAAGAATGCATCTTCTGGAAAGTTAGAATGTTTATTGCTGCTTTTTTTATGGCAGCAAAATATATGGGACCACGGTAAATTTCCATCAATAGGAGAATGATTACATTAGTTGTAGAATTTAGTTATATGCACATATATACATTCATATACCCATACGCATATACACATTCATTATTTATATCTACATGTAAAAATTACACAGTTATGCAACAATTGTAACTTTTTGTTTCTTGACCTGGGGGAACATTCTTATGGTATAATATGTAAAGCGATTTGTTTATATGAGTTGAAGTGGCAAAGTCAAATTACATTTATAAAATTCATCACAGTTTTTATGAAGGGCAAAGATTTAACCATAAATTCCTTGAAAATTGCTAAATTCCTTGAAAATTGTTAACAAACCATGGTGAACCACTCTGCACAGCCTATTTTTGTGACCCCGGAGACTGGTTCCAATTTATCCTCCATTATACCACTGATAGGGTCAGCCTGTGTTGAGGCAATTAAAGAACTCACAACCATTCATCCTTATTTTCACACCACTAGGTAACAAAGGTTGGAAAGTAAAGGATTCTTTTACTCTGGAGTTTTTGGTTTTTTTTTTTCTCTTTCAAGTTTTTATTTAAATACCAGTTAGTTAACATACAGTGTAACATTAGTTTCAGGTGTGGAATCTAGGGATTTATCATTTACATTCATCACCCAGTGCTCATCCCAAGTACAGTCCTTCCTCCCCACCACCTATTGAACCCATCCCCCTGCCCACCTCCCTTCCAGTAACCCTCAGTTTATTCTACTCTGAAATTCTTAATAAAATTTCAAGGAAGCAGGAATGACAAATTATACTGTATTCATGTATTTATGTCTTCCTAGGAGAAATGGAAGAAATTCAAAAATATTAGAATTCTTAGATAGCAAAGACAGAAAACAATAAGACTGGAATGGTCTGGAGCTTCGGGACTGGGCTGCAGAAAACCCATATCTAAGCCTCAATAATCTAGATGTTCTGATTTGGGGCCTCCATGTCCAAGACTCCTGTTGGGAATTTATCGTCAGGCCACAGTTCTTTGACTTTGTTGGGTAATATTAGGAGAGACATTCTTTCTTGAGTGAAAGTGTTGGGGAATCTAGCAGAGATAGTCTTTCATACCTTTTGTTAATCTTTTTTTTTTTTTTTAAGTTTATTCATTTTTGAGAGACAAAGAGAGACAGAGCATGAGTCAGGGAGGGGCAGAGAGAGAGACACACAGAATCTGAAATAGGCTCCAGGCTCCAAGCTGTCAGCACAGACTCGAACTTATGGGTCACGAGATCATGACCTGAGCTGAAGTTGGACGCCCACTGACTGAGCCACCCAGGACTTTTCTAATCTTTTTTTTTTTGGTATGCTTATATCCAAAATTTTGATAACTTCCAGCATCCTCCTTGTTTTTAATTTTTGCTCAAAATTTTTGTGCTCATTGGAATGGAGAGCCTCTGAGCCTCTGATCTTCCTTTGAGATCTGGGTCAGTAAATTTTGCATTCTATGCTTCCTTCTGACATATGGATTAGATTTTAAAGCTTTTTGTGGGTGTGAAACGAAATACATTTTCCCCCATTCTTACGAAGAAAGATTAATTAGCCTTTATAGCGGTTTGTCTGTTTTTAAGTGTTACTACTCTTCATTTCTTTTTCCCCCTCTCAGGAAATTTTGGCAGATTAATTGGGCACAGAAATTGGTCGTTTAGCAAACATTCTAGAACATTGGACTCAAAATGGTCCCCAGTCCAGCTTTACCAGCATTACCTGGGAACTTAGAAATGCAACTTCCCAGACCTTTCCTACTGAAGCACATACTGCCCAGCAAGGGCCAAGAAATGTGCATTTTAATAAGCCTTCCAGGTGATTCTTATGCTCTTGCAATTCAAATTACTGTTGTAGCAACAGCTAAGGAAGGCAACTTTACATGACTTGTAAAACAGAGAGTTCCAACTTTTATTTTAATTTTTTATTTAATTTTTATTTTAAGAGAGAGAGAGAATGTGCCAGCAGGAGAGAGGGCCAGAGGGAGAGAGAGAGAGAGAGAGAGAGAGAGAGAGAGAGAGAGAGAGAGAATCCCAAGCAGGCTCCGTGCCCAATGCAGAGCCTGGCTCGATGGGGGGTTCAACAGGGGTGGGGAGCTCCTTGGAAAGCTTGACTCAGGGCTTGATCCCATCACCCTGGGATGACCCTGGATGACCTGAGCCAAAACCAAGTGTCAGATGCTTAATCAACTAAGCCACCCAGGCACCCTGGAGAGTTCTAACTTTTGAGAGGGTTTTGCTTAATTTGCCAAAACCAAACATAAGTGAGCCTAAATACAATTTGTAGTGGAAATTGTTGCTTTTGATTAATCTGGAGTTGCATGCCCGTCTGAAAACTCTAGAATTTCAAGTGTGCAAATTTTTCTCTCCTCACACAAAAAATACAAAAACCAAAAAACCCAAAAACCAGGAAAATCTCACAGTTATATAAAAAGTGAGTCACAAGAAGATGCAAGAAATGTTCTGTATGCCAACTATGAGGTATTACTTAACCTCAATAATTATGTCCCTAACTTGACCCACAATCTGACTGGATGAGGACTATAAATAAACAGCGCATAAAAGCATACAATAAAATAGGGAGAAAATCATTGCTGGCTCAGAATTTAATAATGACCTCCTGTTGTATGATATAAATATTTTTTGAAAAAATTCTTATATATATTTTACTATGTCTAGAGAAAATGAAAGAAGTGAGTTAAACAAGTCTTGAATTTAATAGAGCTGTTTTCATTTGCTTACTTACATAAACACAGGTGATTTGCTGAACTGAGTTCAGAAGAACAAAAATTTTGAGGTTTAATTCCGAGTTGAATTAATGAATTTGGTTGCTACGCTAAAGGATAAGAAACAAGGAAAGGCAGGTGCCTGAGAAGAGCCACAAAATTCTAAAGACTTTGTTATTTTATTTTATTTTATTTTATTTTATTTTATTTTATTTTATTTTATTTTATTTTATTTTATTTTATAAGTTTATTTATTTTGAGAGACAGAGACAGAGAGTGTGCCTATCAAGGAGTGGCAGAGAGGGAGACGGAGAATCCCAAGCAGGATCCACACCATCAGTGCAGAGCCCAATGCAGGGCTCGATCTCACAAGCCTGAGATCATGACCTAAGCCAAAATCACGAGTTGGACACTCAACCAACTGAGCCACCCAGGCATCCCATGACTTTGTTACTTTAAAACAAAATTTGAAAGATTTTTCTATTTGATTAAAATAAAGTTCAGTAAGATTCCTAATAAGGGGAAATCCTTGGATAAATGTATATGGTTTAATAATTTTGGTTTAAATAAATTATGTTTTCTTCCAGACTTTATCACAATGTTAGAATTAATGTAAGCATATTTTTTTTCTAATTTATAAAATACCCTAATTAATCAATGCTCTCAAAGTGTCCCACACTGGCTTTATGGTTCAATTAAATTGAGTTATAATAACTACTGTCTTTTAAGAGATTTTGTTTCTGTAACTTGAGACAGGGCTACAAATCATTATACTGTGTAGCTAAAATCACTCTTACCTTGTTGGGAGACAACTTTTCAAATTTAATATTTGACAAAATTTTCATATAAATTTTTGTTTCTATGTAATATGTCAGCTTACATGGAATTTTGTTACACTAGTTAACTTTGAGAACTTTGATAAATATTATACTGAGATCATTAATAAATAATCTCTGTATATGCAAGCAAAACCTTTAACATCCATGCCCCTTATTTTTATACATTATAGAATGACTATCAGATAAGAAAATGAACAGTATGTACAAATACCTTTAGCACCTATTATTACATATGTTCGTTCTTTAATTCTTTAAGAATTTAAGTCCGTGTGAATGTATGGAAAAGTGCATGCAAGATCTTAATATGTTCTGTTTATCAGGGCAAAATGGGAGTAATTTTTTCTAAAAGCAAAATTGTTATTGTTGTGCCAGAATATGCAATTAGACTTTAGAATACAAATTTAGGGAGTGCCAGGGTGGCTCAGTCTGTTAAGCGTCCGATGTTGACTCAGGTCATGATCTCACAGTTCATGAGTTCAAGCCCTGCATCGGGCTCTGCACTGGCAGCACAAAGCCTGCTTGGGATTCCGTCCCTCTCTCTCCCTCTCTCTGCCCCTCCCCCACTTTCTCTCTTTCACTCTCTAAATAAATAAATAAATAAGAATACAGATTTGGGGGGTGTGTAATAATTATAGAATATCTGAGGGAGATAAACTTTACTTACTATAGTTTATAATACCTGTAAAAAAATGAGTTTAAATGAGCAATAAAATATTTATAATTTTCCCGGTAAGTTGATCCAATATTAATGAGTTTATGTATAAAACATAAAAAAGGCTTTTGAACCTTTTACTGCAATTTCTTATATAGATCTAAAAAAAGCAATAGTTTTGGGTTTTCTTTTTGATAAAATGATAAATCAACCTTTATATACCAGCCTGCTGTTAGTAAAAGTAGTAAAAAATTATTCTCTTCTAGATAGTGAAGGATTTTCATTTAGTCATGGTACTTATAATGTTTTTGCTTTTGCTCTAAATTTGAATAACTCTTTAATCAAGTATTCTACACTTTTAATAATCATTTTATCTTATTGTATCTGATGATCAGGGTTTCTTATTGCTATGCTTATTTTATGCTTCTATCATCCATTGTCCTTGTAACTTATGTTCATATTTCTATCCTCTGATACTTCTTTTGAAATCTATTATTTTTCCTCCAGGTTTAGAATTTTTTGGAGTTTATTTATTTATTTTTGAGAGAGTAAGCATGAAAGGGAGAGCGGAAGAGAGAGAGGGAGAGAGAGAATCAGAAGCAGGCTCCATGCACTGTCAGTGTAGAGCCCAATGTGAGCTTGACCCCACAAACCATGAGATCATGACTGGAGCTGAAACCAAGAGTTTGTCGCTTAACCAACTGAGCCAGTCAGGTGCCCCATTTTTTCCTTAGGTTTAGAGTCTTAGACAACAAGCCTGAGTGAAGACAGTTATGGCTTCTTGACCAACTAAAAATCTAATTACTTTTTCAGAACACTAGAGCAATTAGACAGTTTGAAATCATAAGTATGCTTAACATGCACCATGTACTTTGTTTTCTAGTGTTTTTTTACAGTGTCCTGCCAGATTAGAAATAGTCCTTCTGGAGTCAATTCTTTCACACGCATAGCAGTATTGCCATCTGAGGGAATAGGGATTATCCTCTAAATCCTTTCAAGAAATGTTAAATGTTAAATATGCATTTTTGTGGTAAAATAGTCAGGTTTCTGTATAAGAGTGAGATAGAGAATGGTGAACCAGCTTTAAACATCAACATGACCATCCTCTCTAATATCATTTTTAGTCATTCTAAAGAGGAGTTTAGAAAGCCTTAATTATAGGTAAATAGAGTGTTGCACTTAATATAAATATAGAAAAATTTCCTGTATCCACTATACAAGTAACTACTAACTTCTAGATTGGTTTGTCATCATATAGATTATTTTCCACCATTAAATAGAAAATAAACATTTTAAAGTCAGAATATTATGTCCTGGGTTCTGAAAGACATCAACAAAAATACCTCTGGGTTGACAGGTTTATAATTGATTTGGAAATTTAAAATTTTTAGATTAATATACCAAAGGTATAAGTTAGTTACAATGGTCAAACGTATAAATTTACTGTTAATAAAAACTTCTTTTTAATGGAAGATAACAGTTTTTAAATATTTATTTATTTATTTATTTTGAAAGAGTGAGGGAGAATGAGAATCCCAAGCAGGCCCCAGGCTGTCAGCACAGAACTCAACATGGGGGCTCAATCCCATGAATGGTGAGATCATGACCTGAGCCAAAACAGTCAACACTTAACCGACTGAGCCACCCAGATGCCCTTAAAAACTTTTACTTTAAATGAGAATATAGTTATTTGTATTGCTTCAATAAGAATCTGTCCTCTTTTCCACCATTATATGATGGGAAAAAATAAAATTTTAACATAATCAGGCTGCAAATTACACTCAAGTAGATGAGACAAATTTAGTAATAAAAACAACTCTTTGTTTTGCATATAGAGTGATGCCTATAGCATGATTCGGGAAACTCACCTGGTACTTGCCCTGATGGACTAGGGAATCTCAGCTCTATAGGTGGGAAAGAATGTCACTTTTTGGCAGGGTGTGGATTCTGAGAAATCTGAGTATCTTTTGGGAAAAGGGCAGCCTTACAACTACAGGTACTGTTAATCGGGTGGAGGTGAACTGGGTGGTATAGTCTGCTCTCAACTGAGCTAATAAACACATAGAAATAAATTAAAACCAGAAAGACTTTATAAACCTACAACCAGAAGTGAAATCTTGGGTCTTAGTATCGTATTGTTTCATTAAGAAAAATTACAAGGAGGTAATTATATGTGAATCAACATTTCTCATTATATTGACACAAATAAAATGGGTCAAAGTAAAATATGAAATCAATAATAACAACTGAGAAAATTGCTAAGCAAATGTAGGCAGACAAATGTGTCCTATGGGGGGCAGGGAATCATGACCACAGGAAGGACTGCAAAAACAGAAAGTGACACCTGGCACTGTCACCAGTGTAAGCACGTGCCCCATGTCTCACCACTAACGAAAGAAAAAAAATCCCTCAACATTCCACTCTTACATAAATAAAAACTAAAAGAATCTCTCTGCCTAGTTCTGTCCTCCAAATGAAACCTTGAGTATTCCCTGCAAGCTGCTAACTCCTAAGTGAAAATGACTTTATCCTTGATGTTCGCAATGCTGTTGTCTGAAGATAGGTTATGAACTTGGTGAATATGGTAACCACGATAAAATTGCTGTCTTCCACCATGAACAGACTGATGAGAACTTGAGCTTTCATAATACTGTTTGTTTGTTTAAAAATACTTGTCCTATTTTTTAATTTGTTGGGCCAGTTCTTCTGAAGTCTGACTTCCTCACATTTCTTTGCGAGTAAATGCTGCCTTCTATTTTTTTCCTACAGACTTTTGTTTCTGAGCCTTCCTTTCATGTTCCATACACACAAATCAGCAGGTGATGGAACCTGCAGCTAAATTTGGGGTTTTATGCTTCACTGTTCCCTTTCAGTGGAAAAGAATATTTTTGTTCTAGTCTTCTTTACAAAAGACCTGAAATTCACCCTGAACCAATACATGCCCTTTCTATTTACCTTTGGCAAGGATTTAAATATTTCTAGCTCAGTGTTTTAAGACTCAATATTAGTTTACCCTACTGCTAATCTTGACTTAAGCTATGTTCTTGTGTTGTCTTATGTTCTTATAATTGATTCAGTGATTTAGTAATAGCCTTAAGTTCTCAACAACTTAGGCGATGTGTTAGTCTTGCTATCTCTCTCTCTCTTTTTTTTTAATGTTTATTTCCTTTTGAGAGAGAGGGAGAGAGACAGAGTGCAAGCAGGGGAGGAGCAGAGAGAGAGATGGAGACACAGAATCTGAAGCAGACTCCGGGCTCTGAGCTGTCAGCACACAGCCCAACGCGGGGCTTGAACTCACAAGCCATGAGATCATGTCCTGAGCCAAAGTCGGACACTCAACTGACCGAGCCACCCAGGCACCCCTCATCTTGCTATCTCTGAGCCATTTTCCCTCAGTAGTCTTGCACTGCACCCCTGACTGCCCTTCCTCTATTTACTGACACAATTCTCCAAGCTGATTTGTCCATTCATTCAAATACCTAGTTTTAGGACCAGCACTGGCAGCTTGTCTGGGCTCACACTGGTTTTTTGGTTGTTACCATCTTCAGATCCTGAAAACATCATCTAGACTGTACATCACCTCCAGCCAGGCCTGCTTCCCCAGGGCCTACCTTAAAAGAGCAGATTTCCTTCCAAGTTCCATCTTCTCTCATCTGTTCCAATTCATGATAGTTAGAGATGCCATGCACTAATATATGACAAATGGTAATTTAGCAGAAAAAAAATGTTATTTCAGGATGAGTTCAAGGAAAGGTTTTTGGTGGAGAGTCAGCTAAGAGCAGTTCTGATGATGGATAGTCCTGAGAGCATATGGATGGTGGAATGATGAGGTGGAAAATGAAGTAGATGCGTATGGACTTTCCACGTAGAAACCGTGTGAGCAAAAACACAAAGATGGGAAATGAGATGACTTTGACAAGGCCAGGCAGACAACTGAGATTATTTGGACCATCAGCGTTGGAAGCAGCTGGGCCTACGGGAATCAGTGGTCAATGTATCGAGCACGAGCACTGTTGGGAAATGTGACACAGGCTGGGTGACTTCTGTAGAGGGTGATCATTCCACAGGGGGAGTGGCTTTTTGGTTATAAACATGCTTGAAGTTCACTGAACGTTAAGGGCACCTTTCAGTTAAAACCTTACTGAAATTAAAAAAAAAAACACCTTATTGAAAGTATGTTGACCTTTGATGACCCTCAGAGAGCACCAGCTAGATTGATGGTACCAGAATGTGAGAGGGCACTAGAGCAAATCTGTGCACGAATCCCTGCCATGTCATTTATCTATGGTTTCAGCTATATCCAGTGATTTGTTTGTTTTGACTGTGGTCAAAACTCCAGGTACAACACTATTGAAACAATAAATCCAGTTATAATAAATGACAGAGGGCATTCAAGCAGAGGCAAGAAGCAAAATCTTCTAAAAGTGTAAAGGTAAACTATATTAGGTCCTGCCCTTCCAACAAACTTCTCCAATATTTTCATGCTATAGCCCTGTCTGACTTCCTTCCAGCTGGATAGGACTCTTCGATTTGCTGATTTCCTCAATGGTGAGTACCTGATTCTCTATTTTCCAAGTTAATGCATCCTGTTCATTGAGAAATGGCATTTTTAGACTACTACTAATATTTACATATAAAAAAGCTGGGTTTTTATCAAATAAAAGATTAAAATCAGGGAATGATAAACAAAAGATTAAAATCAGGGAATGATAAACAACAGACAAATTAGAGTTTCTCTACCTGGAGATTAGTTACATACAGTATTAGAGAGGGCTGAAAGATAACAACCATCTCACAAAAGAATATAAAAATAGTTGGTGACTAGGAATCATAAGACTACTAACTAATTCAGGGTTTTGGCTGTTTTTATCCTCACCTGAAAACAGTCTTTAAAAAAAAAGTATTTTGATTTACATCGCAGGAAAAAAGATTAGAGAAAAACATTAGAGAAGGCTGATGGCAGTCATTTCGAGTTTCAATTTCTATTTTCTTAACCATCCTTTTTGTAAACAACTTTTTAATGTCTTTGTAAAAGCATTTTTAATCCTATAGGTTTAACTATTGTATCTAGGAAATAGCCATTTCCACTGGGGAAGGATTAGGGTCTCATAAATGAGAATCAATATTTCATTTGAATAATGTCTCCAAAAATATCGCAACTGTCAAAATAAAGGAGAGATTAAAGCCATGATAATAACTTAGAAGACAGAGTGAGGCAGATGTGTGAACTAAGGGAAATGACTCAACACATTCAACAACATAAAATCGTGGCCTCAATTCATTCTGACAGCTGTTGTGCTACCTGCCTGCTGCCCAAGTCAAGTCAGTACATAAACAAAAGATACGAGGGGGACCAGGAGGATGCAAGGCCAAGTGCTTCCTGTGCTATATCTTGGTCTCCATACTAGTTTATCTGTCACACTGCACTATGCAAGTTTTATTACTAAGGTTGATCTACTTTTAAGAAGCTGTGTGGTTCCAATGAAAAGAGCATTGAACTCTCAGCCAGAGACTTGAGTTCAAGCTCATTCAGGCTTTGTCACCAGCTTGTTAGGTGATTTTGAACAAATGGCTTAATTTCTCTCTTTCTTAACCACTGTCTTTGTGAAGTTCCCTGCTTTCCTTAAGGGGCTGTATTAGGGTCAATATGCAGCAAGGTGAAGACAACGTGGTCTCAATGATAAACTGTCTATCAGCAACTGGTTAATTTCTTAAATGGGTGGAACAAATTCTGGAGATAGCTGGGCTGCGTAAGAAATTGTGCAAAGTGGGTATGCCACGAAAGTCCCATCAAGATCTTTCCTTTCTTCATTGATCTGCACATGCTAAGCGCCTCCGTACAAGGTGCTCCTTAGCAGGTGCCCGGGTGAAAACTGCTGTTCCTGCCTGTGTTGACTGGGGAGCAGAATGAAAGAGGTTTCTTTTCCTCCCATCCTTTTGGATGTATGCTATAGGCAAAAAACAAAAACAAAAAGCACTACCTGTTTGGAAGAAAAGGACATAACTAACTTCTAGAAAAAAGAATCACGTGTTGGCTAGAATGGGGCACCCCAGAGAAGGAAAAAAGAGATAACAAACAAACAAAAGAGATCAACCTGTGAAAAGGTTTAGAAAACCTTAGTGCTACAGAAAGGTTACATCTAAGAATATCTTTCTCAGTTGCTGTGCTTTTGGTGTTGAAGTGAGCCTACTTCATCTGGATTGTTGTCTGAGTTCTCTTCAGGAGGTTCTTGGTGGGCTTGTTTGGGAGGAAGCAAACCCTTCTTTTATTCATCTAGCTCTCCTCCACCACAAGTGATGTTTATTAAGATAAGATCTAAAAGGATATATATTATGCACATTTTTAATGCTTCTAGATAGGACTAAAGGCAAATATTACTACAATGATGGAGCACATAACAAAATTTGTTCTCCAGACAGTGAGAAAGTATTTGAGAAAACACAGTGCAGGATTCTGTGCTCTTACCCAAGGGCCCAGAACAGACATGTGAAGTCACGGGGCAGAAACATCCCAAGGTTGTGGCTGCTGTCATTAGAAATAGGTGGTCAGAAGTGCCTTTTAAACTACAGGCAAATGAAAAGATAGATGTGAAAGCCCATCGCAAGGACAAAAGTATTACGCAAATATAAAATATGACTGTTCAAACGGATGATGAATTGAGGTGTCATGAAAAGAATTCCAGTACTGGACCAGAAATCAGGAAGCATGAGCTTCTGGTTTCTCATCATTAAAATGAAGGAGTTGGACTTACAATCCCCCAGGGTCCCTTTGTGGGCTCTATGGGTTCTAAGTAACTGGTCATAACAAAATTGAGAGGGACATAATCAGGCCAGTCTGAAGCCAATAAATAAAATGGGAGTCTAAAGAAATAAATTGACTACTTCCGCTGCAACAGCTGTTAAAAGAAAAGGCCACATGAAACTATGTAGCAGAGTGAGTCAAGGCTCCAGAAATGAAACAGAAAACAAAGAAGGTGGGTTTCTGGTGATAGAGGTGACATGAAGAAAGACAGCATGGCTGCAAATGAAACAGTATGCACAGAGCAAACAGCAACCAAATAATAGGCCGTTTTTAGTAAAGAAGTTTTGTCTAATGACAACAGTAGAAAGGCAGAGAGAGAGGGGAGTTGCGGCAAGATGGCGGCTTAGGAGGACGCTGGGCTCACCGCACGTCCTGCTGATCACTTAGATTCCATCTACACCTGCCTAAATAACCCAGAAAACCGCCAGAGGATTAGCAGAACAGAGTCGCCGGAGCCAAACGCAGATGAGAGGCCCACGGAAGAGGGTAGGAAGGGCGGCGAGGCGGTGCACACTCCAAGGACTGGTGGGAGGGAGCCGGGGCGGAGGGGCGGCTCGCCGGCCAAGCAGAGCCCCCGAGTCTGGCTTGCAAAAGCGGAGGGGCCGGGCGGACTGTGTTCCGACAGCAAGCGCGACTTAGCGTCTGGGAGGTCATAAATTAACAGCTCTGCTCGGAAAGCGGGAAGGCTGGAGGACAAAGGGAGGGAGAGCTGCTGAGCCCCCTGACAACAGAGCTCATTTTGGTGGGGAACAAAGGCGCTCGCCAGCGCCATTTCCCCCGCCCATCCCCCAGCCGAAATCCCAAAGGGAACCGGTTCCTGCCAGGGAACTTGCTCGCTCCGCGCAAACACCCAACTCTGCGCTTCGGCAGAGCCAAACCTCCGGCAGCGGATCTGACTCCCTCCCGCTGCCACAGGGCCCCTCCTGAAGTGGATCACCTAAGGAGAAGCGATCTAAGCCTGCCCCTCCTGCCCCCGAGCACCTTGCCTACCCACCCCAGCTAATAAGCCAGATCCCCAGCAGCACAAGCCTGGCAGTGTGCAAGTAGCCCAGACGGGCCACACCACCCCACAGTGAATCCCACCCCTAGGAGAGGGGAACAGAAGGCACACACCAGTCTGACTGTGGCCCCAGCGGTGGGCTGGGGGCAGACATCAGGTCTGACTGCGGCCCCGCCCACCAACTCCAGTTATACACTACAGCACAGGGGAAGTGCCCTGCAGGTCCGCACCACTCCAGGGACTATCCAAAATGACCAAGCGGAAGAACTCCCCTCAGAAGAATCTCCAGGAAATAACAACAGCTAATGAGCTGATCAAAAAGGATTTAAATAATATAACAGAAAGTGAATTTAGAATAATAGTCATAAAATTAATCGCTGGGCTTGAAAACAGTATACAGGACAGCAGAGAATCTCTTGCTACAGAGATCAAGGGACTAAGGAACAGTCACGAGGAGCTGAAAAACGCTTTAAACGAAATGCATAACAAAATGGAAACCACCACAGCACGGCTTGAAGAGGCAGAGGAGAGAATAGGTGAACTAGAAGATAAAGTTATGGAAAAAGAGGAAGCTGAGAAAAAGAGAGAAAAAAATCCAGGAGTATGAGGGGAAAATTAGAGAATTAAGTGATACACTAAAAAGAAATAATATACGCATAATTGGTATCCCAGAGGAGGAAGAGAGAGGGAAAGGTGCTGAAGGGGTACTTGAAGAAATAATAGCTGAGAACTTCCCTGAACTGGGGAAGGAAAAGGGCATTGAAATCCAAGAGGCACAGAGAACTCCCTTCAGACGTAACTTGAATCGATCTTCTGCACGGCATATCATAGTGAAACTGGCAAAATACAAGGATAAAGAGAAAATTCTGAAAGCAGCAAGGGGCAAACGTGCCCTCACATATAAAGGGAGACCTATAAGACTCGTGACTGATCTCTCTTTTGAAACTTGGCAGGCCAGAAAGAATTGGCACGAGATTTTCAGGGTGCTAGACAGAAAAAATATGCAGCCAAGAATCCTTTATCCAGCAAGTCTGTCATTTAGAATAGAAGGAGAGATAAAGGTCTTCCCAAACAAACAAAAACTGAAGGAATTTGTCACCACTAAACCAGCCCTACAAGAGATCCTAAGGGGGACCCTGTGAGACAAAGTCCCAGAGACATCACTATAAGCATAAAACATACAGACATCACAATGACTCTAAACCCGTATCTTTCTATAATAACACTGAATGTAAATGGATTAAATGCGCCAACCAAAAGACATAGGGTATCAGAATGGATAAAAAAACAAGACCCATCTATTTGCTGTCTACAAGAGACTCATTTTAGACCTGAGGACACCTTTAGATTGAGAGTGAGGGGATGGAGAACTATTTATCATGCGACTGGAAGCCAAAAGAAAGCTGGAGTAGCCATACTTATATCAGACAAACTAGACTTTAAATTAAAGGCTGTAACAAGAGATGAAGAAGGACATTATATAATAGTTACAGGGTCTATCCATCAGGAAGAGCTAACAATTATAAATGTCTATGCACCGAATACCGGAGCCCCCAAATATATAAAACAATTACTCATAAACATAAGCAACCTTATTGATAAGAATGTGGTAATTGCAGGGGACTTTAATACACCACTTATAGAAATGGATAGATCATCTAGACACACGGTCAGTAAAGAAACAAGGGCCCTGAATGAGACATTGGATCAGATGGACTTGACAGATATATTTAGAACTCTGCATCCCAAAGCAACAGAATATACTTTCTTCTCGAGTGCACATGGAACATTCTCCAAGATAGATCATATACTGGGTCACAAAACAGCCCTTCATAAGTTTACAAGAATTGAAATTATACCATGCTTACTTAAAGACCACAATGCTATGAAGCTTGAAATCAACCACAGAAAAAAGTCTGGAAAACCTCCAAAAGCATGGAGGTTAAAGAACACCCTACTAACGAATGAGTGGGTCAACCAGGCAATTAGAGAAGAAATTAAAAAATATATGGAAACAAACAAAAATGAAAATACAACAATCCAAACGCTTTGGGACGCAGCAAAGGCAGTCCTGAGAGGAAAATACATTGCAATCCAGGCCTATCTCAAGAAACAAGAAAAATCCCAAATACAAAATCTAACAGCACACCTAAAGGAACTAGAAGCAGAACAGCAAAGGCAGCCTAAGCCCAGCAGAAGAAGAGAAATAATAAAGATCAGAGCAGAAATAAACAATATAGAAACTAAAAAAACTGTAGAGCAGATCAACGAAACCAAGAGTTGGTTTTTTGAAAAAATAAACAAAATTGACAAACCTCTAGCCAGGCTTCTCAAAAAGAAAAGGGAGATGACCCAAATAGATAAAATCATGAATGAAAATGGAATTATTACAACCAATCCCTCAGAGATACAAACAATTATCAGGGAATACTATGAAAAATTATATGCCAACAAATTGGACAACCTGGAAGAAATGGACAAATTCCTGAACACCCACACTCTTCCAAAACTCAATCAGGAGGAAATAGAAAGCTTGAACAGACCCATAACCAGCGAAGAAATTGAAACAGTTATCAAAAATCTCCCAACAAATAAGAGTCCAGGACCAGATGGCTTCCCAGGGGAGTTCTACCAGACGTTTAAAGCAGAGATAATACCTATCCTTCTCAAGCTATTCCAAGAAATAGAAAGGGAAGGAAAACTGCCAGACTCATTCTATGAAGCCAGTATTACTTTGATTCCTAAACCAGACAGACACCCAGTAAAAAAAGAGAACTACAGGCCAATATCCCTGATGAATATGGATGCAAAAATTCTCAATAAGATACTAGCAAATCGAATTCAACGGCATATAAAAAGAATTATTCACCATGATCAAGTGGGATTCATTCCTGGGATGCAGGGCTGGTTCAACATTCGCAAATCAATCAACGTGATACATCACATTAACAAAAAAAGAGAGAAGAACCATATGATCCTGTCAATCGATGCAGAAAAGGCCTTCGACAAAATCCAGCACCCTTTCTTAATAAAAACCCTTGAGAAAGTCGGGATAGAAGGAACATACTTAAAGATCATAAAAGCCATTTATGAAAAGCCCACAGCTAACATCATCCTCAACGGGGAAAAACTGAGAGCTTTTTCCCTGAGATCAGGAACACGACAAGGATGCCCACTCTCACCGCTGTTGTTTAACATAGTGCTGGAAGTTCTAGCATCAGCAATCAGACAACAAAAGGAAATCAAAGGCATCAAAATTGGCAAAGATGAAGTCAAGCTTTCGCTTTTTGCAGATGACATGATATTATACATGGAAAATCCGATAGACTCCACCAAAAGTCTGCTAGAACTGATACAGGAATTCAGCAAAGTTGCAGGATACAAAATCAATGTACAGAAATCAGTTGCATTCTTATACACTAACAATGAAGCAACAGAAAGACAAATAAAGAAACTGATCCCATTCACAATTGCACCAAGAAGCATAAAATACCTAGGAATAAATCTAACCAAAGATGTAAAGGATCTGTATGCTGAAAACTATAGAAAGCTTATGAAGGAAATTGAAGAAGATTTAAAGAAATGGAAAGACATTCCCTGCTCATGGATTGGAAAAATAAATATTGTCAAAATGTCAATACTACCCAAAGCTATCTACACATTCAATGCAATCCCAATCAAAATTGCACCAGCATTCTTCTCGAAACTAGAACAAGCAATCCTAAAATTCATATGGAACCACAAAAGGCCCCGAATAGCCAAAGGAATTTTGAAGAAGAAGACCAAAGCAGGAGGCATCACAATCCCAGACTTTAGCCTCTACTACAAAGCTGTCATCATCAAGACAGCATGGTATTGGCACCAAAACAGACACATAGACCAATGGAATAGAATAGAAACCCCAGAACTAGACCCACAAACGTATGGCCAACTCATCTTTGACAAAGCAGGAAAGAACATCCAATGGAAAAAAGACAGCCTCTTTAACAAATGGTGCTGGGAGAACTGGACAGCAACATGCAGAAGGTTGAAACTAGACCACTTTCTCACACCATTCACAAAAATAAACTCAAAATGGATAAAGGACCTAAATGTGAGACAGGAAACCATCAAAACCTTAGAGGAGAAAGCAGGAAAAGACCTCTCTGACCTCAGCCGTAGCAATCTCTTACTCGACACATCCCCAAAGGCAAGGGAATTAAAAGCAAAAGTGAATTACTGGGACCTTATGAAGATAAAAAGCTTCTGCACAGCAAAGGAAACAACCAACAAAACTAAAAGGCAACCAACGGAATGGGAAAAGATATTCGCAAATGACATATCGGACAGAGGGCTAGTATCCAAAATCTATAAAGAGCTCACCAAACTCCACACCCAAAAAACAAATAACCCAGTGAAGAAATGGGCAGAAAACA
The DNA here is from genome assembly GCF_022837055.1 of Prionailurus viverrinus. Lineage (NCBI taxonomy): Eukaryota > Metazoa > Chordata > Mammalia > Carnivora > Felidae > Prionailurus > Prionailurus viverrinus. The sequence continues at coordinate 203,295,883 of NC_062561.1, forward strand.
TGAATAGACACTTCTCTAAAGAAGACATCCGGATGGCCAACAGGCACATGAAAAGATGTTCAGCGTCGCTCCTTATCAGGGAAATACAAATCAAAACCACACTCAGGTATCACCTCACGCCAGTCAGAGTGGCCAAAATGAACAAATCAGGAGACTCTAGATGCTGGAGAGGATGTGGAGAAACGGGAACCCTCTTGCACTGTTGGTGGGAATGCAAATTGGTGCAGCCGCTCTGGAAAGCAGTGTGGAGGTTCCTCCGAAAATTAAAAATAGACCTACCCTATGACCCAGCAATAGCACTGCTAGGAATTTATCCAAGGGATACAGGAGCACTGATGCATAGGGCCACTTGTACCCCAATGTTCATAGCAGCACTCTCAACAATAGCCAAATTATGGAAAGAGCCTAAATGTCCATCAACTGATGAATGGATAAAGAAATTGTGGTTTATATACACAATGGAATATTACGTGGCAATGAGAAAAAATGAAATATGGCCTTTTGTAGCAACGTGGATGGAACTGGAGAGTGTGATGCTAAGTGAAATAAGCCATACAGAGAAAGACAGATACCATATGGTTTCACTCTTATGTGGATCCTGAGAAACTTCACAGGAACCCATGGGGGAGGGGAAGGAAAAAAAAAAAAAAGAGGTTAGAATGGGAGAGAGCCAAAGCACAAGAGACTGTTAAAAACTGAGAACAAACTGAGGGTTGATGGGGGGTGGGAGGGAGGAGAGGGTGGGTGATGGGTATTGAGGAGGGCACCTTTTGGGATGAGCACTGGGTGTTGTATGGAAATCAATTTGTCAATAAATTTCATATAGGGGCGCCTGGGTGGCGCAGTCGGTTAAGCGGCCGACTTCAGCCAGGTCACGATCTCGCGGTCCGTGAGTTCGAGTCCCGCGTCAGGCTCTGGGCTGATGGCTCGGAGCCTGGAGCCTGTTTCCGATTCTGTGTCTCCCTCTCTCTCTGCCCCTCCCCCGTTCATGCTCTGTCTCTCTCTGTCCCAAAAATAAATAAACGTTGAAAAAAAAAATTAAAAAAAAAAAATAAATTTCATATAAAAAAAAAAAAGAAAGGCAGAGAGAGAAAAGAAGTATATGGATGGATAATTCAATAGAGGAAAAGGGTCCAAGAAATAAGACTAACATTCCCCATGGACTGAACCATGAGTCCTGGAAGAATGAGGATCATAGGAGCCAGGCAATCACAATAGGGCCCAACACAAATGGAAGAAGCAGAACGAGAGAAATTGAACAGAGTGGAAATGTCTACTATTGTTGTTATGATTATTATTATTACCTCAGTATTTCCCATGCTCCAAAATATCTTACATCTATTTACCTCTTGAGAATGTGGTGCTTTATATTGAGAGGAGAACATGAGAATTTCTAACGGGCATACTCTTAACAGAAATATGAAGAGTTACCCAAGGATAATTACCCTGCACACAGCAATTATTCAAAGGAGATTTAAGTTGCATCCTGGGAAAAGAGAATAGAACCAGAAGTAAGTAAAATAACTTCTGAAGCCAAATAATAGCGGACAACATGCTGGAATATAAAATGAAAGTCCACGTGCTTGTATATATGTGCTAACAGTCTGGATTGTAATAACAAAAAAGGAAAGACAAAAAAAAAAAAAAAGAAAAGCAAGAGGCAAGTTGATAACAAATTATAGTACATTTGTATAACACTGTGATGGCTATACTGTATTTTCAGAAATGTGATCTCAATTGAACTTTAAAACTCCCTTGTGATGGAAGATGGCACCTTTCCTGAAAATGTCAAAATTCATTTCTCAAAACTTGAAAAATTGGCAGCACGTAAAGGATGAACAAATTGCATTAGAAATAGGAATACATTTAAAATGTAAGACATACTTTTTAAATATTTTAAACTTTTCTTGTGCAACTAACACATCATTGTAGTAAAAAATTAGAAAATATTGAGAAGGAAAGATTAGTCATCTATAAACTCATCACCTTTTTATGGAAATTTTCAACATTTAAAAAATAGAGAGCATTAATATATCTCCTTGTTCCCATCATCGATATGCAACAATCATCAACATTCTGTCAATCTTGCCATCTATGGCCGCCCCCTCAGCTCAACACACAGTTTTGACAAGTGATACTGGAATATTTTAAATCAAATTTCACCCATCATAACATTTTACCAGAAAATACTTCGGTGCACATCTCTCACAGATAGGTTTTAAAAAAATACAGTGAGATATCATCTCACACCTGTCAGAATGGCTAAAATCAACAACACAAGAAACAACAAATGTTGGCAAGGATGTAGAGAAAAGGAACACTTATGCCCTATTGGTGGGAATGCAAACTGGTGCGGCCACTCTGGAAAACAATATGGAGGTTCCTCAAAAAGTTAAAAATAGAACTATCCTATGATCCAGCAATGGCACTACAGTAGGATATTTACCCAAAGAATACAAAAAAAAAACCCTATTTCAAAGGGATACATGAACCCCTTATTTTATAGCAGCATTATTTACGATAGCCAAATTATGGAAGCAGCCAAATTATGGAAGATTTTAAAGTGTCTATTGATTGATGAATGGATAAAGGAGATGTGATATATATGCATATATGTGTATGTATATACATGTATGTGTGTCTGTATATATATATATACACACACATATATGTGATGGAATATTATTCAGCCATAAAAAACAATGAAATGTTGCTATTTGCAATGACATGGATGGAGCTAGGGAGCATAATGCCAAGCAAAATAGTCAGAGAAAGACAAACACCATATGATTTCACTCATATGTGGAATTTAAGAAACAAACAAATGAGCAAAGGGGAAAAATAGAGAGAGCGACAAATCAGACTCTTAATTACAGAGACTCTAGAAACAGACTCTTAATTATAGAGAACAAACTGATGGTTACCAGAGGGAAGGTGGCAGGGGGAGGGGAGGGGTGGGTTAAATAGGTGATGGGGATTAAGGATGGTGCTGGTTGTGATGAGCACCGGGTGATGTATGGAAGTGTTGAGTCACTATACAGTACACCTGAAACTAATATAACACTGTATATTAACAAACTAGAATTAAAATAAAAACTTAAAATTAAAAAACAATAAAATTTAAAAATACAACCACAATGCCATTATCACACATAGCAATGTTAATAATTATTTCTTAATATGATTTCCCTGATTTTCTCAAAAATGTATTTTAATAGTTACTGTTTTTTACAAATGGGGATACCTATGAGGATTTTATGACAAACCAAAATTTTTTTATATATATTTTAGAGAGAGATCAAGAGAGAGAGAGAAAGAGAATCTTAAGCACACTCTGCATGGAACCCAATGCAGTGCTCGAATCACACAATGCTAGGATCATGACCTGAGTGGAAATCAAGAATCAGACATTCAACCAACTAAGCCACCCAGGCACCCCTATGAAAACCAAATTTTTAAGTCTATAATCGATTATTTCTCCCTCCACCAATTTTTATGACATTTATTGTTGAAGAAATTAGGTTCATTCTTCTGAACAATTTCCCATATTCTGACTTTGGTTAATTACTTCCTTGTGATGTCACTTGACTTATCTGTTCCTCTTTCCTTCACATGTTTTGCACACTGGTATTTAAATGTAGATCTTGGTGTATAAATTTATTATATATACACACTATTTTTATAAAAATAAGAGGTACTCACCCTACTTTTTGTAACTTACTTTTACATCTCACCTATCATGTATATAAAGGACAGATAACAACAGAGAAGAAACTATTGATACTTGTTAACCTTAATAATTTTGAAGAATAATAAAATAATTTAAAATATGATAAAAACTTTAAGAGAAAAAAACTAAGTGAAAGATTTCTTTTTCAAAAGTATAGAATGCAATTGAATGACATTAGACATAGAGAAAAATAAAAGGGAGAGAATGAAAATCAAAGAGTAATGTAGTTTACATGGAAAAAAAGGAAATCCAAGGACGGAAAAAGGAAACATTGAAACTAGAAAGTGTTATAGACATGAGAGCCCTGTGGTAGGATTGTTCTTCTAAAGCCTTTCACAGTTATTTCTCACATATTTAATATATTTTTTTTTCAACTTTTATTTATTTTTGGGACAGAGAGAGACAGAGCATGAACGGGGGAGGGGTTAGAGAGAGAGGGAGACACAGAATCGGAAACAGGCTCCAGGCTCTGAGCCATCAGCCCAGAGCCTGACGCGGGGCTCGAACTCCCGGACCGCGAGATCGTGACCTGGCTGAAGTCAGACGCTTAACCGACTGCGCCACCCAGGCGCCCCTATTTCTCACATATTTAAATCCGTAGTTTTGTGAATTAAATTAAACTTGTGGTAGAACTACAGAAGGAAGGTACATGAACTCCAGCTCTCCAGCTGTTCAGTTTCTCTAAGCTATCCTGGTTTCTGACATTTTTATGATGAGATATTCCAATCTTTCCTGAGATTATCACAGATGCCTGAGTAACATTTCAAAAAAAAATTGTTTTATTCTCCCTTCATGATGAATGAAGTTGTATATCCTTTGCTTTCCTGTCTCTGAAACTTTTCTACCATAGATTAATCTCGGTAAAAGGGATTTACAACTCAGATTTATAAATGTTCATTGGGGGGCAAGACAGTGGTTGTGTTCTAATGGTTTAGAGAGAGGCTCTTCTGTCAAAAAGAACTCAAAGTAACAGATCCACTATAAATCTAATTTATTTCCTAATGTCTATCACTTAGCATGTCTGATGCCAATATGTCATTCTGGCCTTTTCCCCTAGGGCTGCCCTCATTGTCACTCATTTCCTTGCCATTGGATGTGTTGGCCTTGTCTGCCATGTAGACTATTAAGCTACGTCATGCGGAAGTCACCCTCACTTATATGTCACCATTCAGCATTCAAGGACTGGAGTGAGTTGACATAGACGTGGCTGCTACAGCCTTTTTCTTTAATTTGAGAGTTGCATAGGACTGCTTTGGGAAAGGTTTGCTGACATCCTTACTGTAAAATAGGAAGCAAAAGATATACCACTCCATTAATCTCACTCCAACCCCCATTGAGCAGTCTCTTACTCTGGGAGGAAACAGGAGTTCATTGGAAGGCACATTTGGTAACACTGGAGTCACTGTGGAGATCCTACTAGAATCTCTTCTTATTCTAATGCCTTAGTTGACATATTCTCTACTTAGTTGACATATTTTCTTCCTTCTTGTTATTTCCAGTCTTACACCAGAACCAAAGATTCTTAACTAAGATAGCATTCAAAAGAAGGGGGGCGCCTGGGTGGCTCAGTCGGTTGAGCTTCCAACTTTGGCTCAGGTCTTGATCTGGCAGTTCGTGAGTTCCACCCCCGCCTCCGGCTCTGTGCTGACAGCTCAGAGTCTGGAGCTTGCTTCAGATTCTGTGTCTCCCTCTCTCTCTGCTCCTCCCTTGCTCACGCTCTGTCTCTCTCTCAAAAATAAATAAAGGTTAAAAAGAATTAAAAGACAAAACGAAATGAAACACTTTTGCAATAATCCATTACATCCAGAAATAGGTGTCAGTGTTATATATCATCTTCCCTAACGTCGTCCGGGTTATCA